>NC_140944.1:29555892-30140892 GCF_014529385.1 Adiantum capillus-veneris | reverse complement strand
AGGGTAAAGGCCATATAGATTGGGTAAAAATATTGAGTGGTGAGTGTTGTGAGCACTCAAGAAAGAGTCATGAGTGCTAGTGGTGGGTGGTTGTTGGAAAATGCTACCAAATTGAATGGATTCAATGTTGGTCGGCAAATAGGGTTTCAAGAGGGTGTGGCTTCCAAAAATTCATCATTGGTGCTTGACAAAGAGGCCCATTGTGAAACTTCTAGGGTCATCATTTCTTTCACGCTTTCTCTTCTCCATTGAGGCCTTGCCCAAGGTCTCTCTTTACAACTCATGTTTTCCTTGCCCCCACCTTCGATGGACCTATTTGCTTGGCAATGCATGCTCTCAACTGGCAAGCCAAAAGCACTAGAGCATGGAGCTTTCTCTACTGTCCCTGCAAAAACCTTCATGCAATATCCGTTTTGATGGTGTTTCTTTGCATGCAAGAAGCGTGTAATGGCGCTTGCTACCATGGGAGAAAAGGTTTCTCAAAGCAGTGCGTAGATCTGTGGTGGGCGGCCTGGAGTCCTGTAGTTGGCAATGACTCTGCAATGACCTTCCGTTTTGAGGTGTGCCTGCCATGTGTAGGAAACACAAAGCAGATGACTACTTTTTCCCATGTGTGACGAGTTGCATTGTTGTGGTAGAGAGCTAATGGGGCAAGGCAGAACATGAATCGGGCAACGCTGGAGGTGGTGGACAGGACAAAAGGGGTAGGGGCGGGGAGCATGGAGAAAGTGCAAGAGGCGGAGCAGACAGCGAACACCATTGCGTAATGTCGTCAATTGTCTCTAGCGTGAGTGGTAGGGGTAATGGTGCTGTCTCTGGAGCGAGTGTGGACAAAGTGCAAGAGGTGGGGCAGTGTTGGACGGATACGCTGCGACAAACGTCAGCATAGCGAGAACTCACCTAACAACATTTGTCAGCTAAGGACGAAGCTCGACCCGCAGGTGCGTGGAAGCAAGCATAGGGTGTCAATCTACACTCGACCGACTCTCGACTAGTTCCTACAGAGGTCTCTACCCAATGTCTAAGCTACAGCCTTCAGGAGTGCATAAGAAGAGGTTTCCTACAACGCTTCCAAGAGCCGAACACCCATCAAACAGTCTCGTAACGCCACAGAACTTGAAGGAGACCCTACTATCACCAATAGGTCGCTCTCCCTAAGGTTTATGAACCAAAATCCCAACCCAAAACACACGGTGCAAAATCACCAGGATGTCTGGCCAAAATTTGCAGGTCGTCGTTTCCTAAAACTAAAGTGCCTAATGTGTAGCTCTACTCAATGCAAATGCGTGGATATGCTAAAATGCGAAAACGAATAACTTATGCTCACCGAATCACCAGATGAAGCTTGTAGGTCGAGCTCACAAAACCAGACCGTACGCGCACAATGTAGGTATCGGTGCGTAGCTCTCATCGGGGGCAACACGCTGCACTTCTCCGCACTCGATTCCGACCACCGATGCGCGCGTAGTATCAAGATGAAACTCTCACTCTCTCTCTCGTACACAGTACGCTCACTCACAGAGACCAAAACTTTTTAAAATGACAAAGGTCCTTTCATTAAGGTCAAAAAGTGGTATAAATACCTTACAATCTCAAACCCTAATGTTCCAATTTAACCATCTACTCAATCTAAATGTCAAAACTGGGATACAATCTGGAAACTTCTGTAAGCCCCAATATTTACAAAGGTGAAATGTCAGGTTTTCTCAATAAATGAAAATAATAATCCGGCGAGCAGTCATTTTGCATAGGGTGTGTCTAGCTTCTAACACTCCCCCCCTCCTTGTTCATGTCATCCCCGACATGGCTGTTGAGCTGCTTCTTTATCGTAGGCTTTCTCTCATCTTGAGTAGTGACTCATATCTTGCATGCTGAGCTAATAGCGTCGGGCAGAATATGTAAGTGCTAATTGTGAAGAAGCCGGTGTAGAAGGCTTCTTCAAAGGCCTGGAGGTGATATGATGGTAAAAACATAATCCTTTGATACAATGCATGTATCACCTCGTGGGAAGGCTGACCAGACAGATCGTATGCACATCTGTATGTATCTTGAAAGAAGAAGATACTGTCTATCGCCTGGCCTGATTTGAAGGTCTCAAAGACTGCCAAAAGTGTTTTGCAAATCTTTCTCATCATGATGCAAGATAGGTCAGGCGAGCCAGTGAACAATTTGATGGCCCCCGTTAGGGTTTTCACCATGTATTGAACACTTATTCTCTCACCTGCCTTCGAGCCTGGCAGCTTCGGGTAATTTAGCCAAGTATGTTGGCCTCTTTGCAATAGCTCATGGGCCTTCTACGTCCGCATCCTTGGTAGAGGGCAGAAACTTAGGTTATCTCTGATGACTTTAGGTGCCTCTACCAGATGGATTAGATACTGTGGATACTTTGTCAGCCATGCCTTTCTCCACCTGGGTTGAGAGTCGACTATCAACTTTACCCCTTCAAGCTTGGAGATGTCTGCTTTGTACATTGACACTGTTGGCTCCTCTCTGATCCGCTTGTTGATTGTGGCAGCTTCATATTTCAGCAGAGGATATGGGACAGAGGGCTGTATCCATTCACGTCATAGGTTGTTGCATCTATCTTCTGAATTGTCATTGATTTAAAGACCCTCTGCTCACATTCCAAGGCTTCTTTTGCTGTGTCTTGGACTGCTGCTTCTATTGCCTTTTGCAGCTTCTCTTCTTCTTCTTGTGTCAGATCTTGTGGCTCTTGTGAGGGTCCTACAAGGATTTCCTCTTGCATGGTGGTGTCCACTGGATCTGCCACATTCTCTATGTCTATTCCCTCCATGGCTTCTGGCCCGGTGCTAAACTGCTCTTCTGTTTGCTGCTAGCCTCTCAGCTCTTCTATTCTGCTTCAGCTTGTTCTCCCATATTAACAAGGAGGTCGTTTAGATCTGCGTTTATCTTTTTTGCCTCCTCAAGCTTTCTCTTGATGGCTTCTAGCTCATTCTTCATGGCTGTGTTTTCTTCTTCCATGCGGTTTTGCATAACCACTGAGCCCTCAGCCAACATCAGTCTTTGTCGCTTCTCCAGGGTTAACTCCTTTTGGAGCTCTTTCATTTGTTCTTCATAAAGCTCCGTCTCTGAAGTGGTGTGAGTCGAGCTAGCAGCTCTGACTCTGGCAGGAGATGCCCGTAGCCGTTGGATGGTTTGATCTTTGACTTTCATCTGGTCTGTAAGCTCTATTACCTCATCCTGGCTTGCCTCATTCTCTAGTTCCGCCTTTTCCTTGGCATTTCTCAGTGTTTCCACTTCCTTGGATTCTTCAGCAAGTTGTAGGGTTAGGTTGTCCCTTTCCCTCTCTGCATCTGTTAATGCCTTGCTGAGTTTTCTGTATTCTTATTCAGCTCCTTGCAGTCTTTGAGCTGCTGTCTGATTTTCTTGTTCTGTCTCCTGGAATCTTTGCAATGCCGTGGCCAGACTGGCTTGCATCTCTGCTTGTTTCTCTATCTGCTCTTGGCTCTGTCTTTGCAATGTGTTTACTTCGGATTTGCTACAAACTTCATTGGCTTTGAGATTGTCAATCTCACTTTCCGTGGCCAATGATTTTGCCCTGAGCCCGGTTAGCTTGTGCATCACCACGTCCCAGTCATTTGTCGGTGGCTGTAAGTCCACCATATCAGTGGCCATCTCTTTCAGTTCCACTAACCGCAGGCTCTGCATCTGTTCTTTGGGCCTTATGCTTGTCAAGTCAAATGCTACTGTAGCTGCCTCTTCTCTTGAATATCCCGCAGCTAGTAGATCAAGAAATGTGTTAAACTTTCTTTCCTCTGGCTCTGGCTGCTCATCTTTGGGCTGTGTTTCTTCTTTCTGCTCTTCCCCTTTGGTCTTTTCTTGCTTTGATTCTTCTTGTTCATCAGATGTGTCTAGCTCCTCCTTTTGTTGGGTTTGTGGAGGGCTATGAGGAGGTGGTGATGGCGGTGGGCTGGACTCCAGGCTTGACGATGGAGTTGGTGGCTTCTTCTTGAAGTCCCGGTCTGCCTTGATCTTCCGCTCTCTTTCCTGGCCTTTCTGCTCTTCTAACGGTTGCCGTCGTACTTCATCCACTTCTTCTTCTGTAAATGGGATGTTAGGGGATGTTTTCTGCCGTAGCATCCAGGATCTCAATTTTTTTGATGTAATCTTTAAACCTATCTCTGTGCACCCTTCGGGATGACCCCGACATGGCCTCTAGTGAGGGCTTCCGCAGCTCGCTCAAATCTCCTTTCAGTGCTCTCTCGAATCTGAAGCTTTCCATCAATCTTTCAAGCTGCGCCGCTTTTTGTGATTTGGTTTCTTTGATTGGCACTTGTACAATTTCCTTCTTTCCCTTCTTCAACTCTGGCTGCTCCTCTTGCACGGTCTCTAACCGGCGCTTCAATCGTATGGCAACTCTGGGTACTTTGGGCGGTTCCTCTTCTTTATCTTCTTTGAGCCTTAGCCGGTCATTCTGTGATGGAGGGTCAGGCCAGTTTCCCTTGGCGTACAATGCCCTATAAACCACTTTTGTTATCAGTTCACTCGGCACAATGTAGGTGGGGTTCTTGTTGCCCATCTTCACCAGATTGTCATGGATATAGGCAACATAGTTGATCACCTTTGGCTTTCTCTTCTGCATTGCCCAGGTGAAGGTGGTGGCAATGGATCCAGCGGCATTCTATACTTCTGTGGCCGCTTTGTACACATATGGAAGTACTGGTTGTAGAGCTGGCTCATGACCGCTACTTTAGGGTTTGCTATATCTTCAAAGGTGTAGTTGCTCTTCTTTTCAGAGTATACCTTGACTTCATCTCTGCTTTTGGTTACACTATCCCCTTTGTTGGAGAAGTCTAATGTGGCTGCCACTACTCTCTCTGTGATTACAATCACAGTGTCCGGCTTGCCCTGCAGATCAGTGACTCTGGCCACTCCATCTTCTTTGATTGTAGTTACAAATTCCCACACTCTTTTGATGTCGATTCCTGCCAGCAAAGCTTCAAAATAGTTATGGAGATCTATCTTCTCCAGGTACTCTGCCATCTTGCGTCTGACAAACTCATTGAGCTCCCGAGGTAGCATGGGTAGCTCTATTGCATTTCCTTCAGTATCTTTGAACACACCTTGGTAAATCTTCAAGTCGTTGGACTCTAACAAATCCTCCTGAATTTATGTGCTGGTTGGCTTCAGAGTTCCTTCTGGGATGACAAATGGCTCTACTTCTTCCAAGTAATCTTTTATCGTCATTCTCTTCTTCTTTGCAGGTGATTTTGCGACTGCCATGGATCCTGTTGCACTCAGTAGTCCGAAGTAAAGCGTTTTTTTTCAATATTAGCTGAGAAACTGAGTTCTAACTATATAAATGTGACAATAAAATCTAAAAGGAACTTGGAAAACCCTGCATGTGCTCACAGTGGCTTTCTGTCTATTTCATCAGTTTTTGGTGAAACTTGGCATGCTAGTGGCCCTTGACATGTGCAACATGGCTATGTGATTGGAATTGGGTTTGGGCATCAAAAAGTGCATTTTTGGGCAGATTGAGGCTTTAGGCTCACAAATTGGGTAGGATGTCCACAATAGGTGGCAAATGATATTCAAATGGGTTGAAATTTGATATATGAGCTTCTTTGTACCATGGTAATGGCTCCCATGAAGTCATTTTTTGCACAGAAGTCCAAAATCATGCTGGAGACATCCTACATGTAGGATGTCTTTTCCATCAAAATTGCTTGAGATTTGTTCTGTGGGTAGCTCTTGGCATGTGGAACATGGCCCTGCTCTTGGATTTTGATTTGGACAAGAATTGGTGTTGGTAAGACCATGTGTAGTGTTTTTGGGATCAAAAAGTGTATCTTGGAGGTGTTGGGGGCCAAAAGTGATGGGAATGGCTTGAAACTTGATATATGAGCTCTTGAAGGTGATATGAAGAGATCTAGAATTGAAAAACACCATTTGTAGGCCAAAAATGTCATTTAGACATCCTACGCGTAGGATGTCTATTTCATCATTTTTTACATGTGACCACACAGATAGGTTGCCAATGTGCTCACGAATGTATTGTGCAAGTTTCATGTGATTTGGACAAGTTTTGGTAGGTCTATGGCCCATTATTGCCTCTATGCCCTGACTTTGTGTTTTTTTGGTGCACATGAGGTCAATTTTTGCCCAAATGTGATGAGACTTGGTGGAGAGCTTGTACAGGCTATTCAGAAGCTGTGTGTGATGACAGATGTTAGGTTTGCTGCCCAGAAATGGCCTTGAGACATCCTACGCGTAGGATGTCTCCTGATGAAATTCTCATGGTGACTGCTACTAGTGCTTGTCCTTAGTCCCCCTGAGTCCCTTTTAAGCATTATTTCAACAAAAAAAGTCAAATTCATAGTAGAAAACTCCCTGTGTGGATTTCAGAGCCTCCGAGCCGTTTTTTGACTTTTGGAGTGCTTTTCGACGATGAAATTTCTGGATGTTGGTCTCCATAGCTTCCTTATCCCTTGGGGATCCTTGCCATATGGTTTTTGTCGACTTTGGCTTCACCGGAGCTCCATTTGGCAATTTGTCGCTCTAGAAGCACCCGTGGTTGCATTTACATGTCTTCGATGACTTGTGGTGGTCTATCACCATAGGACTTGGTTGTTGATGGTCTATGAAAGCCGCTCGTGAAGTTTGGTGGCAAAAGGACATGTGGTTTGGCTGCGAGATCTATTTGACGCTTTGTGTGTCTGATGCCGTTTTTGAAGTTTAGTGCCGCTTCGGGTCACCGTATGGTCGTGTGGGCTATATAGACTTGTCGAGCATGTCGAGATGCTCCTACCCATGAGTTTTCGTAGCATTTGGGCGCCTTTCCTCCGATTTCTCATTTGGTGGCCTCTTGCGGGGCTTTAGGAATTAGGGTTTTTCCCGATGGTTTTCTACTGCCTTTGGTCATCCAAAAGTGGTCTCCTATACTAGGGTAAGCTGCCGATGAAGTGTCATTTCTTTTGGGTTAGTCGTTAGGTGGTCAGTTCTACTTGTAGGTATCTACTGCTCGCTTTCTGTGTGAACCCTACGCTAGTTTTCGCGACAAAACGACAAACATGCGCGAAAAGCTCAAGGTGGTGAGCCTACCTCTCATGTCTGGAGCCTGTCGGGTAGTCGTGCGCGTCGTAGAAGCTGCTGGAAGTTCCATTCGCTCTAGGTGGCAGAAGCTCTCTCTCAAAAGTCAATAGTGAAAATGAGCTTAAAATGAAGTGAAAATTTCTTATAATGGGGGTCCCCGAACCACTTTCCATGAAATTTGACATGTGCTCCCAACTTCTTGCGAGATGCGGTTTAGGCTCAAAAATTTCTTGATTTGGACTCCATTTGCTCAGTTTCCGAGAAATTTGACGTTTTGGTCAAAATCTGGCCAAAACACGCTTTTCGCTCCAGTTTCATAATTGCACCCCCACTGTACCATAGGTTGTCCTATAGTTACTGATCATCCCCATATTTTTTGTTTTTCATTACGATCGTTTTTCACCTGCTTTTTGTATTTGTGAATTTTTTCTACCGAAAATTAGTAAAATTACAAGGAAAATAGCAAATCAAGCAATTTTTATGGTCGAATTTCTCCGTTTTATCAATATTTTGTCCGAAAAATGGCTATTTTTACTTATATACACACACCTAGGGGCTTGATTTGATGTTTGGCCCCATATACTTGTAGATTCATGCTGTATAAGGACATATATACTTGGGTTAGTCCAAAAAACTTTGCAATCAAACAACAACCCTTAAAAATAGTCGAAAAACATGCCCTTTTTTGCTCTTTTTTCCATTGGATCCGCATTTGAGAATGCCTCCACCCCTCCTAGTTAGAGTCCTCCTGGATGACAAGGTATCGCCTCGGTGTATGTGCCGTGCATGGGTTGAAAATTGTGTTAATGCTTGGCCGTGTAATGTGGCCCTATATAATGCATACTCGGTCAATGCATGGAAAAATTAATGTTGTGCAAGAGGAGGTTATAAGCAATATGCTTATTGGCATTCGCCGTCGAGGTTTCCTGTTTGTTGTTGATTTGGTCGACAGATTTTCTTTGCAAGTAAAAGTTGTAACTCCACCGCTCTTTGTTTGATTGTCTTTTGTGCAAAAGTCGGTTTTGTTGCCGCTATTGTCGGTATGGCCGTAGTCGTCTCTTTGGAGAGAATTTTCATGGTAGAATTGGCCATAGTCTTTGTCTCTTTTGCTTTCCATTTGTAACTTTGCTTTGTCGGTTTCATATGTTGTGTGTCTCTGCCTTCCGATGTTGCTTGTACTGAAGGGAGTTCCTGTTGCTTCGGTTTCGGAATCCAAATGCGAGTCGTATTTAAGTTGTTGCTGAGCATTTTCTTTGGGATCCGTATCTGTTTTATTCCCTTGGTTTTCGATTGAACTATCTGCTTCTGTTGACTTCTTTTGTTGTATTGTGGTTTGTCGGCCATGTCACTTCTATCCTTCCGCACCCATACTTGTTTTTCTTGTGTTGCTAACTCTGATCTCTTCACCGCGGTTGGTGACTTTTTATACTTGTAGTGAACATGGTTGACAGTTCCCTGTTTGTCCGCCATGTTGTTCTTGAGTGGAACCCATCCTTTTGGTTCTTTGTCCAGTGATTGCATTGCTGGCATCTGATTCTTCCGGGGTTGCTGAGCAAAGGCTATCACCTGTTGTTCTTGTGCATGCTAAATTTTGACTGCATCAGCATTCCAATCTATCTGTATATTATACTCTTTTTGCCAAGGTTGTCCCAACAACATGGGGTGTTGTGTGCTTTCATCCTCGACCACATAAAACTCGTGTGGGTAAATATATTGATGTACTTGTACATGCAATATAGTCCAGCCCAATGTTTTCAGCGAATGTGATGTACTACTTTCCAACACTTGTGGAGTAGGATGTAGCTGACTTGTGAGCTTGAGCTGTTTGTATAATCTGTAAGAGATCAAATTCGCTTGAGCTCCAGAATCAAGCAATGCCGTTGATTCAACTTGATTGCTACCCACTTTGACTGCAATTACTGGCTCTCTGTGTCTTCATCAACATACTTTAGTCGAATGGCATTGATTCGCAACGGTGATCCACCTTGTTGTTGTTGTTGTCGTAGAAGCCTTCTTTTTGCAATGCGTTCTTTTGCTTCTGCTTAAGCTTCTTCTCGTACCCTCTGTTTCTCCTTCATCTGTTGTTTTTCTTGATGGATTTGTTGAAGCATATCTTGTGTTAGTGGTAAATGATATTTCTTTAATCGACACCCACTAATCCAATTTGGCATTTCTTCACCTGCTAATGTAGCAAGCTTGACAGCTCCGCTTTGTGATAGGTCACTAATCACAAAGGGTCCCATCCCTTGCTTTTTAAGTTTCTTGGCATGTTGCTTCAAGGTATAAACAAGTACATAATCACCTAGTTTGACTTCTTTAGTGTGCACATGCTTGTCAAAAAACTCTTTTTGTCTTCCCTTTTTAGCATAGATCGAAGCTACAGCTCTCAAGCGAAGCTCATCTAGCTTTCAAGATCATCTATTCTTGAAGAGAGCTCATGCCCTGTCCATTCTAAGCGTTTTGCTACTCGTAGAGTTGGAATTAAAAACTCTATGGGTAATATAGCATTTAGGCCAAACACCATGTTGTACAGTGTCGTTCCTATTGATGTTTTGTAAGCTACCCTGTATGCCCATAGTGTTGAGTGTAGCTGTTGATCCCAGTCTATTCTTGACTCAGATACAATTTTAGTGAGAATCGTGCATAGTGTTTTATTTGTGGCCTCAGCTTGTCCATTTGCCTGTGGATGATATGGAGCAGATTTTCTATGTATGACCATGAATTTCTCTAGCAGATATTCGATGACTTTATTAAGAAAATGTGTTCCTCAATCACTGACAATTTCTATTGGTAATCCATATCTTACAAAGATATTCTCATACAAAAATTGTGCAGTGGTTCTTGCATTTGCTTTTTGTGTGGCCTTGGCTTCCATCCATTTTGTGAGATAGTCCGTAGCCACAATGATATATTGGGTATGGGTGCGATATACAGGGGGTGACATAGGCCCCACAAAATCAATGCCCCATTTTGCAAATGCCCTTGCTCCCGTCATTGGCCGTAGTGGCATCTCATCCCTCTTTATCGGCACCTGGTGCATGCGTCACAACGCTTTACAAACTCCTTCGCATCCATATGCAATGTAGGCCACCATATTCCTGCGTTTAAGACAATTTTTGGTGTCTTATCGCTTGAAAAATGGGCTCCACTTATTCCGCTATGTGCGTGTTCTAGAATCAGCAAGTATTCACTTTCACTTGCACGGATTCTAAGTTGATTGTCCTTTCCTCGCTTATAGAGTTGATTCCCAATTAAATTATATTCGCGAGCCTCCAACTTTATAGCCCTTCTCTGTGCTTTTGTTATGTTTTTAGGAAACGTCCTTGTGGTTAGGAAATCAATAATATATTGACTCCATGCAGGTGCAATGTTTACCTGAAATAATGTTGCGTGATCCACTGGTCGTTTGGCACTACATATAGTACAATTGTTAACATAAGCATGTGTGTCAGCATACATAGTTGGCCAATAAACCCCTAACTGTTTCAGTCTTTGGTGTGTTTTCATTATTGAACAATGAAACGCACAATCCTGGACATGTGCTTCTTCAAGATAACACTCTAATTCCTCCGGATTTATACATAATCGTAGAATTTGGTATGAGCCGAGATGATACAGCCGTCCTACAATCAACTGAAAGTTTTTTTGTTTGTCGAATTGTTTTTTGTTTGGGTCTGTCTTCCTTGTTATCAAATCTACGTCCAAAGGAAAGAATGCTAACAATTTTCTGAGACCATTTGGGTATCATTTCAATATTGAAAAGATACACATCAAGTATGCCATCATCTACTCCTTCAGGAGCTTCCCCGTTTTGTATCCTTGAAAGATGATCCGCCCATAGATGAGTTTCACCCTTTTTGACCACCACTGTGAAATCAAACTCTAGCAATATAATAAACCAGCGTACAAACTTCCCAATATTGCATGGTTTATTTACCAGATACAAAAGAGCTTGATGATCTGTGAAGAACACAAATTTGTTTGCAAGCAAATAATGCCAAAATTTCTTTACAGCATAAATCATTCCTAACCCCTCTCTTTTGGTGGTTGTGTAGTTTTTTTCTGCACTATTTAACTGTCGGCTTGCATAACAAACTTGGAAATCCATTGTTCCGTCTCCAGGTTGAGCAAGAATACTCCCGATTGCATATGCAGATGCATCAATGTGAACATGGAATACCTTTTCCCAATCTGGTGCTTTAAGTACATATGATGATACAAGGTTTTTCTTAAGCTTTTGGAATGAAGTTTCACACTCCTCAGTCCAGTCAAAACTGACTAACAAACGATATAGAGGTTGTGCAATGACTGCATACATATATATGAATCTTCGATAATATCCGCAGTGTCCCATAAAGGATTGCACTTGTTTCGCGTTAGTAGGCTTGGGCAGATCTACTATGACTTTGATTTTGTCTAGGTCAGTGGTTATGCCATTTCTTGAGACAATTTGTCCTAAGATGCGGCCTTGCCTAACCATAAAAATGCACTTTTCCGGGTCAAGACATATTCTATATGTTCTGCACTTGTCAAATACCTTTTGTAAATGGTCAATATGTTCTTCTTGTAGAAGAGAGTGTACACAAAGATCATCCATGTTTTTTTAAAAGAATATTCTCAGGTATTCTTTGAACGCATGAGTCATTAATCTTTGAAAGGTGGCTGGGGCATTGGTTAAGCCAAAAGACATAACTCTATACGATTTCCCATTCTGTGGCAAACGCTGTTTTGTGTTGATCCTCTATTGCAATTGCCAATTGGTTATATCCTGAAAACCCATCAAGAAAGGAATAATCCCATTTCTCGGCCACCCTCTTAAGTACATGTTCTGTGATCGGCAAGGGATAATTATCCCTTATGGTGGCTGCATTTACCTTTTTGAGGTTCACACACACTCGCAGTTTTTCGTTCTTTTTGGGGACAACCACAATGGGTGACACCCATTCTGTATGTTCGATTTCATAGATGAATTCTGCATCCATCAGCTTGTCAATCTCCTCTTTGATTCGTTTAGCAAATGTGTCATTATATGTATAAGGACGCTGTTTGCTAGGTTTGGCATTTGATTTCAAAGGAATTGTATGTTGGCATATCGATGGATCTACTCTTTTGAGGTCTTTGTAGGGCCATGCAAACACATCTTTATACTTTTTGAGAAGTTGTGTTAGCCGTTCTTCTTCTTCAAGCTCTAAATCAGTTGCGATATAGACCGGATGAGGCTTTTCACCTGGTTCAACGAGGTCTATTCGTTTTGCATTTTCCGGCCCATCGTAAGATTCTTGGTTTGTTCTTTCCCAGACTGGTGGTGTCATTATGATTTTTCTGTCCTGGATTGTGAATTTCCGATAGTGTGATGGTACATTCATGTTTTCTTTTTCTGACTCCTTCTTACCGTCACTCTCTCCCTCAGTCGTCCATACCTCTCGTAAAGACTGTTTCAGTTCTTGAAATTTCTTTTTACGCTCCAGTTTGGTCCACTCTGGGTCTTCTGCTATTTCTTGTTTTGATTTTTGAGATTTTTTTGATTCTGTTTCTATTTTAACTTTCCGTTCCTGTTTTCTTTTCTCTTTCGTTTGTTACCTTTGCACTCTCGAGAATCTTCCTGATATTTGGTCTTTTACACAATCCTCTGCTTTGAAAAGCATTAGATAGTGAGATTTATCTTTTATTCTGGGCATCAGGTTCTCTCTCCTTTTGTTTTCTGCTCATTTTTTCCTATAGCGTTCCTGGCGTCTAGGGTGTTGATTGGCAAAATAATAAAACTTGGTATTCACTGTTTTCTCCCCACGCTCCCTTGAGCTGTCTGAACACTCGTTATCTGCATCGTTATTCATCTCCAGATGCTCAGAGGAGTCATAAAACTCTTCTTGTTCTGGTGGTTCTACAATCTCATCTCCTCCTAGTATAAGGCTTACCATGTAGTAGGGTAGCACATCATAGCTATCCTTATGGCAAAATTTTGTCGTTGGGCTATCTGTAATGGTACAAACATCCAATGTTGCTAGTATGTGTTCCCATTCTAGAGGTTCTAAGGCATCTTTAGGAAAAGGTTTCGGAATATAATCCTTGTCCTCAATCGCTCTTTCGAAGATGCATTCCTATCTTTTTAAGCTTCCGCAATGTGAAGCTCTGCACATCCATAGCTCTCTCTGTTTTCCTAACCATGTTGGGAGTTTCGACCCTGCCAATGTAGCTGAATCAAACTCTTCTATTGGTGTCTGGTTCACATCCTTGCAACTATGGTCTTTCAAGTGAATTTTGGTTGTGGTCTCGCCATGTCTGAGGTATCTGTGGTCGTAATCCCAATCCTGGACCATCTTTAATTGTCTCATGAATGGTCTTCCCAAGATGATCTTGTAAATTGTTCTTTTTGTCAAAACCGACTATTGCAAATGTATGCTTATACTCGATTACGCACGAGGTGACAATTACTTTTTCTAAGAGTCCTAGAGGCTTTTCCATGAACCCGTCTGCCAATTGCAATTTCATTATGGTAGCTCTCAAAGCCGGTTTTTTCCATTTTTTCTAGATTTCTTTGGTGGCAATAGCCACTACTACTCCATTGTCAAGAATAGATTTGGAAACTACTCCTTGGAATTCTACTGGTAGCGTGGTGTTTCCATCTTCTCCCTCACAATACTCTCCAACCTTGTTTAAAGGTACTGGTCTAGTGTTTAGTTGAGGCCTGTCCAATTCTCTGATCCCTTCCTGAAGCTTCGAGGTGGGGTCTTTCACTCCAAATTTTTCTAAGTATTTGCCTACGGTGGTCCACATGTTTGGTCGTAACCTCAGGAGTTCGGCTAATGTGATTGTGCATGCCACAGGGGTGGACAATAACTCAATCAACCCTAATCCATCACTCTATTAGAAGAAAGTCTTTGAGATGGGATTGCTCTCACCTAAGACTTGGCTTCATACTCTCCTAGGTAAGAGGGTAGAGTTTTTAGTGATTCTGGTTGGCTGTGCCCCGAACTAATTGATCCTTGGTCTCCCCCTTGCGAATGTATATAAAAGTTCATTTGTGATCTTGCTCAAATTCTTCAATAGGAGGTAAGATCTCATTTTTCTCTTTTCCCGTGCTATTCATGTGGTAACTCACCTTGTTAGCTTCGTTGGCATCACGGATTTGCTTCCACAGATCATCTAGACCATTACCATCCTTACCCATTTCTACCAATGTTTTAGGCTAGAATCCATCACTTGTCTCATCTGTCGTGTTTGGCACTATGATAGGCTCTCCCCTAAAATCAGAGGCATTTGTGAGTCTCTCCTTCATGTCTACTTGTTTCTTCAAAGTTGGTTTGATAGGGGTTGGAGCTGGTACTTCATGCCAACTTGCAGGTTTACCAAGCAGGTTTTCTATTAAAGATTGAGTTGTTTCAATCATCTTTCTACACATTTCCAACCTCTATTTTTCTATTTCAGCATATGGATAAGTCATCCATCTTTGCTCTTGGGTTTGGTTGTTTTTGAGTTTAGCTTCGTACGCTTTCAAAAGTGCGTCTAACTGCTCATTTACCTTTTCTGCCAACACTGATCCTCCTGATCCTGCACTTTTGGGTTCTGCTATTTCCTTGGGTGCTATGGTTGCCACAGTGTGTGAGTTTAGGCTAGCTAGATCCTCTAACCGCTCTAATCTATCCTTTGTGTGTTTTAACTTCTCGGACAGAGCCGTTTGCTCTCTTTCTCTCCTCTCTTTCATATGCCCCTTTCTAGCTTTCCAAGTGCTTCTATGATTCTTCACTTCTGAACTTGGGGCATCGGTTTTTGGCTCTTCAATTATGGGTTTGTTCGTCATTCTTTGAGCTTGGGCTTGTGTCACTGCCTGAATAGGTATTATTGTCTCGTTTTCTGACCCTCCACTAGAAGGCACTGCTTTCAGCATGTTCAAGGTAGATTTTGCTCCTTTGCTTGGGTTCTTTGGGAAATTAGGTATCAAATGATAACTCCACACTCGATGCAATATGCGTTGACTCTAATGATTTCATCATGAGGACAATCTCTTAGCCAATGGTCTCCACCACACTTGTAGCAGGGTCCCTTAGGCTGTTGAGGTGCTCCTTGAGCTCCTCTTTGTTGGTATGCATGTCTCTGCCCGTCCATGCCTCCGTTGGCTATGAACAACAATGTTCGTTCATCCAAGCTATATCTTCCTTCTCCTACTGCCTGTGCATCTCTTGGTGGTCCTGCACCTCCTATCATGCTCCATGTATCTGGCGTTGAGGGTTCTTCCGGTGGATAATAGACAAGATTTGCAGCATATCCATTGGGATCTTCGTAATATGCATGCATAGGTACCAAAGGCTTCTCTTCTGATTCCGTTATGGTTGGTGTGTATCTTATGCCGACTGGTCGTAACCGTGGTAGGGGTGGTTGCTGCCCCAACACTAGTTGTGGTCTTTCTACACCTACAGGCCCTGGTAGGTTGCCTACTTGATATCTAGGCACCGGTGGAAGTTGAGGAGATGCTACCTGAGCTTGGGGAGCATAAGGTCTCTCTCTCACATATCCCTTGTTATAATAACATTCCTCCGTCCCATGGTTTGTCCATTTTTGTTCTATAGCACACCACTTTGGTTGTTTAGCCTGAGGTTTGGCATACAAGTTAATCTTTTTTAGCACTTCCTCTACAAGCTTCTCCTGGCTTACAACTACTTCTCCTTTTGGTTCTGTCTCAGCGGACTTGCTTCCACTTTGTTGCGAGGATGAATTGTCGTCAAGATCCTTGAATTCACTCTCTTTGTAGACCGCACAATTGTCTACAAAGTAAAGAGCCTCCTTAGTTAACTCATTTAACGTCGTCCTCCTCTTCATATGTAAGTCCTTTTGGAGATCTGCATTCCTTAGTCCGTGGATAAATATAAGCATGAGTCTGGACTGAGTTGGTAGTTCTTCCATAGGGCAGAACTTAACATATCTTTTTAATCTTAGGGCTACCTTTCGCACAGATTGCCCTTCTTTCTGTTTGAATTTATGGATTTGTGAGACTGTATTATGAGCTATCCCCCTTTGCGAGAATTCCTTGATAAACTCGTCAAACAGCTCCTCCATAGACTCAAAGTCTCTACGCTCTACAGAGTCAAACCAAGTAGTAGCATCCTCCTCTAGGGTTAGTCCAAACCCTGCAAATTGGGTAGGGAAGTCTAACACCTCTTCAACTCTAATTACATGCACAAAGGCTGCTACATGATCCCTAGGATCTCAGTTTTCCGTGTATTTCTTGTTTACCCATTTTTGCACTTGAGAAGGTCTAATTCTACGATGGTCTACAAATCTCATCATTGGATCTCCTCGTCCCAATCTATATACCTCCTCTGGCCTTCGGTAGTGAGCTGGTTCCTCTCCCAATGGTGCTCCTAAGCCATACTTTCTAACAGTTCTTGCAAGAGATGGTTCATCTCTTCGAACTCGTTCTATGGGTGGTCTTCCAGGCTTTGTTGACCCTTGAGTTTTTGGCTTACTCTCGCCTTGATACCATGAATAGAGTGGTGGTTCTTGTAAATCCCTTAGCCCTTGTGCGGCTTGATAACCATCTCGGTTTTGGTCTTGTTCTAATGTTGCACTCTGTCGAAGCCATGCCTGCAATGATGGCTGGGTTGCTGGTTGGTTCTGGTTGTTGAATGTCTGCTGTCAGGTAGAATGTGAGGTCGCATCGTACTCTTCTAAAAAGGGATTTGTCGATTTGCTAGGGGTGTAGGTGGCTCTTGGCACTTTGTCTGGGACATATGTTGATGCTTCTGGAACTGTTGCCTTTTCTAGCTCCTCTGCGAGAATACGTTTGTATTCTCTCCCGTACCTATCAACAAAAACGATATCCTTCCCCATAGCAATTTCATAAGAGAATAAGTACAGAACCTTGTCTTTGCTTAATTCGTTTGGGTAGGGTTCTTTGCAAAAAAAGTAAGAGACTATTCCCTCACTCTCATGCTTGTAAATCCCCACATTCTCATTATAGGTTGAGACCCTGGTTGTTTTCTTATCATAATAAAAAGTGCTCCAAGCAGATTGATGTTTGGTGGCGGTTCTTGAGTTTCTGAAACCATTTTTCCTTTTGCCACGTTATCTCCATATCTATTGTAATCCTCAGGGTCACTAACTATCAGATAGTGGTTCCCCTTTTCGTCTTGGAATCTATCTCCATCATCATAGACTCGAATTATCTCCAGTCTCTGAGCCGACCTTTCTTCAATACAAATACACTTGCGTCCTCGATAGTCAGAATAAACTAGGGCTCCCCTCGAGTTTGTTCCTTTCTAAGAAGATAGTAGTGAACTTGGAATCGTTCAAAGGATTTAGGGAGGTGCTTCCTCCTGGCATTGGTCCTCCATAGGTGAAACCTCTTGGCTGTTGACTACCCATCATGAAGAAGGATTTATCGGATGAAGTGTCAGTATCACTACCCTCCTCAATAATTGGTGCTAGTGGATCTAGGCTTGCCTGAGTTACACTCTCTTCAGTGGACACTAAGCTACCGTGATCACCTGGCACCTTTTGGTCTCTAAAAATGTATCTTCCTGATCTTAAATTCATCAAACTTAGCAATGCAACTTAGCACAAATCCAACCACTCACATGGCAAAGGATCAGTTTACGCACAACTTCTTGCTTTGCCACTGAATATACCTGTACACAAACGTTTAATTTTGACAATTGAATCAAAGCATTTAACAGCTGGAGGTGGTTTTAATAATGATTGGTATAACTGGAGAGTTAACCTCAACCACTACTGTATTTATACACTTCCGATGTTCTGGATTAGGTCTGCTAATCTGGAATTTTACTTCCCTCGGATGTTGGTCAATTTACCTGAAAAGTTTGAATTCAGTCTTTGCTCCGTCAAAAGGTCAAAGAAGGTCCAATTTCACTTCTAAAAAAAGTTCTGGAACTCTTAAGTCAAATGGAACATCACTGTAAGTCTTCAATCAAATTTTCTCTTCACTAACAGTAGACATCCTACACGTAGGATGTCTCCTGCTTTGTTTTGCCTGGTTTTTTGCACTATAGGTCCCCCTTGATGTGCTGAGTCCACAACTATTTTTAGTTTTTGATATGGACACCTATAAGCTGGTCAATGGATCAAAAATCTGTTCCAACAGCCTCATGTTGGTCTGACCAGTCAAATCAACTCCAATTTGGACCAAAATTGACTAGGAGGCTTGCCTCTGGCTATACAACACCCTGCTATGCCTACAGTCAGTTTCTGGCTCTAATTTCATGCATTAGACATTCTACGCATAGAATGTCTTATTGCTCAAAATGGCTTCAAATGCAAAGCACAGACTCCTCTTGAGGTGCTGATCACTTTGGTATGCTCAAATCTGGATTTGGAATGCCAGATCACCCAAAACACATCCTACACGTAGGATGTCTTTTTGGCCTGTTTGACCCCAGACTTGACCCACAGCTTCCCCTTGATGTCAGCAACTCAGTGCTATGCTTAATTTTTGTTTTGGATTTCAAAAGACCCCAATTTTAGCTGTTCTAGCCCTTTTCTGTCAAAAGTGATAAAGTCTGCTTAGAACCCAATTTTCTCACCCAAATGAGATGAAAAATTTCTCAGTCATTCAATATATCATGCAGATCATGCTCATGCAGCCATCCTATGGTTTTGGTCTTAAAATAATGCCTTGGCACAATTTGGGTAGGATGTCTAGTAATTTCAGTCTATTTGGCCTTATCCTATCAAGACATGGTCAAATTTCCACTTTCCAAGTGAAAATAGGGTAAAACCTACCTACTGAACACACTCGTCAACTCAAAATTCCAAAATTTCCACCAGATCAGCTTGTAGACATCCTACACGTAGGATGTCTCCTAGCTTAAAATTTATTTTTTTCTGATAGAAATGCTCTTGATGCTCTGTAGCTCTATCAAAAACACTCACAGCAACTTCTGGACTTCACTTCAGCTTTCAAACACACTTTTGCGTCTTTTACAACCTTGTGATGAACCTAACAAGCAAGTATACATGCATGAAGTGCTCTAGATCATAAATCATGATATCCTACTTAACCTACTCCTACTCATCATGTGAAATGGTGATAATGGTGTTTCAGTTGATTCCTGGCCTCTCCGGACTCTCAAGCTCTCCTTTCATCGCTTCTACCACTCCAATTCCTACACTTTAACTCAACTAATACCTAAAACTACCTAAGTCTACCTAAGTCAAAGGATCTAGGCCAGACACACGCTTCCTAGACTCCCTCTAAGACCTAGAGAGTCCTCCACCCTCTGATCCTATGTAAATGTAAAACGAGACTCTGGCAAGCCAAAGAATCCTTATCCTCAAGGACTAGTCTCGGTCACCTACCTAGGGTTTTCGTCCCCGGTTACGGTGCCAATGTTGGACAGATACGCTGCGACAGACATTAGCACAACGAGAACTCACCTAACAAGATTTGTCAGCTAAGGACGAAGCTCGACCCGCAGGCGTGTGGAAGCAAGCATAGGGTGTCAATATACACTCGACCGACTCTCGACTAATTCTTCCAGAGGTCTCTACCCAATGTTTAAGCTACAGCCCTCAGGAGTGCATAAGAAGAGGTTTCCTACAACGCTTCCAAGAGCCGAACACCCATCAAACAGTCTCGTAATGCCATAGAACTTGAAGGAGACCCTACTAAAACAAATAGGTCGCTCTCCCTAAGGTCTATAAACCAAAATCCCAACCCAAAACACCCGGTGCAAAATCACGTAGGATGTCTGGCCGAAATTTGCAGGTCATCGTTTCCTAAAACTAAAGTGCCTAATGTGTAGCTCTAGTCAATGCGAACGTGTGGATATGCTGAAATGCAAAAACGGATAACGTATGCTCACCGAATCACCAGATGAAGCTCGTAGGTCGATCTCGCAAAACCGGACCGTACGTGCACAATGTAGGTATCGGTGCGTAGCTCTCGTCGAGGGCAACACACTGCACTTCTCCGCACTCGATTCCGACCACCGGTGCATGCATAGCGTCAAGATGAAACTCTCACTCTCTCTCTCGTACACAGTACGCTCACTCACAGAGACCAAAACTTTTTAAAATGACAAAGTTTTAAAGTGGTATAAATACCTTACAATCTCAAACCCTAATGTTCCAATTTAACCATCTACTCAATCTAAATGTCAAAATTGGGATACAATCTGGAAACTTCTATAAGCCCCAATATTTGCAAAGGTGAAATGTCGGGTTTTCTCAATAAATGAATAATTACAAAAAATAATAATCCGAGGAACAGTCATTTTGTGTAGGGTGTGTCCAACTTCTAACAGGCAGGCAGTGAAGGAGAACCCGTAACGACAGTGGGTGTCTCTGGTGTGAGCGGTGGTGTAAGACCCAGGAGCCGCGTAAAGAAGATTCTTCGCCCAACCCCCCATTATAAAGCCCTTGGCCACTGAATAGAATCTCCCTGTTCGCCTTTAGCAGCTAGCCCTTGGCCCGAGTCCTACTCGCCTGGGTTTGCCCTTGGCATGACATTACTCCCCCCTTGGAAAAGCATTTTCGTCCTTGAAAACACGTGGTAATATCTTCGTGAAAAAACACTGATGTTTTCTTTATTGGCGTCCCATACGTGGGCCAGTTTTCCTTATGACCGATAATTGATGCAGTGAGGAGGTTCAATGAAACTAAGAGCAACATCTTGATTTTCAACATTGTCGTCCTTTTGCAACCACTTGCATCTAACCAGTTTTCAGACTTTTTGAAGCTATTGGAAAATGCAAGAAAATCGTGGTGCAACTTTCCATGAAGTTGTGAGCCAGATTTCCAACTCGCGTAAGTTTCTTGAAAAGCTCATAAGTACTAAGGGATAGAATAGGGATGTCCCCATGTCAAACTTCTAAACATTTTGAAACACACAGAACTACATGTTCACCCCTAATGAAGGTTACCTGCCAACATACTTTGTCAGCACACCTATTAACTCCTTAACTTGTGAAACTATTGAAACGGTATCCAACCCCACCACAATAGGTGTTCAAAGTTGAAAACTTAACTTAAGAATATTCTAGAATAGGAAAAGAATCACCCATTCAAAAAGCTTTGTGCTAACGTATGCGCTTAGAAGATCCTTTAGCAAAGAATACGTATAAGCTGCCCATCCAACGCGGGATGAATAGCAACAGTAAGAGTGAGGTACTTTCCCCCCAACTAATTACAGACAGTCTTCCATGACCGACGATAAACTATGACTCAACCAGTGAGTATCCAGCCACGTACTCGATATGGAAGGAAGACAACCAACTAGGTTGAAAGCGGGTTGGAGTGGAGTAAGCTCATAGAGTTTAAACCAACCAACCACAGACACCCATACTGAGCCATTACCTTGTTTGGAAGGGTGTAAACTCATAATAAATCTGCTAAAAAAGTTGCACTTGAAGTGAAAAACATTGCAAAAACAAGAAAGCCTATGAATTTGCATGCCGCTCCGAACAAATCTGTGTTAGACACTAGGGCCCATAACACCTAGTTGCATGCATTTAACACAAACAAATCCAAACCGCAATCCCATGACGAGACTTTCCACGGTGCGTACGTGAAAGCATTGCAGAATGTGAAAGCTCAGTCACACCTAGGTACCAACCATGAGACATTCTCATGAACATAGCATACTTGGCTATAGGTAGAAATGACCCTCCATTAAGGTGGTCTCACATCACTCGTAATCGCAACAAGTCTATACTTAGTACTCGACAATTTCTGGCCACTGAAATTGTTCCTAATACGGTGTGCTCCAAATGGTCTAATAAACGGATGCGACCCATGTAGGGACTTTGTTGCGACACATCATTAGGAATTAGTCACCAATGTCAGTCCCAAAGACTCATATTGCCACATGTGGAATATGACTCAAATAAGGATGGCAGGAAAAGTGACATCCATCAAGTACGAGATGTACTTGTGTGTGGAGGCAACTGCAAACACTTTATGATGTGAGTGAGAGGGACCCTCCTTATCATTGATCCACAATGGCTAAACCGAACTCCTTGAGTTCCTAGACCATGTTGTATCCCATGTGAAAACATGTGCCAAACAGAACCATACCAGGTAGGTCCGTAATTGCGTCAACAAGAGTCAAACCTATAACGGTATCTTGATGAACAGGAAAGAGAAAAAATAACACTATTTTCTCAAAATGCTATGCTCTTCCATGACCTTGTCACTTGGCTAAAGAGGAACCTGGATGAAAGTTGTCTAGCTCAAACATCCCGTTTACAGAACTTAAGGAAACTTAATTGAAAAGGAAAATAAATCCAAAAAACATGTACGTACCTTGAGGTGGAAATTACCTGATACTTACCCGAAAGGCAAATATATCCCTCAACCTGGAAGCGTACAATATCAAAATTTCCTTGACCTGGTAATCACTAAAATTAGAGGATAGTGAAGATAAAGAAAGTAAACTTGTGACCTTGGGTGTTGTGCTGGAAATACAAACCCCTGGATATATCTTGCCAAACCAACCCCCTTGGTGAAATTTTGGAAAGAACGTTTTGACTATCCCTTGGTAGATAGTTTTCTTGAAAAACAAAGTGTGAAGCTGTCCAAAAATGACCATCAACACGTATTGTGTGATTTAGTAATCACATATGTGGTTATACCACAAAACTGTGCGCTTATATGCACGCCCAATGCTATAGAGAAAATGGGAGATCCACGCTGGGCGGGACTCAAGCTCGTATGGATAGCCATGCTATTTGAAATGATTGCTGCATCTAAACGACGTGTTATAGATCAGCCTATGTGAATGTAAGTTCATCAAAAACTTAACTCAATCTTCACACTAAAACATGTAGTGCTTACAAAATACCCAAAAACATATGTAATGGCAAGACTCGTGCTGGGCCATTAACATCGATGGGGAGTCCACTGTGTAGATCTATTCAAGCTGGAGAACAATCACCCAAGGAATGCCAACATTTGGGTCTTACCCTAGATCTAACAATGGCTCTTAGCTAGCCTGTGTGGCTCATAGCCCTTATGTCAATTAGTGTTTCAATCAACGAACCGATGAAGACTAATTTGAATGGCATCTTGGCCAAGTTCTAGCTGAGAGTGAGAGCACCTTGGCTTAGGATGACTCACAAGCAAAACATATTTCATAATCTTATTCAGAAGGTTTGCATTATTCCCTTAAAGAATTTAGGAAAGATATATATATATATATATATATATATATATGTGTGTGTGTGTGTGTGTGTGTGTGTGTGTGTGTGTGTGTGTGTGTGTGTGTATATATATATATATATATATATATATATATATATATATATATATAGAGAGAGAGAGAGAGAGAGAGAGAGAGAGAGAGAGCATGCTGGGTTGAGGAACATTCCTTAAGTTACTATCTTGTATATGATGTGCCCATGCTCATGTGCATCTTATGCTTAGCGTGCAGTGTATCTTATGAGCATGCAAAAATCTACCTGTATTACGCTCTCATCTAGAGAGGTAACATAAACCACGAGTCACATCCTTGACCCATCAAGCTTATAGGGGTCGCGAATTTACAAAGATGACTCAAAGATGGCACTTTGCCTATGAAATAAGTCCTAGATTTATGTTCTTTTTAGTGTTTTTGTGTGTTGATAGCAACCAACAATCATGTTAAACAATCCATCACTTAGCTTGACCTTGGCAGAGATGTGAGTGTGATAGCGGAAGCATAAATCATGAGGCGGTAGAATTGAATCCACCTAGCTAGCATGCTTTGCATGCAAAATTATAAGCCCTTGGTTACAGTGATGGCCTCAAACGTAGTAGTCCAAACCATAAGTGCCGTGCACAATCTAGATTGCTAGAGATGTTGTGAGGTGCCAATGCCCTTGATTCCCATACTTGTGTGCCAATGCACTTGATTCCAAGTCAATGGGCAGTATCTCGGCACAAGGGAGAAGCCTTGCTTCGTGTAAAACTACCAAAGAACTTTGCTTTGCAAAACAATAATAGTTGCCAAGTAAAGTGTAAACATGGAAAAACAAGAAAAAACTTAGAATTGTCTAACCTGGGCGTCCGTCTGCAACCAATTGTCATGAAATTTGTAAGGAAAAACTCACTCCAAATCGGCTCGTACTCATCTGTTTTGCAAGAGAGTTGTTGCGAGAGAGTTGTCGTGTATGTACATACACCCTCTTGTATCATATACGCCTGTCTTCTATGTAATGAAATAACTTGCAAGCATTTTTCCAAATCCCTGTCAAGTTTGTATGCACATAGCATATGCCAAACGTGGGGAGTCTCAATGCAAGGTGCATAAATGGACGCCTTACTTCACATAAATTGAAGCCTTGCTGATAGCCAACTGATGCTTCTGTTGACAGAAAGATATCATGACAAAAGGAATCGACCTTGTCAAGAAATTTCAACTGACAGTAGCCAATACTCTGGGGTAAGCATCAAAATCGAACAGTTGTGAAGCCGTGTTGCAGAGCAAGGCGGTTGGCACTCAAGCCATGCTTGATTCTAATCTTTAACCAATCAAATTTTTGGTGCTTACAGTAATTTTCACAAGCCATGCTTGTGATTTGCATGCTTAAAATGTATGCACGTCCGTTACATATCATAGCTATCAAGCAGATGCTCAATAAACAAAAATCAACTGCGTAGCTCATTACGTACACCTGTCGACAAATCTTGATGACCCGAAAATCAAATGATTTGCAAGCAAAAAGAAAACCCAAAAATGATTTTCCAAACATTGTTGCTTGGTGCAATAGATGATCTACTTCCTACTGCCAAGGGCCTTGCCCGATTCGCAAGAAAATTGGAAACTTGTGATCAGTTCAATGTTTGAGTTGGGTTACACAAACTGTGGCCATGAGCGTGTGAGAATGATTCAATCGGCCTTGCCAATTACCGCTACCGTATACAGTACACGCCATGCCTGAGTTGCCTGTATTGCGAGGCAACGTTGCCTCGTGGGATCCATTAAACCCTTGTATGGGTTATCTTTGGTGTAGCCTTGCTCCTTAGTCCAAATGGTGGTGACGACCAGCTGAAGTGGACATAATGTACTGACCATGGTCATACTTGACCCATAGGTAGTCTCGCAGGGAACCATAGCCAAGATTAGCATAATTACATGTTTTTGCAATACAATTGCACACATAAAGCTATGAAAACTGCAAGAACGTGAAAGCGCAAACTTGATAATTCAACCTTGTTGGACTACTTGACAAAAAGCCTTGCCTGTCATTGTAGGGTGATGCTCTTGCTGACAATGCTTTGCATGGCTGCCTACATATTTTTGATTGATTGAAAGTCGAATGGCATGAAGCCTCACCTGGCGTGAATCCCAAACTGTGCCGAAGCCATGCACCATGGACACCTTGCATAGCCCGTGCATGGCAGTGCATGCAACCTTGGGTGCTAATTTTGAAGAGATCCATGCCTTTTCCTCCGCCGTGCTGCCGGTTGATGATTTCAAAGAGATCAATGCCTTTGCAAATTTATTAGGGGGAACCGCTCCTTGTAATGTCCAAGGGGTTGGCCAAATGTGAAGGCCAACCTTAAAAATCACTCAAAACCTGCTTAGTGATGGCATTCGCCTGTGTGTGCGCCGATGAAGATGAGGAGAGGGTCATTGCTGCAGGCCCAACCAGGGTGAGACCCTATGTCAAACATTTACCACCAGGACCGGGCGACCTCAACGACCCCAACATCTCGCCGTTTCTGAGTACCCAAAAATCCTGTCCCTCCCGACATAAAGGTTGCTTCCCGTGGACCCAACTTCCTCGGCTCTCTGTGTCTTCAAGGGGCCATACCCATGGCCCTCCATGCCCACGGCCTTCCCCTTTCCTTGCAAGAGCTTTTCCACGGCCCCCCAAGCTCGTCCACACACACACACACACACACACACACACACACACACACACACAGAGAGAGAGAGAGAGAGAGAGAGAGAGAGAGAGAGAGAGAGAGAGAGAGAGAGAGAGAGAGAGAGCATGCAACCTTCATGCATCACCACGTGAGACCTCCTTCTCCCCTCTTCCATTGCTGCCTTCTTCCACCTCGCTCTGATACCAATGTAAGACCCACACTACAAGAAGCTATTCATATTAGCGACGCTCACACAGTGACGCTCAAAAAAAAAATTCCCGGCGTCGCTATGAGCGTCGCAAATTTACAAGTAAATTTGCGACGCTCATAGCGACGCTTATAGCGATGCTCATAGCGACGCCGACTGGGCTAAAAAATAACAGAGAGCGCCCAAAAACTCAGATCTCAGATCTGAGTTTTTCGGCGCCCTCAAGCAAGGAGCAAGTAACGCTCTCCCTCTCTCTCTCTCTCTCTCTCTTTCTTCTCCACACACACACACACACACACACACACACACACACACACACACACACACACACACACACACACACACACACACACACACACGAGGAGAGGAAGGAGAGCCAGGTATGCTCCTTCCCTCTCCTCACTCTCATGTTCCCTTCCCCTCGTTCTCTCTCCCTCTCTCTCTCTCTCTCTCTCACACACACACACACACATAGTGTTTTTGAGAGAGAGAGAGAGAGAGAGAGAGAGAGAGAGAGAGAGAGAGAGTACAAACATAAACAAAAACGCACACACACATACATAAACAAAGAATGCACATACACATTGAGAGAGGAAAAGAGAGAGAGAGAGCATGCATAAACAAAAAACGCACACATTGAGAGAGGAAAAGAGAGAGAGAACATGCATAAACAAAAAACGCACACATTGAGAGAGGAAAAGAGAGAGAAAACATGCATAAACAAAAGAACGCACACACATTGAGAGAGAAAGAGAGAGAAACTAATTTAATGTCGTAGGAAACTAATTAAAATTAAAAGACCTAAAGATCTAGCCGACGAGGAGTTGAACTCAAGACCTATTATTCAAGAGGGAAATGGCATAACCAATCTATCATACTTGGCATGGGTGATAGAAAGGTTATACCATTTATCTCTTTTTATTGGCACACACATCCACACACGCGCACACACACAAGAAGAAGAGAGTTATAACGTCGTAGGAAACTATCCTAAAAGACGTTAAAGATTCGGTTAGATGTAGACTTACGTTAAATTAGATTTAGGTTTATTTAAGTTAAATTAGATTAGATTTAGGTTTATTTTTAATTAGATTTATGTTTATTTACGCTAGATTTAGATTTATGTTATATTAGATTAGATTTAGGTCTCCATAGACTGCGATGCCTGCATGAAGCGGGTGAACAAAGCCCTCAATGGAATATAGGGTATTGCTGCCTTCACTCATGGTGGGCTCCGTCGATCCAAAAGTACTGGTAAAATGTCTTCAGAAGATAGGGAAGAAGGTGGATCTTCAGGGCGGCAAGAGTCACTACATCCCCAACACAATGACCATCTAGACAACCTCTAGTCATTCAACAGCAACTTCAAAGTTAGTAACAAGAGCAAGAACGGTTTAAAGGGCCAATTGCTGTCGTCAGATGTGGATGGAGATGAGGCAGCGTCACCGCCGGAAGTTAACTCTCACATCTTTAGTGATGAGAATGCCAACTCTTGCCGAGTTATGTGAAAAATTATGTGTTAAATCGATTACAGAAGATTTTTTGTATGATAATATGAAAAGTGATGATATTACAGAGGCTAATCTATGATGATATGAAAAGTGAAGCCGATACGCCATTGTATAATGGAGCACGTATGTCTAGATTGAAAGCACTCCTGGTTCTTCTCAACATGCAGGCAAAGTTTGGATGGAGTGACACTAGCGTCACAGTGCTTTTCAGGTGATCTATTACAATTAGTTTACTTTAATAAAACTCTAAATGTATAATGATCTGATAGATTTTTACACGACTGTATCGTATTTTTATGTTGTGTAGATTGCTTAAAGAGCAGATACTACCAGCTGACAATGTGATGCCAGATTCCTGAGATGAAGCAAGAAAGATTTTGCGAAACTTGGGGATGGATTACAATTCTATCCACGCTTGTCCTAATGACTGCATTCTTTTCAGAGGGGAATACATAGACATGGAGAAGTGTCCGAAATGTGATTCCGAAAGATATCGAGTAGATCTCCATGGGACAAGAATTCCACAAAAGGTTTTGCAAAATTTTCCTCTGCTTCCTTACATCAAGCATTTCTTCGAATGTAAGTCCATGGCCGCCCTAGCATCATGGCATGAGGAGAATAAATCTTCGGATGGTGTGCTACGAATTCCTGCAGATTGCGCAGCCTGGAAACATATAGATGGAACATGGTCGGATTTTGCCAGGGAAGCTCGAAATTTGCGCTTAGGCCTGGCTATGGATGGCGTAAATCCATTTGGTCAAAGATCAACATCTTACAGTGTATGGCCCGTTGTCATCGTCAACTACAACATTCCCCCATGGTTGACTACGAAGAAGGGGCACCTATGGCTAAGCTTGATTGTGCCAGGGCGATATAAAGTGGAGAATATGGATGTGTATCTTCGTCCACTATTGGAAGAGCTACAACAATTGTGGATTGGCATAGAGGTGGTGGATATGAGCCGACACACAGGACGACGGAATGCTTTGATTAGAGGCATTCTAATGTGGACCATGCATGACTATCCCGGGCTAACAGAATGCTCAGGTGATCTATTGACACTCCTCACTCAGACACTGTAAATCTTGTTTTTTCCCATAGTTGATCTATTATCATGTGTATACATGCAGGGCTTCAAACAAGCGGATACAGAGCATGTGTCACATGTGGACCTAGACTGAATGCACGTAGGGTGCCCTCACTGAAGAAGAAAATCTACGAAGGTCATCAAGCGTATCTTCCAGAGAATCATGTGTTACGCGATGGATTTTTGGGAAGAGAGCCACCAAGGATGTCTGCACAAGCATGGTTAGAGCAGAAGGAGATGTGCGATGACGGATTGCCTCCAGGGATGAAGAGACTATCTCTATGGTACGAGTTACCATACTGGCCCCAACTCATGATCAATCACTTGCTCGATCCAATGCACATATTCAAGAATGTGGGTAATCTACTATGGGACCATCTGACCGGCAAGAAAGATACTTTGGGAGCCAGAGTTGACCTTAGAAATGTGGATCGTATGGAGCAATATTGGCCGCAAACAGCGTCTGATGGATCGATAAAACTCCCTAAAGCACCATGGATTTTCACAGGAGCCCAAGAACACAAAGTAAAAGAGACCATTCGATCTTTGCGGACCCCCACTGGCGTAATGCACTCGCTCCGAATGTGTTTTAATAAAGAAGGAAAGCTTACCGGTTTGAAGTCACACGATTGGCATAAAATGTGTCAGGTACGTTCATAGTGGACTTTAATATCATTGCATAAAATGTGGACTTTAATATCATTGCTGCACATACTTTACAGTTTATTTTACCGGTTGCCATTGAGGGATGTTTGTCTCTCGACATCTGTAACACAATCTACAAACTTGCAAAGCTGGTGCAATGGATCTCACAAAAGGAGATCAACGTAGACTCTATACCATTCGCTAGTGTACTCATCAGAGTCCCTAGTGTACATTGGAGAGTGGCTAGACGGATTTGATAAAGCCCGGGACACGCTATGGCGAACCATAGATGATGAGCGCATATCTGGGATTGTCATGTGCAATCTCGGTGTTGAGAAGAAGATGACGGAAGATCTAGAGGCTAAAATCAACCGATTTTGCATGCTTCACAATCCAGTGATGCAAAAGTGGATTTCACAATATGAGGATGCAAAGCAAGAGCGACAAAGGGCACGAATCGAGTGGAGACGGGGAAGACGACCACCGATGCACTATCCGACGGTTCTAGAGAGCCTACCAACCTTCATGAGCTTAAGATGGTTGCACAACCAATTGAAAAGCGCACAACAATGCGGTGACGAAGTGACTGAGGAAGAGTGGGAGTACTCTCGGGGTTGCGCGACCAAGGTAAGTTTGCAATGTACGACTAGCTAGTGACTTTATTTCTAAACGTTTGAACGGCCACTCATAATCTTTGTTCGTTGTAGTATAAGTCATACACAGCAGCATGGTGTAAAGGTCGACATTTTAGGGTGGAACGAATCGACAAAAAGAGTTTTACTCAAGATTGTGGAATCATGGCAAAATTTGAACAGTCTAGTCGACGACGTTCCTCTGATGCAGATCTTGTGGTGGCGGAACTCACTTACTTCGGCACGCTGCAAGAGATTTTGAAGATCGATTACAGAGGATATTTTGTCGACTTGTTCGACGTGCAATGGTTCAAGATAATCATGGAGGGTCGCAACACTACTGTGCGTAGAGGAGAGTCTGGTTTTCTTGAGGTGGATTCTACTAAGAAATGGACTGACCTAAGAGACACTTTCGTACTACCTGAGCATTGTGAACAAGTAAGTATGTAAATAGTTAACATCCCCCTTTTACAAGTTATGTGCTTGAAAGCTCTCATGTAAGTTATGTGGCTCTGGCAGGTAATATTTCATCCTACAAAGTCTACATCAAACTGGTGGTACGTCATAGAGGTAGCCCCTCGTAGTGCAAGGACGTATGAAGGCTACCATGTGCCAATCACAACGGCATCAATGGAGGAGATCAGAGAAGATTCTCAATCAGAAGCCGCTGCGGTGGTGCCAGACGAGCATCAAGATGCTACTACTCTATATGGGGTGCATGCAGAGGAGCTACAAAATGAAACAGAGGATATGTGTTTAAACGGAGTGCTCTATATAGATATAGGAAGTTATGCTGAGTTATGAGAGGATGAGAGAGAGATCTCTTAAAGCCACAAATATTGTATTTGAACAATTTTGCTTCGTGTTGTAAAAGCTCTGGCTCTCTAAGTACCTTCCATGGTGTATAATGCTCTTTTCTACTCGCGCTCACATCTTTTGATTGAAAATTTTGAGTTTTCGACTTGCCTCTTCTATCACTCAATTCATTGCGTCATTGTATTTATATGCGTCATTACGTCATTGTATTTAATGGTCTTTGCGTCATTGTCTAAGGCTATTCATTCAATATTAAGTTTAAATATTCGTGTGTTTAATGTAGGTATGGATGATGAGGAGTTTCTTTCTTCTTTGTCACCGTAGCAGAGACAGTGGTACGTGGAGCGTCATCGATCTGGCGCATCATCGCGCGTTCCTACTCCATCCGCATCTCCCTCTCTTTCGGAGCATTCGGCGCGCTCCGAAGCTTCGGCGTCGACGAGACGAGCTTCACACTCGTCTAGACACCGGCGCTCTAGTGGTGGCGGTGGCGGTTGTTGTGGGGATTCCGCCACCGATGCCTCCACACCGCCTCGTGTTCGACGAGGCTCTTTACCCTCCTTTTCTTTGCCCGCCCCCACACCAGCCACAGCATCGCCATCTACGCCAGGTTTTGCACGGCTGACTGTTCCTAGCAGCTACACACCTCTACCTACTCCGCCAGGAGCCACCCCACTCGACACTCCTCGCTTCGGTGCCCAGACGCCGGTGGAGACACCTGAAGTCCGTACCCCCATCGACACGCCGCTAGAGACCCCTGCCGGGACACCCAGGTTCACGCGTCACCGGCCAGAGGGCTTGCCTTACTCCGTCGACTTCAGCGGCGGCATCATCATGGATGATGATGGCAAGAAGGTGATCTCGCGCATGCGTGGTCTTTGCTCTCAGCTGTTTAGACACTACATACTAAACAAATGGAGTGAAGTACCAAGTGATTTAAAAAACAGAGTCATCAGCATACTTCATGATGAGTTTCCCGTTCCAACACGGGATCAGCGCTTCAATGAAGACCTGATGAAGATTCGAATACGCGAATATTGCAAACACAAGCGTTCCGAAGTGCAAAAAGCAATCAAGCATGGGTGGAACAGGCCAGATTGGCTGGCCAAAGAAGATTGGAAGAATGCGAAGAGAGCAGCGCGCGAGAATCCCGACAAGTGAAAGCAACAAAAGGATGCAGCCAGAGCGCGAGTAGAGGTAGGGAGCTCGCACCACTTGGGGAGCGATGGATGGGCATCATTTGAGGCCGATTTTGTAAGTGTTTTTGCATTGCTCTTTATGTTCGATAGTTTAGGGTTTATGAGTTTTTTAATTTTAACATAATGAATTCTTTGTATGTTTTGATAGTGGTCGATGACAGGACGTGATCCCACACCGAACGAGCGCGAGTACGCAGGCAGGAAGGGCTTAAACGCCCTGATGGACATTCTTAGTTCTCGTGGCGGCATGGTTAGTATTAGGGTTTACTCTTTTCTATTTTTTGTATTGTTTTATAAATGTCGTTATATGTTTATACTTACTGAAAGCTGTCTTATTGTCTTTTTTTGCAGAATCCGACAGATACACCGCTTGGACGCGATGAGACGTCTGACTAGACGACGTCAGTTTAGCCGTAGCTAGATAGCATTAGTTTAGGGTTTCTCATAGCTTATGTATCATGAGACGGATTTTATACGTCTTTTTGAACCATGTATATTATTACATTTGTCACTGCAGTTCATTTTGCCAATCAATTCTTTATGCCTATGATGTTGTACAATTGTCATTATTACATTTGCCAATCAATTCATTTTGCCTATGATGTGTACAATTGTCAATTTTACGCTTGTCAATTTTGCAAACAATGCGTCTTGTGGGTGACTATTTTGGGTCTATTATCTACCCTTGCACTTTTTTTAAAAAGTGAATCAAGTACAATATGGTTGATGGGTGGCAGGGCATTCAATGCCCTGTCACCAAAAAAAATTTCTCTCGAGCGTCGCTATAACCGTCGCTATTTATGACTCTGTAGCGTCGCTATGAGGGTCGCTATAGACTTTTGTGTAAACGTCGCTATAATCGTCGCTATGACCGTCGCTATGAGCGTCTCTATATAGCGACGCTCATAGCGACGCCTATAGCGACGCTATTAGCGACGTCGGGGGTTATAGAAACCCAGTGTATTTCCGTCGCTAACAGCGTCACAAGAGCACACAACCTCTTGTAGTGCTAGGAGCCACGTAAAGAAGATTCTCCACCTAACCCCCCATTATATAGCCCTTGGTGACTAAATAGAATCTCCCTATCTGCCTTTAGCAGCTCGCCCTTGGCCCGAGTCCTACCTGGTTTTCCCTTGGCATGTCAGGTGGCTATCTCAAAGTTGGACACTAGCATGGAAGACATATTTAGGAATTTTGGGAAACATGCAAAAAAACGGGTCAATTCTTGTTGTTCTCTATTTCTTAAGAGGAGGTTTTCAGTGGTTTGCATGGACTAGTAAAATCACTTACGACGATAAGATTTTGAAACTTAAAACTAAAAACTTGTTTAGAAATGAATACTCTTGAACCTTCATCCTCAAGCGTAATTTTCTGGTAGTAGCTATTTTGGCAAAACACAACTCAAAGCCCAAACTCTAGGTTGAGCCTTGTCAAATGTACATGGTATTCAATGATGTGGCTATCCTTGTTCTACTGATCACAAAGACAAAACAAGAAGTGTTACAATACACACTCTACACATTGTAGACCTGCGACAATTTATTGATGGCAAAAATTTTAATCCTCGTGTTTTGTAGAACCAAATTGCTGTGACAAGAAAATGTTGAGCCTTTGGGGGCTATCATATAAGCACTCTAAAGTGGAGAGTCCAAAGTCCAAAGTCCAAAGAATGCTCCTAGATTTTGCGGAAGGCCATAAGATACTCCCCAACTCCAAATACCAAAGCATGCTTCCAAGGTTGGAGCATGCTCCCAAATTCCACTGAAGGCCACATGATACTCTCAAAGTCCAAATGCCAAAGCATGCTTTTGAGGCTTTCTCATTCAAACTTGAGATTGATCCCTTTTAGCATGCTTGCAAGGCGTGTTCATTTGAACTTGAGGCCAATCCAAGGCTAGCTTTAGGGTTCAATCCCTTTTAGCATGTTGCAAGACTTGCTCATTTGAACTTCAGGTTGCAAGCATGCTCATTCAAATTGGAGGTCGATCCAAGGCTTGCTTCCAGTTGGATCTCTTCTAGCATGCTTGCAAGCCTCGTTACTCGAACTTGAGACCGATCTAAGGCTTGCCTCAAAGGTAGGGTTCACTTTACTTCTATGATTGAGAGGTGAACTTGCAAGGCTGTAGGGTTCACTTTATTGCGAGTTCCACTTCACTTTAATTTGAACTTCAAAATTGTCGGACGTCAAATATGACGACAAGGAGCAGGGCATGCCGTCACTACTATCCCGCAAGCTACGAAAGCTCTGACCTTCAGCGATGTAGGTGGGCGAGTCGATTGGGAACACACTACTACACAAAAAAGCTCCGCTTGCATGCAAGCTATTCGTGCTCTTGGAGGATGAGGATTTGCATGCAAGCCGACCTGTTTGTCATGTGTCACGCCACAATCTTGCACAGTAAGAGCTCTTTTTTCTTGCTATCTTCGCTTTCCTGCTCTCTCGTTTTGAGCTCACTGATCATCAGTCATCTGCAGCTAAAAAGATCCCAGAACAATCTTCGACAATGGTTTTGGAACCCCAACAATCGGCTTGCAAAGATCATGCTGTGCTGAGCTATCGCTTCACAAAAGCATGTCGTGTTGAGCTATCAAAGCCTTTTGTGCTGCATGCAATGCTACTTGATCTTCCTGTTCATGGAGGGTGAGGGTGCCTATTGCAACATGCGAGCTCTTCCTCTTTGTCTGTGACGCCGCTTGCTCTTCCATTTTGTGCAGGTTTTTGTTGCACAATAGATCACTGCTAGGAGGCAAGGTCACTACTATAGTATTCCACTTATCAAGTGGCTCTCTCTGCTCTCTCTGATCTCTCTCCCTTGGGATAGTTTCCTGCGACATGGGAAGGTGTATCCTCGCAGACGAGAGAGAGAGAGAGAGAGAGAGAGAGAGAGAGAGAGAGAGAGAGAGAGAGAGAGAGAGAGAGAGAGAGAGAGAGAGAGAGAGAGAGAGAAAAGAAGAAGAAGAAGATGAAGAAGAAGAAGAAGAAGAGAAGAGACTCTCCCTGTGTACAACATGGCCACCTTGAGGTGACCCCCTTGTCAATAGATCTGACCCACTCACGTTATGATTGCCACCTCCGTTAGCCAAGCTCTGCCCTACCTCCTAATAGGTGACATCCATCTTTAAACCTCGTGACTAAATGGCATGGGGTCTTGAATGAAGACCCCACCATTGGGAAAACAAAACTTTAAGTAATAACAACATTTAAGCGTGCAAAGCACTATGTTCTAGAGCACAAGAGGGGGAGGTGGGGACTCGGCTATGGGATGCAGTACCAAACGGGTTTTGCTTCTTGAGGAGCTCATCAATGGTAGTAGTAGGGAAATTGAAACACGACTTTGAACACAGACGGACGTTGTGATAGCCCAATGAGCTAATCGTGTGCGCATGTTCATTTCGTTGAAATGGATGCATGTTCACACTTACTTAAACTTGTCTGAGTTTATACCTCGGATGTCCGAGTTTACAAAATATGTTCGAGTTTGATTTTTAAACATCTAATGCCATCATGTGCATCTTCTTTTGTGCATGGAGTTCTCCTCCGTGGATCCCACTTCGGGGTCTTTATTCAAGACCCCGTGTTCTTTAGTCCTAAGGATCTTTGAAGGTTTCCACCTTGAACACCTTCCATTACTAATTTAAAACACACACACACACACATGACTCCCATGACCCATCATCCTTTCAATCCCTTTAAGTTTCACTTACGTTGGTGCAACTGAGTTGTGTCGACCTAAGATAGTGGTACTAGCATCAATGTGGAATTGTGAGGATTCATGAAGAAGTGATGGAGCAAATACTAGATGCACTTTGCAGCAAGTTGGATTGTGATGTGTATGCCAGATGTGACACTTTACAGGTCACGCAATGATTTTGGTCCTCTCATGATCGAGATGTTTGTAGGTAAATAAAGTATAGTCACCGTTTACTCTATGGCTTGTTTTTTGGCTTGTTATTCGGATCTCTTTTGGAGATCCAATCCAAACCAGAGCTTGAATGTGGCCATCTATTATGGTTGCATTGGGATTCGGAGCAGCCAATGTTTGTTGCAGTCGCCATTATCGGCAAGTATCAAAGCATCCGGGGATTTAATTCTTGTGGGTCAATTATGTGTACTTAAAGCCATGGAGGCCTTGGTTCCAAAGCATGGTCTCAGGTTATGGTAAGGGATGAGAAGCTATACACGGAGGATCGACCGAGGGTTGCCTCTCGTGGGAAGGTGGCCCAAGTCGCAAGATAGGTTTAAAAAAAAAAAAGATGGCCATGCTTTAAAAGAAAAAACGAGGGGGGCTGCAGTTTGCATGGGGAAGGTGCCACCTGTTGAAAAGGTGAAGGCCGTCTGCAATGGATGAGCATAGAGGGAAAGAAGTAATGCCAACAAGGTGGCGGGCTGCAGTGGATGGGGAAAGGAGAGCCACCTGGTGGCTTGCATGCGAAAAGAAGTGCAAGAGGATGCACCATCAGAAGTAAAGGGAGGGGGTGTAGTGCAGGTGGAGGCTGGAGTGGGGGGTCACGAAGGCAACCAAAAGGGGGGGCTAGTAGTCGAGGAGGAGATGGCAAGGGGATGCAGTTGAAAGGGCTGCTGGAGGGCAGCGCAATAGGAGGAGGTACACCTTTTGGGAGGCAAGGAAGGGCTACCAGTTGTAGTAAGGGGTGGCCGCCAGAGAGTAGCAAGAAGGGAGACAGAGCAGGTGACGGGGTCATTTGTTGTGGCCATGACCACGCCGGGAGAAGAAGGAAAGCCGCCAAGGGCTGGTTTTTGGAAGGCGGGAAGGAGCTGCAGGCTAGGGTGGCGCAGCTGAGAGGGGGCGAGTTGGCTTGTGAGAGGGCGCCAGGGCAAGAACGGGCACTGCAGAGGAGCCGGCCAAGTTGGACACCAGGTGATGGGCTGGCTGAGAGCAGAGAAGGGGAGGTGGCGCTAGCCGTATGGGAAGCATGGCATGCTAGGAAAGAGGAGGCGCTGAAGCCAGGGGCTGAGGGCCACAGTTCATGAAGAAAGAGATGCCGCCAAGGACAAGTGGCCGGGCTCAAGCGAAAAGGGGATTTTGGACATGAGTAGAAGAGAAGGACCACCGGCAACACTGCTGTGAGAAATCTTGGAAAGAGATCGCCAGTGAGGAGAGGATCAAACTGCCTGAAGCATTTTGTTATGACGTCGGCAATTATCGAAGTCGCCATCCTTGTATTGATCGGGTTGATGTGATGCATAGTTGGTTGCGTTGGTTTTTGTCGAGTTCTCTGTCAATATTTTTTGCCTCGGGTTCTTTGCTGTATGCCTGTGGTAGCTGTGGCTCCGGGATTGTGTGTCTGTGAGCAGAGAGAGAGGTAGAGATATTGTGCGGACAGCTTGTATGAGTGGTCGAGGCGTGTGTCACCTCCCTGTGTGAGTGCATTTACAGTTTGAGGAGTTGTATGCATCCGTTGGTGTCGGTTATGATGGTTTGTTGGTGGGTTTATTGCTGAAGTGCTCATGTGTGACTGTGGGTAGTCCTGATTGTTCATAGGCGAGTCCATGGTGCGAAGGTTGGCTGATAGTGTGCGTGTGTACGTGATTCTGTGTGGCTTGGGGTGCAGGATATTTGATGGGCTATAGAGGCAGCTAAATTGTGTGTCGGGTGTTGTTCCATTTCCCCCATCCCATTAGTGGTGCCCCCAATGAGGAGCTACTGATTGCTCCTTGGTGAAGCCGAAGACGGTGTCGCGGTTTGAAGAGCAGGGTCTAACAAGAATGGCATGGTCGGGTTTTTTGACTTTTACAGGTGCTAAAGATGCTGAGGTTTGGCTGCAAGACTACGGCCTATTTCTGTTGGAGAGCGGATTGTCAAGAGAAGAGGGAGTGGCCCAAGCTTTCTCGCTCCTGGTTCGTGGAAAAGCAAAGGTATGATACGAGGGCTTGCAGGCTGAAGAAAATCTGGATTGGAGCACATTGGAAGCGGCATTCCGAAGCCGATATGTGTCCAACACGCAGTGGGGTGAAGTGAAGCAGATGATGGACAACCTAAATCAAAGCCTTGACAATGATTTCCAAGCATTCGTGTGGGAGTTTGAGGCCATATGGAGCAAGTTAGTTAAGGCAACTGCTTTAGAGAACGTAGATTTTTTGAAGTTGACCAAGTTTGTAGACTGCTTGCATGTAAAAGTGCGAGATAAAGTCAAGATAGATGGACCATGCACATACGAGGAGGCAGTAGCCTATGCACAGAGCAGGACGAAGAAGCTTTTAAAGAAGCAACAGGCAAAGCAGGTTCTGGCGAGTCCATTGGTGCCAAAGCCAATTACAAGGGAAGAGCTTCAGGTAATCCAACCCTTTGTTGATGCACATGTGGTAGCAGTGGATAGGCGTGATGACAACGTAGAGATGATACCGTATGGGCCGGGTTAAGGAAAATCCGATACGTGTGAATTTTTCCAAACACTTTTTTTAGATATTCTATGTGGTCTTTGTGCAACAGTGAATGCACACACAAATCATCCATATAGATTTCTAAAAATATTTGCAAGTACTCTCTGAAATCATGATTCATAAGTCTTTGAAAGGTGGTAGGTGCATTTGTCAACCCAAAAGGCATCACACGATATGCAAAAATCCCCCACTCACTAGCAAAGGCTATTTTGTGTTGATCTTCTGGTTTAATAGCCAATTGGTTTTATAATGTGAAAACCCATTCAAGAAGCTATAAGCTCGCTTACCCACTACTCGTTTCAAGATGTGATGAGCAATAGGAAGAGGATAATTGTTGTGGATGGTAGCTGGGTTCAAATTTTTGAGCTTTATGCACACTCTCAACTTGCCATTATTCTTGGGTACCACCACTCTTGGGGATACCAATTCTATGTGCTTAGTTTCATAAACGAACTCCACTTCCTTTAAGTTATCAATCTCTTCTTTGATCTTCTTATCAAAGGTTTCGTTCTAAGTAGAAGGGTGTTGCCTGCTTGGTTTAACATCAGCCTTTAAATGGATTGTGTGCTAAAAAATGGTGAGATCAACCCCCTATAAGACTAGGAAAACACATCCTTATACTCTTTAAGAATCTTAATCAATAATTCCTCATCAGAAGATAGATTCAATAGCAATATAAGCATGCTTGGGCTCTTCCCCTGGCTCCACTAGATCTATCCTTTAGCATCCTTATGTCCAACATAAGATTTTTGCCATTCAGTCTTCTCTCTAAATTGCTAATCAACAATGATCTTGCGATCCTAAATAGTGTACTTTTCGTAATGGGATGGTACACCCAATCCGTAGTTTTTGACTCTCCTCCATTTTTATTTTCACTTTCCATCTCCATCTTCCACACCTCTTTCAAAGTTCGTTTTAGCTCACAATATTTCTTTTTTTGCTTAACTTTTGTCCATCGAGTATTGCTAGCAAAAACAACTTTCTTAGATACTTCCTTGGGAAGTCTCATTGTTTGCCGTTTTTTTTTTTAGAATTACTCGATTGGGGTGGCATTGAGAGTTTTCTAGTCACTTTGTCTTTTATGCAATCATGAGCTACTGCGAACGTCAAGTATGAATATTTCCTATCGATACACAATATTGCCTTTACCCCCCCTTTTTGTCCGTTTGTTCTTGTCATTTGGGTTTGGGAAATTGTAGAGTTTCTCAAACTTCATTTCTAGCTCACTTTCATGACACACTAATTTTTCATCATCTTTACAAAAGTCAAGATTTTCCTTAGTGTCTAAGGTGTGATAGTAAAACTCGTTACTACCTGGCTCCTTGTTCTAGTCTAGGATATTGTTCGTGTACTTTCCAAGGTAAGATCTCAAATAGAAATCTTGTCTTGGATACACAAATACTACACTTTATTCTCTAATCCTTGTGTCATTTCATCATCCCTGATCCTTTCCTCATTGTCTTGTCTTGGGGTCACACTTATCATGCAAAATGGAAACATGTGTAGGCCATTCTCATCACAAATCTTGGTAGGTGTGATCTCATTGATGCCCACATCTAAGGTGGCCAAAATTTGATTCCACTCCAAGGGTTACATTCTTTCTTTGGAAAAAGGTTCAGATATATAGTCTCAAAATCTTTGAATGGTCTATCCTGCATGTGGTCATCTTTTACAAGACTCTCATAATCCAAAGCTCCACACATCTATAGATGAGATTTAGAATTCAAATACATGGGTACTTCCAATTTTGTAGTTATAGCCAAATCAAATTCTTCTATAGAAGTTCTCCATATGTATTTGTAGTTATGGTCTCTTAAATTGGTGTGTGTGGTGGTATCCATGTGGCATAAGTAGATATAATCATAGACCCAATTTTGAACCATTTTTATTTGGTGCATGAATGGCATTCATAGAATAACATCATAGTTATTCTCAAGACCAAAATCGACAACTACAAGTGCTTGTTAATACTCAATTCCACAAGAGGTCATCACCTCCTACTCCAATACTCCCTTAGACTTTGCAGTATAGCTATTGACTAACTACAATTTTATATGTGTTCATCTAAGGGGCAAGTATTTTCCCATTTCTCCCAAATCACTTTAGTGGCAATGGCAAACCCTGCACCACTATCTAGAATAGCAATGGTTTCTATTCATTGGTACTCTATGGGCATGTGGTGTTCTGCTCTTCACCTTCACAATAATCACCAACTTTGTTTATGGGAACTAGTTTCACATCCTTTTTGGGTTGGATCCAATCCTCCATTTCTCAACCTAGGTCTTTAACGGGGTTTTTGATTCCTATTTTCTCAAGAAATTTCCCGACACCCCTCCACATTTGAGGTGTTGACTACTATTAGCATACATCTCACTGATGCTGACATGAATTCCTGCAAACCAAGATAATCTATGACTAGTTTATGAGCTTTTCTTAGAGATAGCAAGACCATAACAACATAAGGTCCTACGTACGGATGCAACTCCTTAGGGGCTTCTTCTCTACTATCCTTTGATATCTATCTGTTTTGATCACCATACATGGATTGCATATTGAGTTACATCATGTCCTTCTCAAGATTAACTTCTGCCACATGTGTTGATTCCCACGACTAGTTTCCGCCTCTAACTTTCCTAACTACATCCCAAGGTTCTTCAGGAAAATTGCCTTTGACCTTAGGAATGGTAGGAGTCATATGATAAATAGAGTCATACATTGTGTTTTCTACCACTTGATCTTTGAACCCGTTTTGGCATGTTTCTGCATGTTTCCTCTCTTGAGGATTTTGCAACTCCATTTCCCTCCTTTTGTCACGTCGCTCCATTGGTGTTTCTTGACAGCTTCCATCTGCAACTAAAATTTCATGACTCTAGTCTCATTCTCTCTCTTCTTTTCCCTCATTTGGTTCTTTAGGATCTACAGGTGATTGAGGTATTATCCTAGCTTGGACATGCATAGCTAGTGGAGGTTCCATAAGGACTTTAAAAATCGCAATAAACTTTTTGCACATCTCCAACCTAAGATTTTCCCATTCTGCATTAGGATAAGTCATCCATGTCTATTCCATTGTTTATTTGTTGTCTAGTTTGGCTTTATATACCTTCCAAATTTTTTTCAATGGATTGAATTTCTTGTCGAATAGGATTGAACCTCCTGAGATAACCTCTTTTGGCTTTGCTTTGCTTTGCTTTTGTTCAGCCTCAGGTATTTCCTTTAGCATGGCACTAGAAGAGGCTGTTTTGGTTTCTATGATTGCCTTGAGCTTGCGATAGCTCATCCATAGCAGCCTTTAACTTCTTATGGTATAGGGATCTAACTCTATCCCTCGTGGCCTTCCTTATAGATTTTACACTAACACATTTGAGTTGCTACCACCTTTCTCGCTTCTTGCTTTCTGTTTTGCTTGCACTCTTGTTACCGCTTTCAATGATACTTTTATTTTTAGTCCGATCCACTTGAAGTAAATAATTTTTTCCAACACATCCGATGGTCTCTCAATGTATTGTTTTTCAAGTTGGAGTTTCATTCTTATTTTTTTGAGAGCTAGTCTTCCGCATTTTTCTCATATCTCATTTGTGGCAATGGACACTCTAGCACTGCTATCAAGTATAGCAATCATTTTTACTCCGTTGTGCTCCATTGGCAAGGTGGTATTCCCTTCTTGCTCTTCATTGTAATCAACCAACTTTTTCATAGGTACTAGTTTTGCCTTTGGCTTACCTTTTGTCACTTTACCCATTTGTTCATCAAAGGGAATTGTTGGAAGAGGAATTTTCAATCCATCTTCTCTAAATTTTTGTCCACTTATCCCCATAGATGCGATCTAATCTGCATAGCTTAGAGAGAGTTATTGTGCATTATATAGTAGTTGATATTAGTTTGTGTAGGCTGTTAGTATCCATAAGCTTTCGGATTGGTTTCCACTGAGAAAGAACTACCTTAACCTTGGATTATGTTTCATACTCTCCTATTAAATATGGCAAAGTCTTCAACATTTTAGGTTAACTCTCCCCAAATGATTCTATCCCTGCATCATCGTATAGAGATTGCATGTCTCTTGGGTAAAAGTCATTATCCATGTTAATTTTAGTGATAGGTACACACTTAAAAGTTGCACTACCATCCTTTTTGTTTCTGGTCATTTTCCATAAGTTTTGTTTCCATAGCTCTTCCACTTCACAAATTGGCATCATTACATGTGACTTAAAGTCATCCATTATATTAGCCACTATCCTATTTTCCAATAATGGTGTTTCTGTTTCAAGCTTCCTTTGATTGTCCGTTTTGTTTCCTTTGTGAATAATTTATCTATTTCCTTTATGGATTAACATTTTTGGTATAGAGATTTTTTGTTTTTTGACTCCATTAGAGCTTGAGATGTCTCTATGAGCCTTTTGCACATTTTCAGTCTCTATTTCTCAATCTCAGGATGCACATACTCCAACCATCTCTATTCCAATGTCTAGTTGGTTTTCATCCTGGCCTCATAAGCTTGTAATAGAGCCTCTAAAGGTTCTATAACTTTATCTTAGGCTCCATTTCTCAATCTCGCGATGCAGATATGTCAACCATCTCTATTCCAATGTTTGGTTGGTTTTCAGTCTGGCCAGATAAGCTTATAATAGAGCCTCTAAAGGTTCTATAACTTTATCTACTTGGACTAAACCTCCCAATGATATCCTTGATGAAACCACTTCTTCCCTTTTTTCCTTGTTTTTGTTTTCATGTTTTAGTTGCTTCCTAGCTTGTTGCAGCACGGTCTCTAAAGAAATTTTCTCCTTTAGCCTCTTTGCTTTTGTTTTGTCTTATTTGGATTTCCAATATTTTCTTTGAATCCTTACCGACGATAAGCTCTCAAATTTTGTTTGAATAGGAATTTTTTGTTTGTCCTCGATAAGTGTGTTTCTAGCAGATCCTTGAGCTTGAGCTCTTGTCACTGCATTTGTTGGAATTATAGGCTCAATTTTTGATCCACTTGAACATGGAAAAATTCCAATGATGTTCATCATCACTTTCCCCTTGTTGTCAAATTTATAGGGACAATTTGGAAGAACATAATCGATTGCACATCCATCACATAATCCAAAAATCTTTTTATATTCGTCCTTGTGTGGACAAAACCTTGCTCAATGATCACCTCCACATACATAGCATTGACCTACTAGTTGGGATGATTGTGGAACCCCCATTGGTGTCCTGACCTAGGCAGATAGCATCTAGGTTTGTAATTTTGGTTTGCTACAAACATGCGTGTGTTTTCATCCATTCTATAATGATTTTTAGTCAATTTCATGATGTATGATGGCTTTGCAACATCATCTATAAGTACCCAAGAAAGATGACCTTTGTCAATGCAAACATTACTCTCAGGCTCTCTCTCCTAAGTTTCAACTAGTTCTTTGTAAGATGAAGTTGGTGGTTGCACTCTCTTATTTGCAGAAGTTATTACATGATATGTATATGTAACATTTGCTCGATTCTCCTAAGGTGGAGGAAGTTGTTAGACCAACATTGGTTGAGTCTTGTCTCAGCCTTGTGCTACGTTATTCAGGCCTATTTGGTATATTGATGGTGGTGGCAAAGGTTTCACCCCCAGAGGTCCTTATGGCCTTTCCCTCACATAGACCCTGCTATCAAAGCACTTACTTGTTTCATGGTTAGTTCATTTTTTTCTCAATTGCATACCAATTCAAGACATGTTGTGCCTTCACTGATACTGGTCTACACTGTGTACTAGACCATGGAGTGGGATGATCCTCTTCATATGTGTCATATCTCCTCATTGGTTTTTGTTGTACATTCAAGTTTGGTCTACTTCCTTGACTCATTTTCTTGGTCACTTCGTCAACCAATTGATCACGTTAGGATAGGATGGGGTCTATCTGGACCTCTTTATTTACCATGAGATTATGGAGGTAATTAATATTTTGACAAATAGATGCATGTCATGTGTTCAAGAATGGTGGGTGTGTAAGAGAGGAGTAAGAGAGGTCAAAGACGGCACTTTCCCCCTCAAAAAGGAGGTGAACAACTTTATGGTCTTTTTTGCCTTCCATAACTCCTACATATGATCTTTGATTTGAGTAGAGATTATACATTTGGAATCTACATGCCAATATTTTTTCATAAATATGTTACATGATATACTTTTTCCCGCTAGATTTTAAATTTTACTTTGGGGGAGAAATTTGAATTCAGATAAACTAGCCTTTTTTTTTCTGAATCAAAAGTTGTCCTTTGATTTCTTCCTTAATACTAAAGGTTTGATTCCCATAAACTACCAAATATAGAGGCCCTACTAGACTCCATTATCTTCCTAATGATGCTCAACACAGAAGTAATTTGAACACCCCGCTTTGTTGTGGATTCATTCATCATAGAAGAGACACTACTAGTTTCATTATTCGCATCTTCTGTCACCTCTCCGTAAGCCTTACAATTGTCAACTAGATACAAGTTTCTCTACTAACTTGCTCAAACATGTGCATGCTTTCAAGTGCACGTCCTTCTTGAGGGTCTCATTCCTCAAGCCCTCTATGAAGAGAACTAATAGCCTCTCATATTGTAACTCTCTCACAGGATATCTCTCTATGTAGTATATAAAGCAAAGAAAATATTTCTTCACTTTGTCATTCTTCTTTTTCTTGAAAGCGTTGATTTGGGACACTGTATTGTGCTTGATTGTCCTTTTTTGAGAATTTCTTTGAAATTTTGTGTAGAAGTTGCTATATGTTTGGAAAATCTCTACTATTCAAAAGTTGGAACCATGTCAATGCTATTATTTCCAATGTCAACCCAAATCCTTCATACTGAGTGTGAAAATTTGCCACATATTCAATTCTCAAAACTTGTTTGGACATATGGATCTCTTGACCCATTGTACTTCTTGGAAACACATTTAGCTACCCATGATGGTTGCATTTGTCATGTTTTGGCAACCATTCTCACAACTACAGGTTCTCTTGCTAAGACATCTCTAGCCTCGTAAGCCCTAGTAGGCACTCAAATTGGAGTTCATTCTATGGTCCTCTCCTCAGGACGCACATCTCTTGTCTCAGACAAGATATTTGAAACTCTTATCATATAGATCATGCTGGGAGCTTCATTGACTACCCCATATGTGGTCATTTGAACCCTTAAGTCCAAGTATCCCATTAGCCTAAGCACTAAAAACTATGATTGGCTCATTGAGTCTGCAATTATTCATCTCTATAGACTTAGTCTTCCCATCTCAGTCTGGTCTCTAATACAGTAGGTTTGAATGTGCTAGGAGTGAAAAAACATTGATGGAGTGGGCCTCCAAAGTATGTATATCTCTCAAGTTCTCTTTGGTCTATTGTCGACTACTTTCATCTACTTTCATCCATACTTATCAAGCATGATTATGTGGGTGTCTCTGCCTTTTGTGTATGTAAAAACATAAAACCTCTTGTGCTCTAAAAACTCTTCTATGTAGGGCTCGTCGCATTTGTAATAGTGCATTTGTTTGCCATTATTGTAGGCAAAACCGTATCACATAACATATCTATGGAAAGAGCTCCACGTGTAGATTACAAATCTTTAATATTTGCTCCAGTCAAAGATCATACGTAGAAGTTATGGAAGGCCAAAAGTCATAAAGTTGTTCACCCCCTTTTTGGGGGGAAGTGCATCCTTTGACCACTCTTACACCTCTCTTATACACCCACCATTTTTGCACACATGGCATGCATCTATTTGTCAAAATGTTTATCACCTCCATAATCTCATGGAAAATAAAGAGGCCCTCTCGGACCACATCCTCTTCCTAATGGAAGGGTTTATTAAAATATATTTTTTCTCACATTTCCACATATAGAAGGGTACCATGAAATGGAGTTGAAGAAGAATTTACAAGTTGAATTGGAAAAGGGTGATGATGTTATTTGTAAAAAATCACAAATAAGGAGTTTTAAAATAATCCTTGAATGCAGATATACAAAAATTATACAAAGCAAACCCCAAGGCCAATGTCTATGCTACCTTTAAATTGGAGCAATTTGAATCGATAATCATCCATTCTTGAGACCAAGGGAGAGTATGGGGATGAAGCACAACATTCTCATGTGCCTCCCCTCTCCACAACTCATGACACTTTTTAAAGGGCCCTGATATAACACAAGCATGGAGAGAAGGCGAGGTGCTACTCAAGAGGACAATAGTGAATAGGCACTCATGTAGGGTAACTGCATTGGTAGTAGCCAAGTAGGGTGACTGTGAAGGAGAAAAACAGCCCAATAAACTTTGCAAATTGGTAAGACCAATATTAACAACAAGAAAGGATGGCAAAAACAATGCACATGCATGGGCATGAAGATCTGGTGAGCCTAGTTATTGGGGCCATGGCACAACAAGGATGGCAAAAACAATGCACATGCATGGATATGCATGGGCCCCTCATGGAGACGATGCCATGATCATCACAACAAAAGCTACACACTGAGCTGATGCTGATGACAAAGCCTGAGAGAAGGTGGCATAAGGTGGCGACTATATCTATAGGACTATGCTTTTAGGGTTTTATCAAAAGAAATTACACTACAATGTTTTTTAGGCCTCTACATGGTGCAGTGATGTAAAACCAAGACCATCTAAGCACATACCTGAGATGCTTGTTCAACTAGTTCCATGATGCTCAACAATCAGGAACACACTCACACTTCTCTCTTTCACAAACATACGCCAACGCAAACAAGGCTAAGTGAGGGGCCAGAGAAAACCTCACCTCTATATATAGCAGGGTCTCATGGTTGAGGCAACTGGTTTGTACAGGGAGGCCAATCCCCGAAGAACTAGTCATTTGGTAGGTGTGCAACTCCAAGCAACGACATTCACAAAACGGCTACCATGGGTAATCCCAGTAGAATCCCGTATGATGAAAAAGACACGAGGGGTAGGAGTATGCTTAGCCAATCAAGCTTTCCAACACAGGATAGTCAAATTTATGCAATAGGGGAAGAGGGAAGGGAGGCAGTAATGGATGTGAATGCACCTTGTAATGTTCAAACCATTTTTAAGTGCCACATATAGTAATTTGAGGCTTGTCACGCTCCAGTAATGGTGCCTTCCCATAAGGGATAAGGCCTTTAAGCAACCATTAAGTGGGGAAGGTCTCTCTTGGCCTCCTATACATCGCCAAAATGAGGGCCAACTCTGGGTGCATTTTGTTTTTGAATCACCAAACTTATGTAGTAGCTTTGTATCTTTTAATTCCAAAAGAGTATTGGAAAAACCTCCTATGGAGTTTGCACAACTTGAAAATTAGAATTTATAAAGAGAAGGAGTCCACTTTTTGTCTTTTTTCCACTAGTGGAAAAAACCTTTTATAGATTTGGCACAACTTAAAAGAATGGATTCAATAAAGAGGAGGATTCCACTTTTTTTATTTTTCCCACTAGTGAAAATATCCTCTCGCTTCATTGAATTTTCTTACAAGAAAATACTTTTCTCTAACAAAAGTATACCTCTAACTTACTTGTCATATGGTAAGGACTTATAAGGAGTGTAAGAACTTGTAAGGAAGGATATGTGTCATGTAAGAAAAAACATGTGAATTATTTGTTGGTAAAAAATTTGATCCCTATTTTGATGTTGTATATTAAGCTAAGTTAAGAATGGGGAAAGGGATCTCGATTTATGGAGAAAGGGTGAAACTTGGAAACGTGGGATACATGTAGTTGATAATAACACTTACCTTAGGGGAATGCATCAATGGTTGTGCTTGGTCATGCCTAGGAAAAAGCATTGATGACCTTGAACGAAGGGTGAATTAGAGAAAATCCCACCAGTTTGCCCTGGAAGGTCAAGTTGAGATTAAATTGATGAGATCAAAATGAAAGGTTGATTCGGTAAGAAAATAATTCTTTGGGTTAAGGGATTTGTGTAAGAAAAGTGGAATTTTATTACCCCCATTGAGCTGACATCGTAGAGCAAGAGGAGTTTTTTTTGGGTGTTGGTCTCAAGTGGGAGGGATGTCAGGAATCACGGTATAGCCATTTGAAGAAGGCACATCTGATGGTCCCTAGCATGGTCCTCACATTGATGCTTTGTATGCTTGTAAGTTTGTTGAGTTTTGTTTGGGATCTAGGTGAATATTAGTAGGTGATGCAAGGGTGTGGGAAATCCACCTAGATAAAGGCTCAGATGATGATTATTAATAAGAGTAATGTATATATGCTTGGTGTATGCTACTTAGTAGGTATTTTTCTAGGTTTGACAGTATTTTTTTCAATAATCTTGTCTATGGTTGAGCATAAATGCTCAACTTGGGGGTGGGCAATGATGATACTATTGGGGTTATATTTAAGTTTACACTCTAATGTGACCAATTTCTAAATCCAAGCACACATGGGATGCACCTATATGTGCATGGATACACTCTCCTACATACAAGTCCCTAGCCTCACACATGCTACTTACGCTATGCACACATGCTACACATTGTAACCCACATTCAAATTTCCATCTACCATATATATCCCTCTCACCTCTATTACCACCTTTCATCTTGAGCATATAAAGACACTATGCAAGCTTGTATTTCTCTCTCTTAATTCTCTAAATAATCAAGAAAGTTTCCATTTCACTTTATTGCGTACACTCTATCTAATCTAGTTATTCTCTACTTCTATGGTTCCTACACAATGATTTATCCACAATAGCTCTTGCATATGGTATTAGATCTAGCACATAATCATTATTTCCTAATAACATTGGTTAGATATTTATGCTAGACTTGGCGCTCTCTCTCTCCAAGCACTAAGTTGATTCATAACTCATAATTCATGTTAATTTCTACTCAATTCTAACTATCTCTAGCATTGGTATTTGGAATAGCTATATGGCCACTACCCTTGCCAATGATTAGTGATAATTGCGGGGAGATTACAAGTGAGTTTGTGTAGTGCTATGCATTTGAAAGGTGACATGCAATGATGAAGAATCCTACAACCCATAAGCTGGCATGGGCCCACTTTGGTGAGAGTCTACTTAATTTTTGTAGTTTCAAGGTGGGAGGTTTGGAGAGAAAGGTTGAAACCTGGAATAGGGACAATGGTGTCTCCCATGGAGGTCCCCCCATCATGACACAAGAAGGCTTGCATGACATAGAGTGGCAATAACATCTATACAGAGAGAGATCATTTGTACCTTGGGCTAGTAGATGATTACATCATTGATATACATGTGGTACTTCATAGGATGCCCTGGAAGAATATAGTTGCTCACAAGTAAATGAATAGTATTTAGGGCTAATATCCTATAGAAGAAGGAGACTCTACTAAGGTATGAAGGATCAAATTTCGTGGCAAAGAAAATTAAGGATGATATTTTGGGATGTGAAGCGTGACTTTTTGAGGTGTGACAACAAAGCCATGTGTATGATGATGAGATAAGTAAGGTGGAGGCTTACTTGGCAACCAATCGACACATGCTCCTAAGGCTTACTATTACTGAAAACATCCATAGGCTTGAAGAAGAGGTTCATATTCATACTAACAATTTGATAGTTTTTGAAACTTTTATTATTTCATATTATCTCATGCTTCTTTTGACAGTCTTGGATATATTACTTTTAGGGTGCTTAGCTTGTTTTGAAATTTTTAGTGGTTTAAGAAGCCTTAGTATTGATACTTTTGTCACATTTTGTTATTTTGATAGTTTTGGAAATTCTGAAAGATAATGTATTCTTGCTAGTTTTGAAAGATTCTATAGTTATGATAGTTTAGAAAAATTCCACAGTTTAGGTACACTTTGATAGTTTGGCTATTGCTGGTAGTTTGAAAAGTTTTCATAGTTGTCTCATGGGTTTGCTAGTTTATGTGGTTCTTGAGCCGTTGGTAGTTCTAGTCTATTTGGGTACTTTTGGTTAAGTTTGGGTTCTTTTTAAAGCTTAGTTAATTTGATAGTTATGGATTATTTTGGTACATTTGGTACTGTTTGGTAGATTTGAAAGTGTTTGATACATTTGGTACTTCTGTTGATAAAAGACTTTAATTGAGGTACTTTCGATTAAGTTTGGGTGCTTTCTAAAGTTTAGTGAATTTTGGTAGTTATGTAATTTTTTGGTACATTTGGTACAATTAGGTACTTTTGGTACTTTTGTTGATTAAAAAAACTCCAATTAAGGTACTTTTGGTTATATTTGGGTGCTTTTGGTAGTTTTAATTTGAGTTGTTGGTTTTGGTATTGTATGTTAGATTTGGTACTTTTTGTTATTTTGGTGCTTTGGTACTTTGGTACATTTAGTACTTTTGGTGCTTTGGGATTGTTCGTCGATACTTATTGGTTTATGGTGTTTATTGTTGCTTCCTCCTCTTTATCTTGTATTCTTGGAAACTATGGAACTTGAGATGATAAATTGTTTATATGTTTAATCTTCTCTCTCTTGTTTTATAGAAAGAATATACTGGCTTGAGGTTGAATGCAAGGAAGGGTAGAACCACTTTGATTTTGTAAGCAAGGTTATTGAAAACATAAAGAGGGATAAGAGGTTCACCTCTTTCTGAGGATTCAAATTGTGGATGTCAAGGATACCATTCAAAAATCTCTTTTGTGTATGCATTCCTTGTGGGGAGGCTTTGGAGGCTTCTTAAGTTTTTGGTAGGTTCATGCCTTCTTGTCCACATTAGTATCATACTCTATGATTTAGTGTTTAATTGCATAGTAGTAGCTCTTGGTGTATGCTTCACTTGTGGGGAGGCTTTGAAGGCCTCTTATGTTGTTGGCAGCCAAGAAAGTACAAGATCTCCTATGGGACTTCAAGAACTCTATTATGGAAGTCCAATGGGATGAGCAAGACCTGGAGGGTTCATGCACTATTGTGAGTAGCTAGAGAGGGACTAATGTGGAGGGGAGTTCATTACATCAGGTGAAGCATAGTTGAAAGAGAGAGTCCCTAAGGTCATTTACTTGGATGAAGAGGGGAAGCATATAGGTGTCAACATAGAGAAAAAGGGTATTGCCACCAAGGCTAATAATGATGGGATCCCAACTTTTGATGAGGCCAAGACTGTTGATGAAGATAACCCATCTGTCAACCAGACATTGGATACTCATAAACAATTGCTAGCTATTGATGACGCAGTTGCCAACTATTGATGAAGGAATGCCAATTTTTGACGAGTCAAGGGGTGCTAATTCCAAGGGAAAGAGCTAGTGGATGTGATGGAGGGGGAGGATGATGCAAAGCACTTCCGTAGAGCAAAAGCCAGCAAGAAGGGGGATGTAATTCCAATAAGGGAGGGGGATCGCAAGAGATTTCAAGGAGGAGAAACAGGGGGAGGATGATGCAATGCAAAAACGTACAAAAAAGGAAAGTAAGAAGGTGGGATGTAATTTCAAGAAGTGGAAGAGCACTAGAGATGGCAAGGAGAATGGAGGGGAGGATGATACAAAGCAACAACATAAAAAACGGGTGGCCAGATGGTGGGAGGTGCTGCCAAAGAGAGGGGGGGGGGGGGGGGGGGCAAAGATGCCAAGGGGAAATATGATTCCAAAGAGTGATAAAAAAGATAGGTTGACAAGGATGGGGGGTTGATTGGGGGGGGGGGAGATTGATGAGACCAAAAATGTAGAGTGAGGTAAGACTTTGAGCGATACGGCTTGTGTGGATGACAAATATGCAAGTAAAGAATTTGAATTAACCATTCTATTGGAGCTTTTTACTCAAAAAATAATAAAGTGCTTGCAAGTCATGGTTTATGGTTTGAAGCCATGTGCATGTAAGGCTAGTCCCCTAGGACGTGTGAATTGTACTGGAATTACATGAATTGAAGGCATTGTTTTGCTCTTTTTTCATTGCCATCTATCACTGGTCCAATTTATATAGTCTTTGATGTCATCATTTGTATAAGGTTCTTGTGAAGGCGTTAGATAATGTTTTGTTAAACCAAATGTTAGTTTGGATACTAGTCAACACCAAAAATAGTACTTCATACTACCCTATTTCTCATCCTATGGGATTCACTATGTAGTTTCATATGGTATGATTTTAAGGGGGGGGGGGGGGGGGGGGGAAAAAGAGAGAGAGAGAGAGAGAGAGAGAGAGAGACCTAAAAATCTCAAAAAAACAATCAAATATCTCTCAACTTTGGCAAATGTTAACCCAAAATTTTAATATGCTAAAAAAAATAAATTTAAAATTTAAAAAATAAGAATATGTTTTTATGGGTATGTATCCATAAAAGTTTTGACGTCTAACTAGCCTTAAATCTTGGTGGGGTAACAAAGGGGGACTGGGGGGGCGGAGGGTCATTGTAACTAATCATTTGTGAGAAGAGTTTCAGGAAGGAATTTTGGAGAAATTCTGACTTAAAGAAGCAAAGTCTAGGAGCTTATATTGCACAATAGTATTTCAAGAATATGTGTCATCCTTGTGTCATCATTTAGAAAAACCACTTGCTATGTGTACATTGAAAGAGATTTTGCCCTTGTTGGGTATCCTTTTTTTTTTTTGCAAAACTCACAATGGTGAGTGGATTATATTACCAGATCCAAAAATTATAGATTCTTGTCATGGCTCGTCACTTCAATGGATTCTAGCTGATGGGGTAGCCACCCCTTGACTATGGATGATCCCACACATTCACATTTGCACGACCATTACAACAGCCTCAAGGGTTCTCCTCCACTCTTTTGAGTTCCTTTGCTTTCCAATGGCGATGATCATTACCCTACTTTCTTGGACTATCTCCACAAACTTAGCTACCTTCAGAGAGTTCTCAAAAATTTTATCGTTCCTTGCCTTCCAAATGTGTTTAAAGTAGCAAGACCTCACGCTTTGTGTAGCAATGAGAATTGTATGAATCTTGAACATCTTTCCTCCCAAAAAAAGATTGTTCTTGAAGAATCCTATTTTCCAAGGTTTTTGGACCCATTTGCAAATCTTGCCTACAAACACTCCTTGAATAGGTGGGAAAGATCTTCACAAGCCGTTCTACATTGTGAGCATCTATCTGGACCGATTCCCCTATTAGCAAGGACCTTGACTCCAATTGGCATGGCTCCCCATAGCACCTTCCATAAGGAGACCTTCATCCTATCCAGCCATTGAGCGCGCCAAATGTTCTTGATATCGTTTCCCACCTTGACTCTAGTCAATTATTTCCCCACTGCTTATTGAGCGGGGAGAACCAATTCTGTGATTACATAAGAGCGAGATGCACATTCTTTGTTTGGGGTTTTAAAAAATGTTTTTTCACAGGCCAATGCCAAGCTTTCCACTAGAGCTTGGACTCACAATTTGGCAGATACCACAAAGTGAGTTGTTCGAGGGCTCTACTGATCAACAATCTGTCTAGCCCACTGAGGCTAAACTCGGAAGCCAGTTGATCAACTCCTTTCCAACAGCCTCTATTGTAGTCCCATAGTTGGCCTATATGCCTAATACCTTTGTTACTAACTTTCCTCGCCACTTCCCTCCAAAAAGGGGTCAAAAGGACGCCTCTAGCCTTGGAGAGCCAAGGGGGCCAACGAGATATAGAGTTGTGGAAGTACCTTGACAACTCTCCCCATTCCAAAGACCCTACTACTCTCTTGCATTTACGGGTAAGCTCACTTGTCATACCCTTGAGTTTTAGGATGACCCATTGAGGTGCCAATAGCTTGTTGTGCACATCGACCTCTTTCCACTGCCCGCCTTGCGAGTGAATTTTGGAGTTGTCCATCATATATTGAGCCATAATAGCCCAATCCTGATGTTCTTTAGCGAGGGTTACCAAAAACTTGGCACATTAATCCTCTACGTGAGTGCTGGGTGTTAAGGATCCCAAGCCCACCTTGCTCCACAGGCCTTGCAACCGTCTCCAATTTTTCTTGTTGGGTCTTTATGGAAGGTGATTCAAAACTTATTGCTCCATTGGGACTTACATCTGTCAACTCAACTGAAAATGAGTGAATTTTCCATTGCTTCCTGGTCTTTTGTAGCTTCAATATCTTTTACTTCTTCATTTGATAGTGATTTACTCTCAGTAGCTCTTGTGGTTATTATATGATCTTGAAATGCACTTGCTTTTGCCCAATCTTCTTCAACCTCTTTGGGGTTTCTATTGGGTAGAGATGCATCATCTTCAATAAACTTTGCTTTGGCATAAGTCTTCATCTGAACTTTACTTGAGGACTTTGTGTTGTCTTCCACCGGTGACGAATTTTGGTCTTCATTCTTGGTTGTCTTTAAAGACTGCATCTTGTTTGAACTCTGTATCTCTAGATCTTTCTAGGCCAGTGAAATTCTCAATATCAAGAGATCTTTCCAGTTGCATTTAGCTAGCTTTATTAGCGGACCATTGAAGGCTATGTAGGGTAACATGAAAGAATTGATAACCTTTATTCTGCTTGGGAAGGGGAGAAGCACAAACTCCCACCTGCGCATCTTAATCTTGACCTTCTTCATAACCCAAAAGAATCTCTGCTTGTGAGTAACTCCCACCTGCAAAGTGGGGCTCCCAGGCGACGAAAAATATTCCCTTTTGACACTATTTCCCTGGTCCACATAGACGTATCAAACGAGCCACTCTCAGAGAGAGAGATCAATCTCGACTTTTCCACACTACACCTTGACCCTGAGGATAAGGCGAACGTTTGCACAATTTTTAGAGATTTCTTGATAACCTCAGGGCAAGCTTCAAGAAAGAGCAGGGAATCATCCGCGAAAAGCTTTGCTAGCAACTGGTCGTTATTCACCAGAGCTAATCCTTGAATCTCTCCTTTAGCAGCACTGTTTTCCAGTAACGTAACCAGAGGGTGGGAACCAATGGCGAACATAAGAGGGGCAAGTGGGAATCCTTGTTTTATGGATCTTATAACCTCAAAAGCACTCACAATTCTCTCATTGAACAGGACCTCCAATTAGCTTCCAGCACCTAGGGTGCTGACTAGGCGGTACATTTGTTGCCCAAATCCTAAGTCTTCATGACATCTTCAATGAAAGACCATGTTATTTTGTCATAGGCTTTATCTAGATCCAGCTGAAGTAAGATACACTCTTGCTTTGAGAAAGCGGCATATTTAATGCCAACCATTGCGGCCAAAATGTTGTCATAGATTGACCTTCCCTTGATGAATCCATGGTGGTGGGGAGTGAGAACTTTTTCGAGGAGGGGGGATAGCTTGAGGGCTATAGTTTTGGCGACAATTTTATAGGCTATTGACATCATCATTATAGGGTGCCAATGCTTAAGTTGGGAGAAACAGACTTGTTTGGGGATAGGCTTAATGAGGCCTCTTTTAATGCTTAAGTCCATGAACCCATCCCCAAAGTCTTGATTTTCCATTCTCATGATGTGGGACTTAAGAACTTCCCAAAATTACATGAAGAACTTAGTAGTCAACCCATCCCAATCAAGGGATCTTTCTTTGCCTAGAGCAGGCAGCACAAGGGAGCATTCATCCTTGGTGAACGACTTCTCCAGGAGGGGTTGGCTTCGAAGAGGGAAATCGTTCTTTTGATGCTCCCAAGGAGAGTTGCTCTGGTAGCATCTATCTTAGGGGAGCGATCCTCAAGATGTCCTATGATCTATTGCAAGTGGTTAAGCATTAATGTAGACATTCCATCAAAATTTTCATTTCTATTCGTATTTGTGAGAGAATGGACCAGGCCCCGATTTCTTTTAACTTTGAGGACCCTGAAGAAGTGAGTACGGTTAGCCTGCTCCGGCTGGAGGAAAGTTTCTCTAGATAGGATTCTGGCTTTCCTCATCTCCTCTAGTTGAAGATCGATTAATTTCGCTTTACCTTCTAGCCATCTTCTGTGCTTTGTCTCTAAAGAGAAACCTTCCTATTTTTTGGTGGTTAAAATTTTAAAATTTTCTATGAGAGGATTGAGTTGTTCCTCTTGTTTTTTCTTTCTTCTAGGACCTGCAGTTTTGATGGCTTTTCTGATACTCTTGGCAAAAACATCCGAGACCCTAGGGCTTCCTGAGTCCACATCTTTCCGAATCTTTCTTATAGCTTTGAGGACAAGGCTTCTGAAGAGAGGGTCATTGAGTAGGTGGGCCCCTATTGAAAGTAGCTTTTTAGAACCTTGAGGGAAATGATTAGCTCCTTTGTTTTTTTCCAATTTTATGACAATACCAGATGCTAACATGTTCAATGTTCGAGCTATGTCCCTTCTTTTCTCCACCATATTATAATCACCTACTATAATGGAAATGGCCTATGAACTTTGAGAATAGCGAATTAAGAGAATTTGAGTGAGCATTTTTGTGAGATTACTTTGAGAACAAAGAGGGTGAACTTAATTTATGGTAGCAACATAAACATAGTACTTAATTAACTTGGCATGAACAATACTTTTGCAAGCCAGAGAGTATTAGAGAAAATGACAATAGTTGAGGACCGGATTTAAAGGCGTTTGTATTATAGATTCTTCCATTAAGAGAGACTTGATACAATACGATCTTTGTGTTCCTTGTGACATAGGTGATGCAATGAAGATGGAAAGCTTCATGCATCACAAGCATACCATAAACTTTGCAAAAAGCATTAACTATCCCAAGCCTTCGTCCCAAGGCCTTAAACACCTTCGAAGGTGGGGAGAGCTAGCGGGGAATGAGGGTAGGGAAGATGAAGAAGAATCATCCATAGGAGAAAGAAATAATAGTTCCTCACTTATCATCACTCTTCTTGCTTAGCATAGCATAATATCATAGTAATGAAGATGAATAAGATGGCAAGCTTAAGCATTGAAGCATGGCTCTTGGTTGGATTTGCATTCCATAGCCAAGAGTGTTGGTGTAGGGTCTCCACTTCTCAACCAGCTTGCAGAAGGAGATGGAGCTCTTGCACTTTGCACTCTACACAATGAGAGAATGTGTGTGTGTGTGGGAGAGTATACCCCCCTCTCATGCTTGGTCCACCTCTCTCTCTCTCTCTCTCTCTCTCTCTCTCACACACACACACACACACACACACACACACACACACACTTTCTTGTATTATTTAATTATTTCATTTGGACATGTGTCCTCTTTTTCCTCTTTGAGAGAAAGAACTTAATTATTTATTTTTATGCATCTTTGACCCCTTTAAAACATATCCAATAGGATTCAAGCACATCATGAGAGCCACATGTGGAGGATCATTTGAACATGTGTCTTTTATGTCTATTAAGTCATTTGGTTTGAATTGAATACTTCAAGCACTTAGTCAATCGAGCATGGAAACCATTGATGCCTCTTGAGAGTTTGTCTTTGAATTGAACACTTCAAGAACCTTAGTCATTTTAAGCATAAAAATCGCCTCAAGATTTGGAAAAGGTTTCCACAAACATTTTAAGCATTGTAGTTAGAAAGCCGATAAGCACCTTACGCTTGGGTAGGGTTCCCACCTCAAGGTCAGCCCTAGCTTGCCTAAGGTCAAAGGACTTTTTAACACTAACTTTTGGATGTCTTTAATGAAAGATAACCCTAAAGTCTTTAAGCTCCATTAGGTAGCATTTCTCTTTAACATACTATCTCTCATTTGGACCCCTTTAACCTTGGCCCCGTGTTGAGACAGATCCATAAGCACATGTCTATATTCTAGCCCTTGTTCCCGTTTATTCTCCCACATTAAACGATCAGTTTAATATGAGAAAATAATTTGGGTTGGTTAGATATTAGATTTTATGACATTGTATCTCTCTTGAAATCATAGTCGTCCTCGACTATGAGGTAGAAGAGATAAAGCCTTAGTCATTAATCTACGTTTCTTAGCGGGCAGGTAGAGGATCCCTATTCACTCTGTGAAATCATTCTAGAATGGATGACTAGTCCATTTGGTGCTTGGGAGACGTAGTTGCCGCAAGCATGTCTGCTCATTAGTCCATATCATACTCCCAAAGTAGAGTGACAAATTCTACTTGGTGTTTGAGTGACATTGTCATCACAAGCGGGAGGTTAGTTGAGGGAAAACATCAAGACGATGTAGCCACCGACGACGTCAATCACCAGCATCGAGAGTGGCCCGGGGTAGCATGGTGTCGGTGCATTCAATCCTAGCATGCTCATGTTGCCTTGCGGGGGAATAGTGAGTGTCTTATGTGCATGGGGTGGTCGTCACTAGTAACTCAACCATGGTATGGGTGGAGATTGGTGATGATGGTGATGTTGCTAATGCTAAATAGCCCATGCTTACACAAAGAATGATACCATGAGCTTCCTAGCTTGGGAGGTGCATTATGTGCTTAGTGGTGCATGGAGCTTGGGTGGTGCCTCTAGTGTGTTGTTCCTTCACTTGTGTTACTTTTGTGCTTAGCGGAGGCCTCTTTATATAGGTTTGAGAGGTGGTCTTTACCTAATGGTTCTTGTAGATATCCACTGGTCACTGTCGTGAGTATAGATGCCTCTCTAGTGAGAGAGATAGAAAGAGAGAGAAGGTAGAGATAGAGAGAAGGGAAGCAAGAGTGGGGTGGGGAGTTTTTTACAATCCACTAGCCGTTGGTTAGGTTATTAGAGAAGAGTGTGGGGTTGGAGCATTTACAAGGGGTTTTGTTGATGGTTTGGGTGAGGTTAATGCTGCCAGAATTGGTGTTTTTTTGTGTGATGCCGAGATGCTATGCGTTTGTCTGTTTCGGGGCTGATCGGGGCATGCCTTTGGCGTCACTTCTTGATTTTTTGTCGCTATCGCGTGATTTGGTCGTCTCCTTCCTTTGTCGATGATTGCAGAGTTGCTTTGGTTTTTTACTTTTTTGTGGGTGCGTATATGTATGTGTACTGTGTGTTTGATTGTATGGGTGCACGTGTGCGTGCTTCTGTATGTATGTGCATGTGTTTGTTTTTGCTCGTAAGTGCATATGCGCATGTGTGGGAATGTGTGTAATTGTGTGAGGGTGTAGGTGCTTCTGAGTGTGTGTGCGTATGCATGGGTTTGTGTGTGTATAGTGTATGGGTAAGTGCATCCGCCAATGTGTGTGGGAACGAGAGTATAATAAGATATGTTTATATATCTATATCTATATATATATATATATTTTATTTTTTTTACACACTGCTTACGTGCAGACTACAGAGAAACGGGGGGGAGAGAGAATGTGAGCGAACGAGGGGGGATGGCGAGAGTATGTGAGGGGGGGTGTGGGAGTTGAGGTGTGTGTGTGTGTGTGTGTGTGTGTGTGTAAACAAGAGAAAGAGAGAGAGAGAGAGAGAGAGAGAGAGAGAGAGAGAGAGAGAGAGAGAGAGAGAGAGAGAGAGTTAATCTGCGGTGCTGGCTGCTTACACAAAGAGCAAGGAAGAGAGAGGGAGAGTAGATGGCCGAGCGAAAGGTTGAGGGGGTGAGAAGGGTTGGTGTGTGTGTGTGTGTGTGTGTGTGTGTGTGTTGGTGTGTGGGTGTATGGGTGCGGAGACGAGAGAGAGAGAGAGAGATAGAGAGAGAGAGAGGGTCTGATCGAGGGAGAGAGGGAGAGGGAGACTGAGGTGGGCCAGGGAGAGAGAGGAAGTGAGTAAGGGAGAGAAGGGGGGAGTGTGGCGGGTCCGCCTTAGTTGACAAACAAGAGAGAGAGAGAGAGAGAGAGAGAGAGAGAGAGAGAGATAGTATCTTGCTGAGGACGAGAGAGTGTGGATGAGAGGGTTTGGAGAGAGGGCTAGTGTGAGAGTGAATAATGGAAGAGAGAGAGAGGGAGACTGTTGTCCCATGCATGGCGGCCGGCTAGGTTGACGAACTAGGGGAAGAGAGAGAGATATTTTAATGTGCCCTTATGGCTTGCCTACACAAAGAGAGAGGAAAATAACAGATGAGAGGGACTATGTGGTGCCAAAAGAAGGCGCAACAGCCTATTGCACATGGGCAAGCAAGGTAGGGAGGGTTGGTGGCGGCAGTAATAGTACAAAAACACATTTTTTGTTTTTTTTTTTTTAACCTCATGCTCCCCGAAGAGGGTTGATTCCTGTGGCCTTGCTCCGAGAGCCGGCTTCTTCAGTTTTCTGGTTGGGCTAAAGGGCGGTGTGGCTAACCCAGTGTCACTAGCCCTCCCCTTAAGGTTAAGGGCATTTATGTCTCTAACTCATTTGTTTGGTCATCGTCATCAGAGGCGGAGGTTGATGGTGTATCCTCATCAGGGATGTCGATAGGTGGAGTTTGATCTCACTGTAAAAAATAAGGTTTAAGCCGCCAGCCATTGACTCTGGTCTTATGAAGCTTACCATCAGCCTCCATAAGGTGATAACTCCCATTGGCATATTTCTTTCTGATGATGCAAGGGCCTTCCCATCGGAGTAGAAGCTTCTTATCCTTCGTGTGTCGAAGCGATTGTCATAGCAGAGCACCAACATGCCCTTCTTTAAATCTTTACACCAAAGATGCTGGTTGAAACTAAGCCATCTATGCTCTGCCTGTGCCGCATAATAATTGATTGATTCTTCTCTGTCCAGTTGTAGTCGTTCCAAGTCGCGGACATGACCTCGCAAATGCATGTCGGGCCGTTGAAACTGGCTTGCCATCACTTTGAGACTTGCTAGTTGCACCTCAATAGGTAAGATTGCTTCCTTGCCAAATACCAAATGATACGGGGTGAACGCGAAAGATGTGCGGAATGAGGTTCGGTAGGCCCACAAAGCTGGGAGTAGATACTTATCCCAATCCCCAAGATGATTGTTAACCTGCTTGGTGATAATTTTACAAACCATTCCATTCACTTTTTCAACCAGGCCATTACATTGAGGGTAATATTGTGAGGAGTGCCTCCTTGTAATGCCTAGTTTTTGCACTCTCCTACCAAGTTTGCTCTAAAACCTAGCCCTCTATCAGAGATGATTTCTAATGGTGTGCCAAACCTGCAACATATGTGCTCATAGACAAATTTAGCTACCTCCATGGCTGTGATTCTTGTTGTGGCTGTAGCTTCCGCCCACCTAGTCATATAGTCGACTCCCATGATGATGTAGAACTCCCTGAGTTGGCCCTAGGCAATGGCCCTATGGCATCTATAACCCATTTTTCAAATGGCCCATATGAGAGGATAGGTGTAGGTGGTTCAAGCATGAGTGACCTGGTGCCGGTCTTTTGACACAACATACATGTCTTACACCAGTGATGTACATCCCGATTGAGACTAGGCCATACACAACTAGCCTGTAAGAATTTTCTACTTGTTATATCTAGGGCAAAGTGACCGCCACAAACACCATCATGACAACTGGAAATTACCCTGGTAATTTCATTAAATAGAGGGACCTTCTTGAGTATTTGGTCCTTACCCTTACAATACAAACTGTCATTGATAAGTCGATACCTAGGGCAAAGTGACCGCCACAAACACCATCATGACAATTGGCAATTATCCCCGTAATTTCATTAGAGAGAGGGACCTTCCTGAGTATTTGGTCCTTACCCTTACAATACAAACTGTCATTGATAATACAAACCGTCATTGATAAGACGAAACCTTGTGGACTTCCTGGTAAGCCATTGCTTTTGCCCTTTCGTTAAATCCGATGGACATTCCCCTGTTTCCAAGAAATGCATTATGTTGGGTAAGGTGTCACTACCTTGAAATAGAGGGAGCTTTACCTTTATAGCCCCAACCACCACTTCCTGCAGTCTTTCACTTGCTAAGGCATCAGATTCATGGTTTTGAGCCCTTGGGATATGGTGTAGTTGAACTGCTTCAAACTTACCCAACAAAGTTTTTACACAGCGTCAGTGAGTTCTCATGCTAGGATTCTTACACGTGCACACTCCACTTACTTGCCTTACCAAAAGTAGAGCATCCCCAAATACATTAAGGCGCTTTACCCATTGTGAGATGCACCATTGTAACCTCTTGGCCAGTGCTGCATACTCAGCTTCATTGTTAGAATGTGCTTCCAACAAATGTCCAAGCGAAAATACCTTGATACCTTTGTCATCAAAGACCACTATGCCTACAGCTGCTTTGTCAGATGCTCGCTTGTAGGCTCCATCAAAGTAGAGAGAATGTGATCTTTCTACCACCGGTGGCTCTGGAAGCGATTGAATTCCTTCCCCTTTAGATTGCTTTACCTTCTTCTCAAAGTTTTGGTAGGTCATGAGTCCCCCCAAGCTTGCCCTTGTCGTACTTTCCACTTGTACCGTGTAGTCAAACTCTTGCAAACGAACTAGCCACTTGGTAATTCTAGCAAAAACATCCATGTGTTGTACAACATAGGGAAACATTTCATCCATGGTTAAGATTACAAACTGCCTAGGCAGCAAATATGACCGAAAACTTAATAGTTGCAAATCTAAGAGCTAGCACTAGGTGTTCCACATGGGTGAAACCTTTCTTTGCTGTCATTATTCAACTGGAGAAGTAGATTGGCCTCATGAAATATGTTATTGCATCTTTTTGGAGTAGCACATCCCCCAAGGAGTCATCACCCATGCTTGAGGTGACATAGAATTTTTCGTCCTACTTAGGCGGTGAGATAGTTGGTATGGTGGCTAAGACCTCCTTTACCTTGTTGAAGTGATGTTCACTCTCCTCATTCCAGGTGAAAGTTGATCGTTGAGTGAGCTGTTGCAATGGTAGAAAAATTTGTGATAGTAGATGTATGAATCTACTCAAGTATCTCACCTTTTGTAGAAAAAAGACTACTTGACATGTGATTGTTGGTGAAGGTAGTGCAATGAGTGCTAACACCTTAGTTGGATCGGCATTGATACCCTTAGCTGAAATTTCATGGCCTAAAAGAATAACTGTACTTTCCCCAATGTGACACTTGTCTACATTTAATTGCCCACCTAGGCTTTGCAGCCTTGCCAAACCCTCAGTTACCTTTTCTAAGTGTGAAATATGAGGACTATATATACAAAAACCATCAATGAACACTCTTATAGATGTTCCAAAGAACGGTTGAAAGACATATGTGACATATCTTTGGAATGTGGCTGGTGCATTTGTGAGACCAAATGGCATAACTCTGTACGCAAAACAACCCCATGGCATAATGAAAGTGGTTTTTAGCTGATCTTCCAAGGCTATGCGTATTTGAAAATACCCAGAATACCCATCACACACGGTGTAGCATTCAAAACTAGCTACTTCATTCAGAATTTCATCCAAGAAAGGGAGAGGGAAGTGGTCTCTCTTTGTGGCTACATTTAGTGGCTTGTAGTCAACGCAGACCCTCCACTTACCATTCTTCTTAGGTGTCACTACTACGAGTGACACCCACTCAGAATTTTCCATAGGATAGATGAACCCTGCTTCTAGTAGCTTCCTTACCTTGACAAGGAGTTCCTTTTCTTGTACGACCCCCAGCCGTTGTAGCTTTTGCACCACTAGTTTTATCCCTTCCTTCAACTTAATATGATGCTCCACTACTGTAATACCTGTGATTCTTTCATAGTTGTCAATGAAAAGGTCAGGAAATCCCATCAAAATTTGCAAAAATTTATCTTTCTCTTCAATTCTTAACTCCATGGACAACATGCTCTTCAACCTACTTTCTCTTGGACTAGGTGATTTACTTTCCTCTTCGTTGTTTTGCCCTTTTGGTGATGGGTCGCCATTGTGCTTACTCTTTGTAGATCCTTCATGATGATACCCATCACATCGATGGAACGGTCACTTTCATCGGTGGAAGTGGTCTGCTCGTCAGAAGTGGAGGACTCACTAGTGGTTTCATGTGCTGATGTCTCTAGGTCCATTTGCTTCTGCTTGCCGGTCTTCATGTTGTAGTAGATTGTTTCCCCTTTCTTACCAGTTATGCATAGAAGGCCAGTGCCCCAGTCCTATTTTTCCTTCATGGACATCAACCATGGCCTTCCCAAGATCAATGGATAGCCCTCCCCCTTAGTTGGCATCACAAAAACATCTACTTCTAACTCAGTGTTGAAAGCTTTTATCTTTACGGCACTTACCACACCTGCACATTTTACTTTTGCATTGTTTGCCATCTTTCCCTTGCACGGAGAAGTCCTGTCAACCTCGAGCCCTAGACGAAGCATCATAGATTCACTCATCACACAAATTTGGGCACCACCATCAATGTAGGTGTTTCCAACCCTCTCACCCTTTATGTTGACGTCGACAATTGGAAGGATGTCATCCATGTTGCAACCCAAAATTTCTCCCGCTATCTTTGCTTTGGAGCACCTTGTACTTACCATTTTGGACCATTGTCGCCTTGCCTTTGGTGCGAGATGTAGCAGTTGTGGCCATGTAATCTTTGGTCCTTGCTCTGCCACATCCAATGTTAGATCATAGGGCCTAGAACTCTCCCTTAACTGAAAGTCGGTGATGCCTATTTTCCATTGTGGCCTTGACGGCCTCTTGCTAGTCTCTCCGTTCATGCTTTTCTCATCATCAAATTTTGTAGTTTTCTGCCTCCTACCTCTCTTTACAGTCATGGCTTCAAATGGTTCTTCAAAGGTTACCTTCTCCTTACCTTTATCTTTCTCCTTTACTCTTGGTGGATCCACTGCTACAGCCTTTCCTTTTTTCTCTAACCTTATGATGTTTACATGGCGATGAGGTGGTGGTGCCGGTGGAAGAGGTGGAATGGGTGCTTGTGGTGGTGCCTTAGGTGGATGTAGAATTTGTGTTGGTGCGGCTAGTGCTCGGGGTGGAGGTGTTCTCTCTCTAGGGGTTGACAGTTGGTTTCTCCTACCTCCTCTATTATAGTTTTGCGCGGTTTGGGACAGTAGTATACACCGTGACCATCTTCTCCGTAGTGGTATCAGTGATACTCTCTGTTTTGTCGTCGTGCTCTCCCTGGGTCTTGATCTCTCTCCTCACTCATTCCTTGTTGTATCAAGTGGACATACAAATTCTGCAATTGGTGAGTAATGTGGGCCAACATATCTTGTTGGTCATTTCTTACCCCACAAGCTGATGGTGGTGGAGGAATGGTAGTTGTCGTGGTTATTGGTCGATGCGATGTTCCTGCTTCTATTGACTTAGTTTCTTTGGCCTTCATCCGGAACTTCTTGTCTTTAAGGCGAGCGATCTCCACAGCTAACTTGTACGTAGCCGAGAATCTACCCTTCACCTTCTCTTTGAGCAGCGGCCACAAGCCATGCGTGAAGCGGTCCTTTTTTAAGAAATCGTGTGCAACTTCCCCTCTTGCCAGTGACTCAACCCACCGTTGGACTCATAGGTGGCATACTCTAAAGGACCCTCCTGCTTCAAGTCTCTCAACTTGTCCCACAGCTTCTCTGAAGTGGTACCTCCCCCAAAGCGCCTCTTAAAAGTAGTTTTTAAGGGCTCCCAGTCATCCTTAGTTGCTTGTGGGAGTGCGTTGTACCACGACCTAGCTTCTAGCTTCATGAGATGCTTAAAGATTCTAACCCAAGACTCATTTGTGTCTTTGTTGCTTACTACACATGCTACTTCAAAGTCATCTAAGAAATCTGTTACCAAATCCTCCCCCTTCTTTCCTTAAATGTTGGAAATGCTACACTTGCCATGATTACTGAGAGAGAGAGAGAGAGCTAGAAAGACATACTACTTAGCTTGCAATCAAAAGATTTTATTTTATTTTTTATTTTTTTCTTCTTTACAAGGAGGCGTGTATACCCTTTTTATACTAGAACATAGATTAAAATCTCAAACGGTACACTGCCTTGTACCAAAGGTAGGAGAAATGGCTGATCTGATGCCAAAACCTCAAAGAAGCGCTCCCCACCCACCATGGTGTCGATGACGTGCTGGTAGTGAGACTTCCAATCCAGTATTACCTTGATTGAATGTACTCGTATCGTCATGTGTGATGTGCCTTGAGGTAGTTCGTACTGATTCATGTGAAGCTTAGAGATGCTTAATCATTGTCCAAGCTTGTGAGAGAGGGTGGTGTTCTTTCCTGAAATAGGCTTAGTAGATCCCTAGTCTCTCTAGTGAGAGTGTGAGCATGTGCTTCCGTTATCTGTGCTGCAGCATCAGGTGCAACTTGGAAATTGAATGTGATAATTACCTCGGTGACTTGAGTTACCCGATTTTTGAAGTAGAATAGTGTTCAATCTCTATTGGGCAGAGCTGCTTCCATCTTGTTGTTGCGGGTTGGTCATAGGTTGCAGACATGGTCTTCACCTCCTTCTTCTCCTCCTCGGCACACGGCCTATGTATATCCACTGAGTCTGACGTGCTGATTGTCTTTCCCACTGCAAATCTATCACCGTTACGCCTTCGGGCTTCGATGGAGATGCAAAGTTTGTCCAGTTGTGCATGGAGCTCTTCTTCTTCTATCATCTAGTTAGAAAATCCTGCTAACCATTCATCCATTCACAAACATTTAGGGTGTTCAGTCTTGTAAACTGGAGGGTTTCATGAAAGGATCCTCAGTGGTGGCGCCAAGAAAATGATAGCCGGAAATGACTTGCCATATGGGGTGGCCTCTACACCACACATAGTCTGAACATCCCCCAAGCATCATCTCATGGTAGGTGTTATCCTATAACTATACATGGGCACCACCTAGCCTAAGTGTGTCTAGGATGCACGCATAGATGATCTAGGATAGCAAAAGTGAGATGCCATCTAGGTAGCCAACATGAAATGATGATGTAGCAAACATCCAGATATAGAAAATGCCTAGTCAACAGTCAGAAGTGTGTGTACGAGAGAGGTATGTGACAAGGTCGGAATGAAGCATATTGACTGACTGGTGATGGCGCACGTGATGAATCACAAGTAGAGTGATATACAAGAGATGAAACATCCCGCGAATGTGGGGAAAACAAAGCTACGGAAAAAGAATGGACTCAAAGATCAAGACAGCATTGTACAATTTTATTGATGATGATGATACTTACAAACAGTGGTCTTGACTGTTACCAACCTTGATCTTGGCACTGGGGATGCAATGCGAGCGCCATATGGTGCACGGAAAACTTTGGAGTTAATGGGGTTAGCACGTTAGCGGGAGGTTAGTTGAGGGAAACATCAAGATGATGCAGCCATCGACGATGTCAATCACCAGCATCGAGAGTGGCCCGAGGTAGCATGGTGTCAGTGCATTCAATCCTAGCGTGCTCATGTTGACTTGCAGGGGAATAGTGAGTGCCTTATGTGCATGGGGTGGTTGTGACTAGTAACTCAACCATGGTATGGGTGGAGATTGGTGATGATGGGAATGTTGCTAATGCTAAAATTCCCATGCTTGTGACAAAGCATGATACCATGAGCATTAACCTCACACCGGCCCTTACTGGCTGCCACATCATCACCAAACTTCCACACCATACGGGCGCCCTCGCCGCCCCGCCTCGTCGACCGCCAAAATCACCACCAAACTGCCGCCAACGGCCACTGCGTAGCGCCAGGCCCGCGCGCCGTAGCCATGGAAGAAGAGCTCCCCTCTCTCTCCCCTCTTGTGTCCGATGGAGAGCCCACGCTCCCGATTACATACCTCGGACCCTGGCCCAACCCACGCGCATGTGGGATATCTGCACTGCCACGTGGTGGCCCCTCACTGCCTTGCATTCCCAAGGGCCATAAACCCCTTCAAAAACATTTAGGAAAAAAACTTTTTTTTTGGTCCCTTCCCCCAGCTCCCATTCTCTGCTCCAAGGTTGGACTGCCAAGCTGTAACAACCTTCCGAAACTCCATCTTCCCGGCTCCAACCACACTCGTTGTCTCTGCATATTGATTCATCGGCACCCTCGAACCAAGGCTTTCAAAAAGTGAAAAAATCATCTGCAACCAACTTTGGACAAAGGCACCCCATCTTCTGACTTCTATATCTTTCCGTTTCGGACTCCGTTTGACATGCAGTCACTTCCTGCTAGCTTTGTATGATGCACACCCTACTCCAGAACTTCGTCGGTGCTCAAAAGATGCCAGATAGCACATTCTCCAATGTGGCCAAGTGGGCTCAGACCCGGCCCCCGGAAAAACTTGGCCGCAATCCAAAAAGACAGGTAGGCTCCATGAATTGAGCTCTACATACTTGTACCTTGACTTCCACTTGGACCACTTGTTCTCTGTTGTCCTGTCCGCCAAGAATCTGCAAACCATTAAAGCTTCAACCTTCAATAACTTGGGCTCCATCGCTCGGTTTGATGAACCGTCTAGACCTGCTCCTTCAGCACTTCAAGCTCTTCATTCCTTTGTCCAAAAGCTGCACTTTGCATATCCTTCACCTGCTACCCAAATTAGCCCATTATGGAGCCTTCCCTATGGTCTATAAGCCACATCATGCATACAATTCCACTGCTACCTGTCATCCCATGATTTTCCTATCTGCTCCAGTCCTTTGCCATGCTTCTGTTTGCCTGCATACATCTTCCCATGCCACTTTCTAGAGTCGACACACTTTGGTTGCACCATCATTGCCCACCCCCTTGTTGAGCATTTATGCTCAACCACATAAAAGCCTTATTCCACTATAAACTTCAAAACCTGGCACACATTATGAGAAAACTAAAACGATATGTACATTGTTTTATTGCACTCTATTGCCAAACCTTCCAGTGGGTTGCCCCACCCCCTGCATCACATACCTTCCACCTGGATCAAACACCTGCGGTGGATATCTTCCACCCATCTGTAACTGCTCAACATAGTGCCGTACTCCAACACCTAGACCACCATGTGTGTAGACTGCCCATAGCCTACATTCTGCACTCCATGCATTCCTTTGCAACCTGTCTACTCCATACCAAGCAGCACCAAGCATATCATCATCAAAAAAACATGTACCTGATGCCAAGCTACAACACATGTCTGACCCTCCCTCCCAACCAAGTAAAGTGGAGGCCTTGAGCGTATACCCATGTACCTGCTGAACCAGCCTCCATAGAGTTGTACCTACCATCTTTTTCATCAAACATAATTCACATACCTTCAATGGAAGCAAAGCCACTGCTTGAGATTATCCTTTCTCCACCATTGGACATGTCTGATGCATCAGAATCTCCTCCGCATTTGGCATCACAACCTCCTCTTTGGCCACACACTCAATTCCAACATCATCGAGCCCTTCCTTGTCAACTGGCCCTTCAAGGTTGACCAACACCTCTTGCTTATCAACTTCAACCAACTGCTCTTCAATCACCTCTTCTATCGTTGCATCATGCTCCTCTATGGAAGAGAGAAACTCGTTCTCTACCGCATCCATCTCAATTTCCTCCATAGACACGGCCGCTTTATCACCCTTGGCAAAATGGTGCATCTATTGTGCCACCATGGCACATTCCACCGCTACAGCCATTAGCATGGTGCCACACACTATCTTTACTTGCATTTCATCATCGGTAGGTCTAGACCGCACCACTTGGCTTTCATCAAGCATCTCGGCTTGCTCTGTTCCCTGCTCTTCTTGCACATGTGCTATTACCATATCATCACACATATAAGAGGGAAGCTTTGACTTTACCAGTTTGGGTTCATCAGATTCCGTCTCCTCGTCATAGGATGCATACTCATCCACATTATTCTCCTCGCTTGTCTCCCAGCTAATCGAGCTTATATCATCATCGGCATCGGCATCATATACCGACTCCATATCAGCATCTACATCCACTTGCTGCTCCACAAAACTTGCTTGACCATCTTCACCGCTTTGCAAACTTTCTTCATCAGCTTCTGAACGCCTCGGTATCTGCATCTCGATTGCATCTTGCAACCTTTTTGTGCAAAATTTCAACAAGAACATGCTTTACCTCTTCAATCCGTACCGGAACCTCCACATCTGCTACCGCTTTTGCATCTTGGTTCACCTCGATATGGAGCTTACCCTCGTTGACAAGCTCTTCCACCCTCGGCACATGCACATCATAAACTGGAAACCTATCCAAGGAACATAACCAATAGTAGGTCTTACCTCCACAGGCCTTGCATTTTGCACAACTAGAATCACCTTTGGTTGGACCCAAGAGCACTTCGCTACCTCCGCAACAACAGGCATATAATCTGCTGGCTTTAACACTCCCAACTCCAACTTCCGCTTCACCTTTCTGCTCTTTAGCTTTGCCAAATTGACAATGTCTTCATAGGTATCTGCACCATCTTCGACCTTTTCTCTAGTCCTCGGATGTAAGCATTCTAACAGATTTGAAAACTTCAAAGATTGATTGCTTTTGACCCCAATAGCAATCTCTAACTTCTTCCAACAAGCTTCAAATTGTTCAATGAAAATAGAGAGATCCTTACTCACATCCTGGTGCACCGCCTTCAGCCTTGCACCGGCTTTTTTTGCCGTAATCACCTCTCGAAACCGCTCCAGAAACTAACTCAGCAACCTTTGCCATGATTCTCGATCATTGCTCTCTAAGCCATCGAACCACACCTTGGCTCGTCCTCGCATCAACAACGGCACCGTCTGTAACCTTTTTGAATCCGTCGACATACGCATCGACAGCAACCATAATTCGAAATCAGCTAACCAATCCTCGGGATCTTCAATGCCTGTAAATATGGAGCCAAAACCTGGCTCCACCATCTCTGTCATCTTCAACCTCGACCATCAAAAATCTCGACCATCAGCCAACCGCTTTGTTGGCAAAAAACACCACTTCGAACCTCAAATTGGAGCATCAGACAGCTCCTCAGTGGGGGCATCAGAAGATGGAGAGGGGAAATAGGGAACACACCCAACACACAAAATACTTGCCTCTCTATACCCCAGAAATTCCACAGCACCCCTAACCTCTCAAATAACACCTTCAAATTGGCTAATTTGCACTAATAACTCCACTCTAGCACACAAAACAACTACCTCACACCTTCCAAAAAACACTCCACAGAACAAATGCACCCACACTGCTCAACTCACCCTTTCCAACTCACAAAACACTCCTAATCTTCCCTCTTGGTAGCACCTTTCGAGCTGCAGGCAAACCCTCTGCAAGCAATGGCCAATACACAAAGAGTGAGAGAAAAGGAGGGGAATGGGGAGAAACAACACAAGAGATTGGGGAAAATAGGTGGTATTATTGCATAGCGAGTAGTACAATCAATGTATGCAACTTCAATGGCAAGCTTAACAACACACAGGCTTCAAGCTTCCACTCACACACACAGGCAAAAAAGCCACCTTGGTCAAAGACCCCCAAAAAATGAACATAAACCTCCTTTTATAAGGGTGTGTCTAGAAGACCCAAAAAAGAAAAATGGGGTGAGCTTTCATGTCGTGCACTTCATTTGGAGCTCTATTTAGAATTTACTTGCATTGCCACCACTTGGCATATTTGATTTTTGGAAACACTTGCATGCTACCCTTCTTGACTGTTTGTCCACCCCATTTGGCCGCCCGGATTACCCCTTGGGCCTTTGAGTGCCCTTGGCCTTGCCCTTTAACTACCCTTGTCGGCACCTCTTTACAGCGAGACCCCTCCCTTGTTGAGGCAATAGCCATGTCGCTATTGGCGGGGGGGGGGGGGTACACCCCCTTCCTCAAAATTTTTGGCCCTTAGCGGTACCGGCCCTTACTGGCTGCCATATAATCACCAAACTTCCACACCACGCGGGCGCCCGCGCTGCCCCGCCTCGTCGGCCGCCAAAATCACCACCAAACCGCCGCCAACGGCCACTGCGTAGCACCAGGCCTGCGCGCCATAGCCATGGAAGGAGAGCTCCCCTCTCTCTCCCCTCTTGTGTCCAATGGAGAGCCCACGCTCCCGATTACATACCGCGGACCCTGGCCCAACCCATGTGCATGTGGGATATCCGCGCTGCCACATGGCGGCCCCTCACTGCCTTGCACCCCCAAGGGCCATAAACCCCTTCAAAAACATTTAGAAAAACGTTTTTTTTGGTCCCTTCCCCCAGCTCCCATTCTCTGCTCCAAGGTTGGACTGCCAAGCCGTAACAACCTTCTCAAACTCCATCTTCTCGGCTCCAACCACACTCGCTGTCTCTGCATTTTGATTCATTGGCACCCTCGAACCAAGGCTTTCAAAAAGTGAAAAGATCATCTGCAACCAACTTTGGACAAAGGCACCCCATCTTCCGACTTCCATATCTTTCTGCTCCGGACTCCGTTTGACATGCAGTCACTTCGTGCTAGCTCCGTATGATGCACTGGGTTACTCCAGAACTTTGTCGGTGCTAAAAAGATACCAGATAGCACATTCTCCAATGCGGCCAAGTGGGCTCAAACCCGGCCCCCAGAAAAACTTCAATTGATTATATCTTGCAACCCATGGCTCCGATCCGCAATCCGCAAAGATATGTAGGCTCCATGAGTTGAGCTGTACATACTTGTACCTCGACTTCCACTTGGACCACCTGTCCCTTGCTGTCCTGTCCGCCAAGAATCTGCAAACCATTAAAGCTTCAACCTTCAATAACTTGGGCTCCGTAGCTCGGTTTGATGAACCATCTAGACCTGATCCTTCAGCACTTCAAGATCTTTATTCTTGGATCCAAAAGCTGCACTTTGCATCTCCATCACCTGCTACCCAAATTAGCCCATTATGGAGCCTTCCTTAGCCTATAAGCCGCATCATGCATACAATTCCGCTGCTACTTGTCATCCCATGATTTTCCTAGCTGCTCCAGTCCTTTGCCATGCTTTTGTTTGCCTGCATACATCTGCCCATGCCACTTTCTAGAGTCGACACACTTTGGCTGCACCAGCGTGTGTGTGAATGTGTGTAATTGTGTGAGGGTGTAGGCGCTTGTGAGTGTGTGTGCGTATGTATGGGTGTGTGTGTATAGTGTATGGGTAAGTGTGTTGGACAATGTGTGTGAAAACAAGAGTATAATAAGATATATATATATATATATATATATATATATATATATATATTTAGACGCTACTTATGTGCAGGCTACAGAGAAACAGGGGGGAGAGAGAACATGAGGGAGTGGGGGGGGGATGGCTAGAGTGTGTGAGGGGGGGTGTGGGAGTTGAGGGGTGTGTGTGTGTGTGTGTGTGTGTGTGTGTGTGTGTGTGTGTGTGTGTGTGTGTGTGTGTGTGTGTGTGTGTGTGTGTATAGGTGTGTGTAAATGAGAGAGAGAGAGAGAGAGAGAGAGAGAGAGAGAGAGAGAGAGAGTTAACATGCGATGCTGGCTGCTTGCACAGAGAGCGAGGATGAGAGAGGGAGAGTAGATGGCCGAGCGAGAGGTTGAGGGGGTGAGAGGGGCTAGGGTGGGGAGACGAGAGAGAGAGAGAGAGAGAGAGAGAGAGAGAGAGAGAGAGAGAGAGAGAGAGAGAGAGAGAGAGAGAGAGAGAGAGAGAGAGGTGGGCCTGGGAGAGAGAGGAAGTGAGTAAGGGAGAGAGGGGGGGGAGTGTGGCGGCTCCGCCTTGGTTAACAAACGAGAGAGAGAGAGAGAGAGAGAGAGAGAGAGAGAGAGAGAGAGAGAGAGAGAGAGAGAGAGAGAAGAGAGAGAGAGAGAAAGAGAAGAGAGAGAGAGTATCTTCCTGAGGACGAGAGAGTGTGTGCGAGAGGGTTTGGAGAAAGGGCTAGTGTGAGAGTGAATAATAAAAGAGAGAGAGGGGGACTCTTGTCCCATGCATGGCAGCCCACTGGGTTGAGAAACTACGGGAAGAGAGAGAGATATATTAATGTGCCCTCATGGCTTGCCTACACAGAGAGAGAGAGGAAAATAATAGATGAGAGGGAGTGTGTGGTGCCAAAAGCAGGCACGGTGGCCTATTTCACATGTGCGAGCAAGGTAGGGAGGGTTGGTGGCGGCAATAATATTACAAAAACATATTTTTTTGTTTTTTTAACCTCATGCTCCCCGAATGGGGTTGATTCCTACGGCCTTGCTCCGAGAGCCGGCTTCTTAAGTTTTCCCGGTTGGGCTAGAGGGCGGTGCGGCTAACCTGATGTCAGTGTATGAGACAATGGTTGGGCAATTTGAGTTGATAAGCCATATCATTGATTGGCTTCAAGATTTGAAAAGGACCATATTATCTTTTTGCTAATTTAGCATAATACTTTTGATAGCCCATAGGATATTTGCCCGTCGTTTGCCTCAATCGAGCCTTGGGAAACTTAAGTAAGACCCAATCATTTTCTTTGAACATTACGGCCCTTCTGTGCTTGTCAGCAACAACTTTTTGCCTTTGTTGAGAGATGGATATAGCCTCCTTAACCTTTTGAAATGATTCTTGTACGTCACGGCTATACTCATCTAGCAGCAAAGATCTTTTCATGTACTTTAAGTAGCCAGGGACTTTTAGGTCTTCCCTCTATGATCTCAAAAGGTGCTTTTCCCATAGTAGTATGGACATTATTATTGTACGCATACTCTACAAGGGGTAAGTACTTCTCCCATTGTGAGCGTTGATCTACTTCTGTGACATAAGTCTTTAGTAGATCGAGTATTGTAAGATTGGCTATCTCACTTTGGCCATCCGTTTGTGGGTGATAGGCCGAAGAGAAATTCAATTTTGTACCTAGAATTTCAAAGAGACCTTTCCAAAAATTACTTGTCATTTGACAGGATGTTGGTAATCCATGGTGTTTGAAAATCTGAGTATGAAGATGGTTGCCATTTGGTGTGCCTAAATAGTCTTTTTGACAAGAATAAAGTGTGCTTGCTTGCTAAACCTGTCAACTATTGTCCATATTCCCGTATTCCCATGGATAGACTTGGGTAATCCAAAGATAAAATCCATGGATATATTCTCCCATGGTGAATTAGGGATTGGCAATGGCTGGAGTAATCCAGGTTTCTTCCCTCTATCATACTTAGTCTTTTGGCATATAACACATTTTGAAACATACTCTTGTATGTCCACTTTCATGGTAGGCCAATAGAAGTATGTCTCTACTCCTCAAAGAGTAGGTTGAATGCCTCTATGCCCCACATAAGGAGGAGCATGGGATTCATACTTGACTTTCTCACGAAGGGAGTGGGTAACACATATCCTATTGCCATGGAGAAGATAACCATCATGCAAGGTGAATGGTTCATCTTTCTTCCCCAACGCAAGGGCTGACATTACATCTTTAAAGTCAATGTCAGTAGAATACTCATCTATCATAAAAGATAGATCATTGTGAGTTGCTATAGACACCGCATTGACTGTTGGTCATCGTTAAAGTGCATCGGCCACTTGATTGTGCTTACCTGCAATGTGAGCAATATGAAAATAAAATTGCGAAAGAAAATTTTCCCACCTCATTTGTTTGTTGGAAATCTTGGTTTACGTCATGAAGTACTTGAGACTTTGGTGGTTTGTTTGTAAAATGAATGGAATTCCCAATAAATAGTGCTTCCATGTGTCTACGACATGTAAAACAACTAAAAGATCTTTCTCATAAGTGCCCAAGACCCGTTCATCCGTATTGAGCCTTTGTCTCTCATATGCTATGGCATGCCCTTCGTGAAGCAAAACTGCTCTAAGGAAATCACCACAAGCATCACATTGGACCTCAAATGGCTTTGAGAGACCCAAAAGCATTAGGAGTGGTTCAGAGGTAAGCTTCTCTTTGAGCTTGTCAAAAGCACTTTTCTCCTTAGCGGTCCATGAATACTTAACGTTCTTCTTTGTTAAGTCATGTAATGGTCCTGCTATTTGAGAAAATGAAGCACCTATAGTATGCACACATACCAATTAAGCTTCTTAGTTCATGTAGATTCCTTGGATTAGGCCATGCTTTTAGTATATCTAACTTAGATGGATACATATGGATACCATCTTGAGAAATAATATGACCTAAGTATTTCATCTCTTGAAGGAAAAATTCACTTTTCTTTAGGTTGAGAAAAAGCTTGGTCCCTCTCAATGCTTGAAAAATCACTTGGAGATGTTGCTTGTGCTCCTCCAAGAACTTGGAGTAGATGATGATATCATCAAAGAACACTCCAGTAAACTTGCGGTAGGGTCTAAATATTTTCTACATCAAATAATTGAATGTGGCAGGTGCATTGGTCAAGCCAAAAGGCATGACTAGATACTCATAAAGACCAAACAGTGTATGAAATGCAATCTTTAGGATATCTTCATCCACTATCCTTATTTGATGATAGCCACTTTTAAGGTCAATCCTACTGAAGTAGGTAGAGCCTTGTAGCTTATCAAATAGATCTTCTACCCGAGGCATGTGAAAATCTGTTTTTGATAGTGATATGGTTTAGTGCTCAATAATCCACACACATACGGTATGTACCATCTTTCTTTTTCACTAAAAGGATTGGAGAACAAAAGGGAGAGGATCTAGGCCTCACCATCCCTTTGTCTATACCAATTCTTGTACTTGCCTCATCATTTCCTCTTGTTGAGCTTTGGAAACTCGATAAGAAAGCTTGTAAGGTGGTGAGCTTCCTAGAGGAGTTCAATTCGATGGTCATCATCCCCTCCTTTTGGAGGTAAGTCCATAGGGATATCATCTATGGAAACATCTTGGAGTCCATTTATAAAAGTAGACAAGTCTTCTTGATTCCTACCATTTTCATTTGATAAGTCATTAGCGTCATTAGCGTCATTAGTGGATTCTTTGACAAAAATCATGTACGCAAAAATTGATCTTTTCATCGACTTATCAAAATCTGGTGAATTTACAAGTGGTATAGTACGACTAGACTCATTATCATCTATATACATGTTCTTTCCCCTCTAGGTGAGGTGGATTCTCCTTTCAAGGAACTTCATGTTGGCATTCATGTGATCAAACCATGGCGCCCCTAGGATACCACCCTCATGTTGCAGAGGAGAGATGATAAAGTCTTCTTTGTCAACACAGCTTTGGACATGAAGCCTCAACTTCCTAATTAAGGGAGTAACGGAGGCTTTCTGTCCCTTGAAAGCTGTGTCAACTGTTACAATATCTCCCATGTCAAAAGCTTGAATGTCCAACTTGGTGGTCAACTCCATTGATATGAAGTTGTGAGTAGAGCCAAGGTCAAACAAGATGAAGGTATCATGCTCCCTTACCTTTCCCCAAGCATAGGAGAGAGATGATCCTTTGCAATGAGCATCCTCTTTTTGAGCTTTGATGGTGGAAGCCCTAGGAGTCTCATTGCAATCATTTTTCTTGGGGCAAGAACGATAACCATGTCCTTGCTCCCCACGCTTAAAACACTTATGGTCCTTGTGAAAAGCTTCAAGATCTTCATGGGAGAGTTTGTTTTTACCTTTGTAAACTCCCTTCTCCTTGGACCTATTGTTGTTGTTGTTATAGGAAGTGCCTTGGGAAGAATTTTGCGCATTGGTTTTCCCCTTTGCATCATTTTTGTCTTTGTTTTCCATGGGTTTGACATTCCTTCTAGCCCCTTGTTGGAAATTGATGCGGGAAGCAACCGCAGTGTGGTGGATTACTTTGGTGATAGAACCAGGCCGTTGGGAGTTGACATACTTGGCCATTTATTCAGGTAACCCCAAGCAAAATTGTTGCTTTTGCTCGGCGAATTCTATCTTTTGGAAGACAGTAGCCTTGAGATGTAAATCCCAAAACGTGTCCACATATTTGTGAATGTGACTCATGAGGGAGAAGCTTCAAACTATGCCATTCGGTAAGTACTTTTTCCTTTGCATCGCTTGCAAGGAATTGCTTCATGATGGAAACTCGTAGAGTTTTCCATGTCTTTGGGGCTTCACCATTGCCATGAAGGCTAGCCGATTTTTGGAAGTGCATAGCTACATGGTGTAGCTTGGAGGATTGCGTGAAGCCCTCGTCTCCAAAGGCCGCATGAAATTGTTGGAGGAAGGCCAATACTTTGTTGGTGGCATCAAAGGTGAGAAAAGAGATACTCTTTTCTCCCTCTTTGAACTTCTTGAGCTTTTGTGATCTTTGCCATGCAGGGTATGATTTACGATGTCCTCCCCTCTTGTATTCTCTATGAGAATAGCCATAGCTTTTGTCAGGAGAGGAGGAAGGTGAAGAAGAAGTAGAAGAGGGTGACCTCTTTCTTGACCTTTCCTTCCTTTGTTTTCTCTCTTCCCTTTTGGAGTGACGAGGAGAAGGACAGTGTGTTGACCGTTTTCTCATGGGAGGAGTTGATGATTGTCTAGACCGCCGTCTTCATGGAGCCACACCTTCAGAGGAACTTAGGGATTCATTGCTTTCTTGCTCTTTGGATTCCTCCTCTCGTATGGGAGAGAGTTTCTTTTGGGGGTCTCATCAAGAGGCCTCCTAAGCTCTCTCTCCTCTTGGAGAGGAAGGGAAATCCCATAAGCACAAAGTCGCTGAGTAACTTCAGCTTGCAAAGTAGGGTTGCACATAGCTTGCTCCAACCTAGTAACATGATAATTGATAAACATGGGGGCATCATCATTAGCACCTTCATCTGCAAAATCAAAGTTATCAATGTTCATTCTACTCTCTTGGTTATTGTTAGCCATGATAATTATACTTATGTGTTTACTTAGTGTATTCTTTGGCAATTCAAAACCTTAGTTGCTACTCCTCTTAGCCTTTGAAAATAAGCACTTAAGTATCTACACCCATGGCTCAAATTGGTTAATTATAGAGAGTAGTAGGGTGGGTCTAACATAGCAGAATTGCCGAGGGATAGCTCCTTTCAGACTTCTCATGGCTCAATAATGTTAAAGCCGTAGGAAAGTTTAAAAAGACCCCATTATTAAGACCAAAGCTCCCGAGGTGTGCACCATATTCCACATAGTGGGCTCAACAAAACTGATAATAGATCCCAGTCCCACTTACCCTAATATAATTAACAAAATCAACCTTTAATAGGCTAATCAATGACCTCTCTTCTTAAGCAAGAAAAGAGAAACCAAATGCTTTGATACCAATGTAATGGAGATTGCCTATGAACTTTGAGAATAGCGGAATAAAGAGAATTCGAGTGAGCGTTTTTGTGAGATTACTTTGAGAACATAGAGGATGAACTTAATTGATGTTAGCAACATAAACATAGTACTTAATTAACTTGGCATGAACAATACTTTTGCAAGAGAGAGAGTATTAGAGAACATGACAGTAGTTGAGGACCAGATTTACTTGGAGCTGGTCCCCCCTGCAAAATGCATTTATATTATAGATTCTCCCATCAAGAGAGAGTTAATACAATACAATCTTTGTGTTACTTGGGACCTAGGTGATGCAATGAAGATGGAAAGCTTCATGCATCACAAGCATACCATAAACTTGAAAAAAGCATTAACTATCCCAAGCCTCGGGTCCAAGGCCTCAAACACCTTCGAAGGTGGAGAGAGCTAGCGGGGAATGAGAAGAGGAAGAGGAATCATGCATAGGAAAAAGAAATAGTTCCTCATTTATCATCGCTCTTCTTGCTTAGCATAGCATAATAGCGTAGTAATGAAGATGAAGAAGATGGCAAGCTTAAGCATTGAAGCATGGCTCTTGGTTGGATTTGCATTCCATAGCAAAGAGTGTTGGTGTAGGCTCTTCACTTCTCAACAAGCTTGGAAAAGGAGATGGAGCTCTTGCACTTTGCACTCCACACAATGAGAGAATGTATGCGTGTGTGTGTGGGAGAGTATACCCCCCCTCTCATGCTTGGTCTACACCTCTCTCTCTCTCTCACACATATTATTTAATTATTTCATTTCGACATGTGTCCTCTTTTTTCTCTTTGAGAAAGAACTTAATTTTTTTTTTTAATGCATCTAAATTCTCATTGGACCCCTTTAAAACCTATCCAATAGGATTCAAGCACATCTTGAGGTCCACATGTGGAGGATCATTTGAACATGTGTCTTTTATGCTTCATAACTCATTTGGTTTGAATTGAATACTTCAAGCACTTAGTCAATCAAGCATGGAAACAGTTGATGCCTCTTGAGAGTTTGTCTTTGAATTGAACACTTCAAGAATCTTAGTCATTTTAAGCATAAAAATCACCTCAAGCTTTGGGAAAGGTTCCCACAAACATTTTAAGCACTTTAGTTAACAAGCCGACAAGCACCTCATGCTTGGGTAGGGTTCCCACCTCAAGGCCTATGGTCACAGGACTTTTCAAAACTAACTTTTGGAGGTCTTTAATGAAGCTAACCCTAAGGTCTTATAGCTCCATTAGGTAGCATTGCTCTTTAACATACCATCTCTCATTTGGACCCCTTTAACCTTGGCCCCGTGTTGAGATAGATCCATAAGCACATGTCTATATTCTAACCCTTGTTTCCGTTTATTCTCCCACGTTAAATGATCAGTTTAATATGAGAAAATCAGTTGGGTTGGTTAGATATAAGATTTTATGACACCTACCAAGAGCCATTCTCCTTCAACATGGATATCTTATAGGTGCTCCCACAGTTTGGCCCTATCCTTCGCTACACAGGGCCCATACAAGTTGATGATAGTGACATTTGATCAGCCCATTTGATCTTGATTCCCAGAGCCGTCCCAGATGGATGATTGAAGACTACCTTAGGCTCAAGATCCCCGTCCACAATAGAGAGGACCCCACTGAATCCATCGGCTCTCTCTCCATAGAAGACCAATTTCTTACCAAATGTTTGCTTTCTTTTGCTAGTGACATCTAGGTTATACTCCTGGATAGCCCAGAAGCTAATTCCCTTACCTCTTCTAACTTCCTCCCAAAATAGTGAGCTCTTCTTTTGGGCTTTAATCCCACGTTCCAAGAATTGCAGATCAACTCTTCCACTTATGGGATACGAACTCCTCAACTTCAAGGCATTCATCTTTGGTGCCCTCTTTCCTGCTTCTATCTTCTCTCAGCTCAATCCCATTCCCCTCAGTGACCTTGAAGTTTTTGGGGTCATCATACCGAAGAATCTCAAATATGTTATCATATAGGAAGGGGGGTTTGGGAGTGTCCGATGGGGCTTCTTTGAGCTTTCCGACCATGCCCGGGATTTGAAATGCTTGCAAGAAATGTTGGACGCTTGGTGTCAGCCTTCTTCTTGCTTTCTAAATGTGGGAGACAGAACAATCTTCTGTAGCAGTGGATGACAGTTTTCTCTATGTAGTGGACGTGAAACAACAATTGGGGGTGGCCCTATTGTTGCTAGATTGTGCCTTGGTGGGTATCTCTTCATTCCCTTTGGTCGCTAGGTCGGAGATCAATTGCTTATTTTCCTATGTCTTCACTATACTTTCTTGTGGAATCTTCTCTTTAGTTTCCGTATGTCTCATAGCAGAATCAACTTTATCACTCATAACATGGCCTGGGATCACTGTTGAAGCGGCTGGACATGCCCTAACAAAATGTCCAAATTTGTTACACTTGAAACAGGCCCCAAAGAAGGTGCCAAAGTTCAAAAGAGTGACCTGAAGACTAAGCCCCACATTCACTACGAGATTCTTGGGTTGAGCCTTTCTAAGATCCATAGACACACCTTATTGGCTGCAGTTCCCAGTGCTCTCTTCGATGATACAAAGAGAGGGGTACCTAGGGCTGTTGTAAGGTCTTTTAAATTGCTTCTTAGCCACATCAAGAGGTTCAAAAACTCTACCCATACTGGGCACATATCTTGAAACGCATCCGGGGACTCAGAAGATGGATCCCAAGGAAGCACGCATATCAGTGATCGATTGAGAAATAAGGGGCTCTTGGTTAAGACCTTCGCTACGGCTGCTTCGTCACTAAATTGCACAGAGAAAAAACCTTTTGCCAAGTACTGAGCATTAATAATAGAACCTCCCTGATTTAAGACATAGGGATTGTGGAGCCAATTGATAAGTTCAGCTCTGACAGGCACTTTGCCCATGAATCCAAAGACCAATGTGGATTTAGCCAGTTCGGCAAGCTGTTTCTTTGCTTCTTCCATTGTATTTTTGTTCAGAGAAAGTGCCCTCATAATCTCGACCAATTCCTTTTCAATCTGGGACTTTCGCCATTTGAGTTCCTCTTTACTTAGCCCCGAGATTCCGTTCAAGCCGCTCCCCATGACTTTTGGGCTACTATCTCCCCCACCCAGGCTGCCTTCAACTGTATCCAAACCTTTAGTTTTACCATCCTCTGAGGAATCCTTCCCCTAATCTCGGCTTCCCATTCTCTTCTTCTTTTTTCTTTTTCTCTTCTCTCTCTCTCTCTCTCTCTCTCTCTCTCTCTCTCTCTCTAATAGGCAAACTCAAAGAGCAGGCAATGGATCGCGATCCGTTACTCACGGCCCAATTCCACGAAGCTAAGAGAGAGAAATTAATAAGTCAATGGGACGCGTCGACCCTACTGCTGCAACCTTAAGCTTTATGCCAGTCGATCGCGATCCGAAGTGAGATGGATCGCGATCCACCAACCAAGTGAGGTCGAGCTTCTGTGAGCGTTGGGCAAACGAGGCCATCTTTCTTTCACACGGGTGCGCTTTACATGCAGAAAAACAACAACAAATTAGAGTTGCAATGGATCGCAATCGATCCTGCAAGTGGATCGCGATCAGTGCTTGATACAGGGTAGCGTGTTGTACTGAGCACTGCGAACACCTCACAACCGGCCTTGATCCCTGAAGATACTCGGCAACCCATTGTATCTCTTGAGGACTCTCACACCAACACGATGCCACAGTGTCTAGAGCTGCAGCCAGTGACGAGCCGGCCTAGATTAAGAAGGAAAGAAAAGACCAAACACTTAACTGCGCAACCAACTCCCACTGCCCAGACCAAATAGCTAGAACCCAGCCCCAGCTCAGAACCCTCCCTGCGCTCAGGAACCCGTCGCCTCAAGACTGCACGCTCGCCCTTACTGGGTATCCTACAATAAGAGAATTTGGGCAGATGATATTTGGGTCACTGTTTCTGGAAATGAAGCACATCAAAAGATATGTGTACTTTTGAGGCCACATGTAGCATACATGTGAAAACAACAAGAACAAGGTTGTATTTTTCCTTGCAAGATGTACTACTTCAAGCTCACATTTTGCCTCTTGGGAAGAGAGCATCTAAGAAGCCAATCCAAATCCAATCTATTGAGTTCAAGTTTTGTTCGGCCTAATGAGCTTCCATGTGAGACAACATACTTTTGTAATGTAGATCACTAGTATACTTTTGCAAAAGAGTATAAACTCGCTCCATGTACCCATATAGTCACCATGGCTTTCTAGTTCTCAACCTATGACCAATATTAGATCTGAAGGATGTTTTCTCTTTATCAAAATCAAGTGATTTCATACGTCAGCATCTTCCATCATAGTCCAAAAAATTGATTAGCAGCCATGGTGGAGAGGGAAAAGTCGTGCATGACCTTGCATGATTTTCCCCTCTTGACCATGCAAGATTCTTGCATGGTCAAGAATCTTGCATGATCTTCTCTTTCTCTCTAAATTGGGCTACCTACGGTGTGTGCAGGGCTTCTTGCACACAAAACTTGTGTTAAGTTGGCCTCCCTCAAAATTGCACAAGGTTAGGTTCAAATTGCACAAGGTTAGGTTCAACAAGAGCACAATGGGGTGAGGGTGTGTTCTTATTTCCAACTTGGCGTCCTAATTCACTACACATCAAGCCTCTTCTCCTTCCTCAAGAGTAGTCACCATAGCTCAGCATTGGTGGAAGCTTTTATTTCATACTATTTTTCTTGCTTGAAGGCCCTTAGATTTCCTAAGGCAACCTTAAGGAACCCTTGTATATTGGAGTGCACGTTGTGTGGGAAGTGCAAAAATAGTATTCTTGATGATAGCAATAAATAGGTGCATAGAAAGGGAGGCAGAGCCATTCTCAGTGGCGAAGAGGGCAAGCTTTGCAAGATCACTCATGTTCATGACAGTGGGGCAAGTTTCTTGAAGCCATGAAAATTGCTTTTTGTGTGTGCGTGTGTGCGTGTGTGTGTGTGTGTGTGTGTGTGTGTGTGTGTTGCATAAAAGCGACTCGTCGTTCGCGGTTTTGAATGCATTGAGAGACTATGAGTGAGTGAAAGTGGAGGCAAAGAGATGTTCTTGTCAAGCTGTCTACAAGTACTCCACGATTTCATTTTGGTTGTCCCCATGATCTACTTACAAAAGCCATGGATCTAGAGCCTCATATGCATGCCTCTCATTCATAAGCTTCCTTATCCAACCTACCAAATTTGCATCTTTAAAAAAAAATCCTTGTTTGTAGGTCAGTGAAGAGCTCTAGCAAGATCACCCCAAACAAGGACATGTTTCCTTTGAAAGTGCACCAAAGCTTTGGAAGTACTTTGGAGTTTCCCTTACCAATTTCTCACACTCACACAAGTGTCCAGCCTTCCCATGCCAAAGTAAAACACTCTAGCCTCAAGATTTTCATCAAGTAACATGTTGGTGGACTTTATGTCCATGTGGATTATATGGAGCAGCCACTCTTGACTTGCACGCACCACCCCGCTAATGCATCTATCAGATGTCTTGTTGTCTTCTAGCTCTTGAGCACAAGGTTGGAAGGGTTCACCTCAAAGACTTAGGTTATGTTCAAAACCTACTGAAGAAGCAAAACTCAACTACTAAGGGATTGAGATAGAGATGTAGTTGTTACACACATCAATTTGAACCAAAAAGAAGCAATTGACTTCTTCAAGGTTGTTATGGGAGAGGACTAGTACTCCTATGGTTTTGAAACGCATTAAACTCGCAAGGATGGCACCCACCAGCAAGTTGAGCTCCACCACAGGCAATCAAATACCTCCAATTCATTGTAGGAGAGGTCCAATAAACATGTTCTCTTAAGGTTTGGATCATCCTTGAAGCGGTCTCCTATGTAGAGTCTAGAGGAGCTACATGAATTCATCAATGGCATTGGGGTGAGAGCTTCTAGAGTTACGCTTGCAAACTCCAATAAAGTCCCTAGCTCTCTCCAACCACTACCCTGAATTTTTTTACGAACCACATGGCGCCAAGGGATGCGCCCACTCAAGGAGTTGCTATTGAGATTAACCCATAGATATTTGCTGGCATTTATAGGGTTTTCATTGTAGATTGCACACAAAAGGCCATGGCTGTAGTCGTCGTCATATTGATTGCAAAAATCGGACTCAAGTGGAGCAAAACAACAAAAGGGCAACAAGAGCTGATCAATGGGCCACAAAACCATGAGCTCAGTATTAACTAGATGAATGGGAGAAAGTTAACTGAAGTAGATATATCCACCCTACTAGGCATCACTCTGAAACTTGCTTGCCATCACTCTGAAACTTGCTAGTTGCACCTCAATAGGTAAGAGTGCTTCCTTGCCAAATACCAAATGATATGGGGTGAAGCCCAAAGATGTGTGGAATGAGGTTCAGTAGGCCCACACAGTTGGGAGTAGATACTTCTCCCAATCCCCAAGATGATTGTTAACCTGCTTGGTGATAATTTTACAAACCATTCCATTCACTTTTTCAACTAGGCCATTACATTGAGGGTAATATGGTGAGGAGTGCCTCCTTGTAATGCATAGTTTTTGCATTAACTCTCCTACCAAGTCTGCTCTAAAACCTGGTCCTCTATCAGAGATGATTTCTAATGGTGTGCCAAACTTGCAACATATGTGCTCATAGAAAAATTTAGCTACCTCCATGGCTGTGATTCTTGTTGTTGATGTAGCTTCCACCCACCTAGTCATATAGTTGACTCCCATGATCATGTAGAACTTCCCTGAGTTGGCCCTAGGCAATGGTCACTATGGAATCTATAACCCATTTTTCAAATGGCCCATATGAGAGGATAGGTCTCGGTGGTTCAGGCATGAGTGACCTGGTGCCGGTCTTTTGACACAACATACATCCGATTGAGACTAGGCCATACAAAACCAGCCTGTAAGATTTTTCTACTTGTTATATCTAGGGCAAAGTGACCACCACAAACACCATCATGACAACTGGAAATTACCCCATAATTTCATTAGAGAGAGGGACCTTCCTGAGTATTTGATCCTTACCCTTACAATACAAACGGTCATTCATAAGTCGATACCTAGGGCAAAGTGACCGCCACAAACACCATCATGACAACTGGCAATTACCCCCGTAATTTCATTAGAGAGAGGGACCTTCTTGAGTATTTGATCCTTACCCTTACAATACAAACCGTCATTGATAACCCGATACCTTGTGGCTTTCCTGGTAAGCCATTTCTTCTGCCCTTTTGTTAAATCCGGTGGACATTCCCCTGTTTCCAAGAAATGCATTATGTCGGGTAAGGCGTCACTACCTTGAAATAGAAGGAGCTTTAGCTTTATAGACCCAACCACGTCCACTTCCTGTAGTCTTTCACTTGGTAAGGCATCAGCTTCATGGTTTTGAGCCCTTGGGATGTTGTGTAGTTGAACTACTTCAAACTTACCCAACAAAGTTTTTACACAACTTAAGTGAGTCCTCAAGCTAGGATTCTTACACGTCCACACTCCACTTACTTTCCTTACCAAAAGTAGAGCATCCCCAAATACATTAAGGCGCTTTACCCCTTGTGAGACGCACCACATTAGGAAGAGAATGAGTCTACGAGGGCCTCTTTATTTGGTAGTTTAAGGGAGTCGAACCTTTAGTATTAAGAAAGTAATCAAAGGGAGGCTTTCGAATTCAAACAAGCAAAATGGCTATTTTATTTGAATTCAAATTTCCCCCCAAAAATAAAACATAAATTCTAGCGGGCAAAGGTTTCTCATGTAGCATACCTATGGAAAGAGCTCGGTGTGTAGATTCCAAATCTATAATCTCCACTCAAATTGGAGTTCATATGTAGGGTTTATGGAAGGCCAAAATTCATAAAGTTCTATCCCCTTTTTTGGGGGAAAAGTGCATCCTTTGACCATCCTTACACCTCTCTTACACACCCACCATTCTTGCACACATGGCGTACATAGATTCATCAAAATGTTAATCACCTCCATAATCTCATGGAAAATAAAGAGGCCCTCCTAGACCCCATCCTCTTCCTAATGATTGTAACCTCTTGGTCAGTGTTGCATACTCAGCTTCATTGTTAACATGTGATTCCAACAAATGGCCAAGCGAAAATACCTTGATACCTTTGTCATCAAAGACCACTATGCCTACAACTTCTTTGTCAGATGCTCGCTTGTAGGATCCATCAAAGTAGAGAGAGTGTGCTCTTTCTACCACCGGTGGCTATGGAAGTGATTGAATTCCTTCCCCTTTAAATTGCTTTACCTTCTTCTCAAAGTTTTGGTAGGTCATGAGTCCCCCCAAGCTTGCCCTTGTCGTACTTTCCACCTGTATCGTGTAGTCAAACTCTTGCAAACGAACTAGCAACTTGGTAATTCTAGCAGAAACATCCATGTGTTGTACAACATAATGAAACATTTCATCCATGGTTAAGATTACAAATTGCTTAGGCAGAAAATATGACCGAAAATTTGTAGTTGCAAATCTGAGAGCTAGGACTAGGTGTTCCACATAGGTGAAACCTTTCTCTACTGCTGCTGTCATCATTTGACTGGAGAAGTAGATTGGCCTCATGAAAGATGTCATTGCATCCTTCTGGAGTAGCACAACCCCCAAAGAGTCATCACCCATGCTTGAGGTGACATAGAAGTTTTCATCCCACTTAGGCGGTGAGATAGTTTGTAGGGTGGCTAAGACCTCCTTTACCTTGTTGTAGTGATGTTCGCTCTCTTCGTCTCAAGTGAAATTTGATCATTGAGTGAGTTGTTCCAGGGGTAGAACAAGTTGTGATAGTAGATGTATGAATCTACTCAAGTATCTCACCTTTTGTGGAAAAAAGACTAGTTGACGTGTGAGTGTTAATGAAGGTAGTGCAATGAGTACTGACACCTTACTTGGATCGGCATTGATACCCTTAGCTGAAATTTTATGGCCTAAAAGAATGATTGTATTTCCCCCAATGTCACACTTGTCGACATTTAATTGCCCACCTAGGCTTTGCAACCTTGCCAAACCCTCAGTTACCTTTTCTAAGTGTGAAATGTGGTGAGGACTATATATACAAAAATCATCAATGAACACTCTTATAGATGTTCCAGAGAACGGTTGAAAGACATATGTGACATATCTTTGCAATGTGGGTGGTGCATTTGTGAGACCAAATGGCATAACTCTGTATGCAAAACAACCCCATGGCGTAATGAAAGTGGTTTTTAGCTGATCTTCCAAGGCTATGCGTATTTGAAAATACCCGGAATACCCATCACACACGGTGTAGCATTCAAAACCAGCTACTTCATTCAAAATTTCATCCAGGAAAGGGAGAGGGAATTGGTCTCTCTTTGTGGCTACATTTAGTGGCTTCTAGTCAACGCAAACCCTCCACTTACCATTCTTCTTAGGCGTCACTACTATGGGTGACATCCACTCTGAGTTTTCCACAAGATAGATGAACCCTGCTTCTAGTAGCTTCCTTAGCTCGACAAGGAGTGCCTTTTCTTACCACACCTGCACATTTTACTTTTGCGTTGCTTGCCATCTTTGCCTGCATAGAGAAGGCATGTCAACCTCGAGCTCTAGCCAAAGCATCATAGCTTCACTCATCACACAAATTTGTGCACCACCATCAATGTAGGTGTTTCCAACCCTCTTACCCTTTATGTTGACATCGACAACTGGAAGCATGTCATCCATGCCACAACCAAAAATTGCTCCAGCTATCTTTTCTTTGGAGAACCTTGTACTTACCATTTTGTACCATTGCCGCCTTACCTTTGGTGCGAGATGTAGCAACTGTGGCCATGTAATCTTTGGTCCTTGTTCTGCCACATCCAATGTTAGATCATAGGGCCTAGAACTCTCCCCTAACTGAAAGTTGGTGATGCCTATTTTCCATTGTGGCCTTGATGGCCTCTTGCTAGTCTCTCTGTTCATGCTTCTCTCATCATCAAATTGTGTAGTTTCCTCCCTCCTAGCTCTCTTTAAAGTCATGGGTTCAAATGGTTCTTTGAAGGTTACCTTCTCCTTACCTTTATCTTTCTCCTTTACTCTTGGTGGATCCACGACTACAGAATTTCCTTTTTCCTCTAACCTTATGATGTTTATAGGGCGATCAGGTGGTGGTGCCAGTGGAAGAGGTGGAATGGGTGCTTGTGGTGGGGCCTGGGGTGGATGTAAAATTTGTGTTGGTGCGGCTAGTGCTTGGGGTAAAGGTATTCTCTCTCTAGGGGCTGACAGTGGGTTTCTCCTACCTCCTCTATTATAGTTTTCTCGCGGTTTGGGACAGTAGTACATACCGTGGCCATCTTCTCCACAGTTGTATCAATGATACTCCCTGTTTTGTCATCGTGCTCTCCCCAGGTCTTGATCTCTCTCCTGATTCCTTCCTTGCTGTATCAAGTGGACATACAAATTCTGCACTTGGTCAGTAATGTGGGCCAGCATATCTTGTTGGTCATTTCTTACCCCGCAAGCCGATGGTGGTGGAGGAATGGTAGTTGTCATGGTTGTTGGTCGATGTGATGTTCCTGCTTCTGTTGACTCAGTTTCTTTGGTCTTCATCCGCAACTTCTTGTCTTTAATACGAGCAATCTCCATAGCTAACTCGTATGTAGCCGAGAATCTACCCTTCACCTTTTCTTTGAGCAGCGGCCACAAGCCATGCGTGAACCGGTCCTTTTTTAGGAAATCGGGTGCAACTTCCCCTCTTTCCAGTGACTCAACCCACCATTCCCACAAATCCACAAAGTTGGACTCATAGGTGGCATACTCTAAAAGGCCCTCCTGCTTCAAGTCTTTAAACTTGTGCCACAGCTTCTCTGAAGTGGTACCTCCCCCAAAGCGCCTCTTAAAAGTAGTTTTTAAGGCATCCCAATCATCCTTAATTGCTTGTGGGAGTGCGTTGTACCACGACCTAGCTTCTAGCTTCATGATATGCTTAGAGATTCTAACCCAAGAATCATTTGTGTCTTTGTTGCTTATTGCACATGCTACTTCAAAGTCATCTAAGAAATCTTTTACCAAATCCTCCCCCTTCTTTCCTTTAAATGTTGGAAATGCTACACTTGCCATGATTACTGAGAGAGAGCGCTAGAAAAACACACTGCTTAGCTTGCAATCAAAAGATTTAATTTAATTTTTTATTTTTTTCTTCTTTACAAGGAGGCGTGTATACCCTTTTTATACTAGAACATAGATTAAAATATCAAACGGTACATTGCCTTGTACCAAAGGTAGGAGAAATGGCTGATCTGATGCCAGAACCTCAAAGAAGCACTCCCCACCCAGCATGGTGTCGATCACGTGCTGGTAGTGAGCCTTCTAGTCCCGGGTATTACCTTGATTAAACGTACTCGTATCGGCATGTGTGATCTGCCTTGAGGTAGGTTGTACTGATTCATGTGAAGCTTAGAGATGCTTAATCACTGTCCAAGCTTGTGGGAGAGGGTGGTGTTCTTTCTTGAAATAGGCTTAGTAGATCCTAGTCTCTCTAGTGAGAGAGTGAGCATGTTCTTCCGTTATCTGTGCTGTAGCATCAGGTGCGACTTGGAAATTGACTGTGATAATTACCTCGATGACTTGAGTTACCTGATTTTTGAAGTAGAATAGTGTTGACTCTCTATTGTGCAGAGATCCTTCCATCTTGTTGTTGAGGGTTGGTCGTAGGTTGCATACATGGTCTTGAACTCCTTCTTCTCCTCCGTGGAACATGACTTATGTATATCCAATGAGTCAAACGTGTTGGTTGTCTTTCCCACTGTAAATCTATCACCGTTACACCTGGCAGTCGAGCTTCAATGGAGATGCGAAGTTTGTCCAGTTGTGCTTGGAGCTCTTCTTCTTCTATCATCTAAATAGAAAATCTTGCTAACCATTCATCCATTCACAAACGTTTAGGGTGTTCAGTCTTGTAAACTGGAGGGTTTCATGAAAGGATCCTCATTGGGGGCGCCAAGAAAATGATAGCCGGAAATGACATGCCATATGGGGTGGCCTCTACACGACACATAGCCTGAACATCCCCCAAGCATCATCTCATGGTAGGTGTTATCCTATAACTACACAAGGCACCACCTAGCGTAAGTGCGGCTAGGAAGCAGGCATAGATGACCTAGGATAGCAAAAGTGAGATGCCATCTAGGTAGCCAACATGAAATGATGATGTAGCAAACATCCATAGATAGAAAATGCCTAGTCAAGAGTGAGGAGTGTGTGTAGGAGAGCGGTATGTGACAAGGTCGGAATGGAGCATATTGACTAACTAGTGTTGGTGCACATGATGAAGCACAAGCAGAGTGATATACAAGAGATAAACGCGAATGTGGGGAAAACAAAGCTAAAGAAAAAAGAGATTGGACTCAAAGATCAAGACAACATTGTACATTTTTTTTTATAATGATGATACTTACAAAAGGTGGTTTTGACTATTACCAACCTTGCTCTTGGAATTGGGGATGCATTATGGAATGCGAGCGCCATATGGTGCATGGAAAACTTTGGAGTTAACGGGGTTAGCACGTTAGCGGGAGGTTAGTTGAGGGAAAACATCAAGATGATGCAGCGACACGACGTCAATTACCACCATCGAGAGTGGCCTGGGCCGGGTAGCATGGTGTCACTGCATTCAATCCTGGCGTGCTCATGTTGCCTTGCGGGGGAATAGTTAGTGCCTTATGTGCATGGGGTGGTCATGACTAGTAACTCAACCATGGTATGGGTGGAGATTGGTGATGTTACTAATGCTAAAATGTCCATGCTTGTGACAAAGCATGATACCATGAGCTCCCTAGCTTGGGAGGTGCATTATGTGCTTAGTGGTGCATGGGATGTAGATTGCATGGAGCTTGGGTGGTGCCTTTAGTGTGTTCTTCCTTCACTTGTGTTACTTTTGTGCTTAGTGGAGGCCCTTTATATAGATTTGAGAGATGGTCTTTACCTAATGGTTCTTGCAGATACCCATCAGTCACTGTCAGGAGTGTAGATGCCTCTTTAGTGAGAGAGATAGAACGAGAGAGAAGGTAGAGATAGAGAGAAGGGAAGTAAGAGTGGGGTGGGGAGTTTTTTACAATCCACTTGCCGTTGGTTAGGTTATTACAGAAGAGTGGGGGTTGGGCCATTTACAAGGGGTTTTGTTGATGGTTCGGGTGTCCAAATACTTCCAAAATTGGTGTTTTGTTGCGTGATGCCGAGATGCTACGTGTTTGTTCGTTTCGAGGCCCGCCGTGGCATGCCTTCGGAGTCACTTCTTGATTTTTCATCACTATTGCGTGATTCGATCGTCTCCTTCCTTTTTCGATGATTGCCGAGTTTCTTTGTTTATTTACTTTTTTGTGGGTGCGTATATGCGTGCATGTATTGTGTGTTTGATTGTATGCATGTGCATGTGCATGCTCATGTATGTATGTGCATGTGTTTGTTTTCACTCGTAAGTGCGTATGCCCATGTGTGTGAATGTGTGTAATTGTGTGAGGGTGTAGGTGCTTGTGAGTGTGTGCGTATGTATGGGTGTGTGTGTATAGTGTATGGGTAAGTGCGTCGGACAATGTGTGTGTAAACGTGAGTATAATAAGATATGTTAATATATATATATATATTGTAACACGCTACTTACGTGTAGGCTACAGAGAAACAGGGGGGGCAGAGAACGTGAGCGAGTGGGGGGGATGGCTAGAGTGTGTGTGTGTGTGTGTGTGTGTGTGTGTGAGAGAGAGAGAGAGAGAGAGAGAGAGAGTTAGCATGCGATGCTGGCTTCTTGTACAGAGAGCGAGGAAGAGAGAAAGAGAGTAGATGGCCGAGCGAGAGGTTGAGGGGGTGAGAGGCATTGGGCAGTGTGTGTGTGTGTGTGTGTGTGTGTGTGTGTGTGTGTGTTGGTGTGTGGGTGTATCAGTGGGGAGACGAGAGAGAGAGAGAGAGAGAGAGAGAGAGAGAGAGAGAGAGAGAGAGAGAGAGAGAATCTTGCTAAGGATGAAAGAGTGTGGATGAGAGGGTTTAGAGAGAGGGCTAGTGTGAGAGTGAATAATGAAAGAGAGAGAGAGAGGGAGACTCTTCTCCCATGCATGGCAGCCCACTGGGTTGACGAACTAGGGGAAGAGAGAGAGATATTTTAATGTGCCCTTATGGCTTGCCTACACAGAGAGAGAGGAAAGTAATAGATGAGAGGGAGTGTCTGGTGCCAAAAGGAGGCACGGCGGCCTATTTCACATGTGCGAGCAAGGTAGGGAGGGTTGGTGGTGGCAATAATATTACAAAAACACATTTTTTTGTTTTTTTACCTTCATGCTCCCTGAATGGGGTTGATTCCTGCGGCCTTGCTCCGAGAGCCGACTTCTTCAATTTTTCCGGTTGGGCTAGAGGACAGTGCGGCTAACCCGGTGTCAGTGTATGAGCCAATGGTTGGGCAATTTGTGTTGATAAGCCATGTCATTGATTGGCTTCAAGATTTGAAAAGGACCATATTATCTTTTTGCTAATTTAGCATAATACTTTTGATGGCCCGTAGGATATTTGCCCGTCGTTTGCCTCAATCGAGCCTTGGGAAACTTAAGTAAGACCCAATCATTTTCTTTGAACATTACGGCCCTTCTGTGCTTGTCAGCAACAACTTTTTGCCTTTGTTGAGAGATGGATATAGCCTCCTTAACCTTTTGAAATGATTCTTGTACGTCACGGCTATACTCATCTAGCAGCAAAGATCTTTCCATGTACTTTAAGTAGCCAGGGACTTTTAGGTCTTCCCTCTATGATCTCAAAAGGTGCTTTTCCCATAGTAGTATGGACATTATTATTGTACGCATACTCTACAAGGGGTAAGTACTTCTCCCATTGTGAGCGTTGATCTACTTCTGTAACATAAGTCTTTAGTAGATCGAGTATTGTATGATTGGCTATCTCAATTTGGCCATCCGTTTGTGGGTGATTGGCCGAAGAGAAATTCAATTTTGTACCTAGAATTTCAAAGAGACCTTTGCAAAAATTACTGGTCATTCTAAGATCTCTATCTGACATGATGGATGTTGGTAATCCATGGTGTTTGAAAATTTGAGATATGAAGATGGTTGCCATTTGGTGTGCCTTAATAGTCTTTTTGACAAGAATAAAGTGTGCTTGCTTGCTAAACCTGTCAACTATTGTCCATATTCCTGTATTCCCATGGATAGGCTTGGGTAATCCAAAGATAAAATCCATGGATATACTCTCCCATGTTGAATTAGGGATGGGCAATGCTGGAGTAATCCAGGTTTCTTCCCTCTATCATACTTAGTCTTTTCGCATACAACACATTTTGAAACATACTCTTGTATGTCCACTTTCATGGTAGGCCAATAGAAGTATGTCTCTACTCCTCAAAGAGTAGGTTGAATGCCTCTATGCCCCACATAAGGAGGAGCATGGGATTCATACAGTACTTTCTCATGAAGGGAGTGGGTAACACATAGCCTATTGCCATGGAGAAGCAACCATCATGCAAGGTGAATGGTTCCTCTTTCTTCCCCAAAGCAAGGGCTGACATTAAATATTTAAAGTCAGTGTCAGTAGCATTGACTTTTGGTCGTCGTGAAAGTGCATCAGCCACTTGATTGTGCTTACCTGCAATGTGAGCAATATGAAAATAAAATTGCGAAAGAAAATTTGCCCACCTCATTTTTTTGTCGAAAGCTTGGTTTGCGTCATGAAGCACTTGAGACTTTGGTGGTCTGTTTGTAAAATGAATGGAGTTCCCAATAAATAGTGCTTCCATGTGTCTAGGACATGTAGAACAGCTAAAAGATCTTTCTCATAAGTGCCCAAGACCCGTTCATTCGTATTGAGCCTTTGTCTCTCATATGCTATGGCATGCCCTTCGTGAAGCAAGACTGCTGTAAGGCAATCACCACAAGCATCACATTGGACCTCAAATGGCTTTGAGAGACCCAAAAGCATTAGGAGTGGTTCAGAGGTAAGCTTCTCTTTGAGCTTGTCAAAAGCACTTTTCTCCTTAGCGGTCCATGAATACTTAACGTTCTTCTTTGTTAAGTCATGTAATGGTCCTGTTATTTGAGAAAATGAAGCACCTATAGTATGCACACATACCAATAAAGCTTCTTAGGTCATGTAGATTCCTTGGATTAGGCCATGCTTTTATTACCTCTAACATAGATGGATCCATACAGATACTGTCTTGAGAAATAATATGACCTAAGTATTGCATCTCTTGAAGGAAAAATTCACTTTTCTTTAGGTTGAGAAAAAGCTTGTTCTCCCTCAATGCTTGAAAAATCAGTTGGAGATGTTGCTTGTGTTCTTCCAAGGACTTAGAGTAGATGATGATATCATCAAAGAACACTCCAGTAAACTTGCGGTAGGGTCTAAATATTTTCTCCATCAAACGATTGAATGCGGCAGGTGCATTGGTCAAGACAAAAGGCATGACTAGATACTTATAAATACCAAACAGTGTACGAACTGCGGTCTTTAGGATATCTTCATCCACTATACTTATTTGATGATAGCCACTTTGAAGGTCAATCCCACTGAAGTAGGTAGAGCCTTGTAGCTTATCAAACAAATCTTCTACCCGGAGCATGTGAATTTTTTTTTTAATAGTGATATGGTTTAGTGCTCAACAATCGGCACACATACGGTATGTACCATCTTTCTTTTGCACTAAGAGGATTGGAGAACAAAAGTGAGAGGATCTAGGCCTCACCATCCCTTTGTCTACCAATTCTTGTACTTGCCTCATCATCTCCTCTTGTTGAGCTTGGGAAACTTGATAAGGAGGCTTGTTTGGTGGTGAGCTTCTTAGAGGAGCTCAATTCGATGGTCATCATCCCCTCGTTTTGGAGGTAAGTCCATAGGGATATCATCTATGAAAACATCTTGAAATCCATTTAGAAAAGTAGACAAGTCTTCTTGATTCCTACCATTTTCATTTGATAAATCATTAGCGTCATTAGTGGATTCTTTGACAAAAATCATGTACGCAAAAATCGATCTTTTCATTGACTTATCAAAATCTGGTGAATTTACAAGTGGTATAGTACGACTAGACTCATTATCATCTATATACATGTTCTTTCCCCTCTAGGTGAGGTGGATTCTCCTTTCAAGGAACTTCATGTTGGCATTCATGTGATCAAACCATGGCGCCCCTAGGATACCACCCTCATGTTGCAGAGGAGAGATGATAAAGTCTTCTTTGTCAACACAGCTTTGGACATGAATCCTCAACTTCCCAATCAAGGGAGTAATGGAGGCTTTCTGTCCCTTGAAAGTTGTGTCAGCCGTTACAATATCTCCCATGTCAAAAGCTTGAATGTCCAACTTGGTGGTCAATTCCATTGATATGAAGTTGTGAGTAGAGCCAAGGTCAAACAAGATGAATGCATCATGCTCCCTTACCTTTCCCCAAGCATAGGAGAGAGATGATCCTTTGCAATGAGCATCCTCTTTTTGAGCTTTGATGGTGGAAGCCCTAGGAGTCTCATTGCAATCATTTTTCTTGGGGCAAGAACGATAGCCATGTCCTTGCTCCCCACACTTACAACACTTATGGTCCTTGTGAAAAGCTTCAAGCTCTTTATGAGAGAGTTTGTTATTACCTTTGTAAACTCCCTTCTCCTTGGACCTATTGTTGTTGTTGTTGTAGGAAGTGCCTTGGGAAGAATTTTGGGCATTGGTTTTCCCCTTTGCATCATTTTTGTCTTTGTTTTCCATGGATTGCTTTGGTGATAGAACCAGGCCGTTGGGAGTTGACATACTTGGTCATTTCTTGAGGTAATCCCAAGCAAAATTGTTGCTTTTTCTTGGCAAAGTCTAGGCTTTTGAAAGACAGTAGCCTTGAGATGAAAATACAAAACTTGTCCACATAATTTTGAATAGACTCATGAGGGAGAAGCTTCAAACTGCGCCATTTGGTAAGTACTTTGTCCTTTGCATTGCTTGCAGGGAACTGCTTCATGATGGAAACTCGTAGAGTTTTCCATGTCTTTGGGGCTTCACCATTGCCATGAAGGCTAGCCGATTTTTGGAAGTGCATAGCTACATGGTGTAGCTTGGAGGACTCCGTGAAGCCCTTGTCTCCAAAGGCCACATCAAATTACTGGATGAAGGTTAATACTTCGTTGGTGGCATCAAAGGTGCCATCATAGGTGAGAAAAGAGATACTCTTTCCTCCCTCTTTGAGCTTCTTGAGCTTTTGTGATCTTTTCCATGGAGGATATGATTTACGATGTCCTCCCCTCTTGTATTCTCTAGGAGAATAGCCATAGCTTTTGTCGGGAGAGGAGAAAGGTGAAGAAGAAGGAGAAGAGGGTGACCTCTTTCTTGACCTTTTCTTCCTTTTTTTTCTCTCTTCCCTTTTGGAGTGACGAGGAGAAGAATTGTGTCTTGACCGTTTTCTCATGGGAGGAGTTCATGATCGTCTAGACCGCCATCTTCGTGGAGCCACACCCTTCAGAGGAACTTAGGGAGTCATTGCTCCTCTCGTATGGGAGAGAGTGTCCTTTTGTGGGTCTCATCAAGAAGCCTCCTAAGCTCTCTCTCCTCTTGGAGAGCAAGGGAAATCCCATAAACACGAAGTTGTTGAGTAACTTCAGCTTGCAAAGTAGGGTTGCCCATACCTTGATGCAACCTAGTAACAAGATAATTGATAAACATGGGGGCATCACATTAGCACCTTCATGTGCAAAATCAAAGTTATCAATTTCATTCTACTCTCTTGGTTATTGTCAGCCATGCTAATTATACTTATGTGTTTACTTTGTGTATTCTTTGGCAATTCAAAACCTTAGTTGCTACTCCTCTTAGCCCTTGAAAATAAGCACTTAAGTATCTACACCCACGGCTCAAATTGGTTGATTATAGAGAGTAGTAGGGTGGGTCTAACATAGTAGAATTGCTGAGGGATAGCTCCTTTCAGATTTCTCATGGCTCAATAATGGTAAAGTTGTACGCAAGTTTAAAAAGACCCCATTATTAAGACCAAATCTCCCGAGGTGTGCACCATATTCCAAGTAGTGGGCTGAACAAAATTGATAACAGATCCCAGTCCCATTTACCCTAATATAATTAACAAAATCAACCATTAATAGGCTAATCAATGACCTCTCTTCTTAAGCAAGAAAAGGGAAACCAAATGCTCTGATACCAATGTAATGTGAATGGCCTATGAACTTTGAGGATAGCGGAATAAAGAGAATTTGAGTGAGCATTTTTGTGAGATTACTTTGAGAACATAGAGGGTGAACTTAATTGATAATAGCAACATAAACATAGTACTTAATTAACTTGGCATGGACAATACTTTTGCAAGAGAGAGAGTATTAGAGAACATGACAAAAGTTGAGGACCAGATTTACTTCGAGCCGGTCCCCCCTTCAAAATGCGTTTGTATTATAGATTCTCCCATCAAGAGAGACTTGATACAATACAATATTTGTGTTCCTTGTGACCTAGGTGATGCAATGAAGATGGAAAGCTTCATGCATCACAAGCATACCATAAACTTTGGAAAAATCATTAACTATCCCAAGCCTCAGTCCCAAGGCCTCAAACACCTTCGAAGGTGGATAGAGCTAGCAGGGAATGAGGGTAAGGAAGAGGAAGAAGAATCATTCATAGGAGAAATAAATATTTCATCACTTATCATCACTCTTCTTACTTAGCATAGCATAATAACGTAGTAATGAAGATGAAGAAGATGACAAGCTTAAGCATTGATGCATGGCTCTTGGTTGGATTTGCATTCCACAGCAAAGAGTGTTGGTGTAGGCTCTCCACTTATCAACAAGCTTGGAGAAGGGGATGGAGCTCTTGCACTTTGCACTCCACACAATGAGAGAATGTGTGTGTGTGTGTGGCGGAGAGTATACACTCCCTCTCATGCTTGGTCTACACCTCTCTCTCTCTCTCTCTCTCTCTCTCTCTCTCTCTCTCTCTCTCTCTCTCTCTCTCTCTCTCTCTCTCTCTCTCTCTCTCTCATATTATTTAATTATTTCATTTGGACATGTGTCCTCTTTTTTCTTTTGGAGAAAGAACTTAATTACCAAGCCGAAAAGCACCTCATGCTTGGGTAGGGTTCCCACCTTAAGGTCAGTCCTAGCTTGCCTACGGTCAAAGGACTTTTCAACACTAACTTTTGGAGGTTTTTAATAAAGCTAACCCTAAGGTCTTTAAGCTCCATTAGGTAGCATTTCTCTTTAACATATCATCTCTCATTTGGACCCCTTTAACCTTGGCCCCATGTTGAGACAGATCCATAAGCACATGTCTATATTCTAACCCTTGTTTTCATTTATTCTCCCACATTAGATGAGAGGACCCCACTAAATCTATCGGCTCCCTCTCCATAGAAGACCAATTTCTTACCAAATGTTTGTTTTCTTTTGCTAGTGGCATCTAGATTATGATCCTGGATAGACCAGAAGCTTATTCCCTTACCTCTTCTAACTTCCTCCCAAAATAGTGAGCTCTTCTTTTGGGCTTTAATCCCACAATCCAAGAATTGCAAATCAACTCTTCCATTTATTGGATACGAACTCCTCAAGTTCAAGGCATTCATCTTTGGTGCCCTCTTTCCTGCTTCTCTCTCCTCTCAGCTCAATCCCATTCCCCTCATTGACCTTGAGGTTTGTGGGGTTATCATACCAAAGAATCTCAAATATGTTATCATATAGGAAGGGGGGTTTGGGAGTGTCTGATGGGGCTTCTTTCAGCTTTCTGACCGTGCCTGGGATTTGGAATGCTTGCAAGGAATGTTGGACACTTGGTGTCAGCCTTCTTCTTTCTTTCTAAATGTGGGAGGCTGAACAATCTTTTGTACCAGTGGGGATGACGGTTTTCTTTGTGCAGTGGACGTGAAACAATAATTGGGGGTGGTCTTATTGTTGCTAGATTGGGCCTTGGTGGGTATCTCTTCATTCCCTTTGGTCACTAGGTTGGAGATTATCTGCTTAATTTCCTGTGTCTTCACTATACTTTCTTGAGGAGTCTTCTCTTCAGTTTCCGTATGTCTCATAGAAGAATCAACTTTATCACTCATAACATGGCCTGGGATCGTTGTTGAAGCGATTGGACATTCCCTAACAAGATGTCCAAATTTGTTACACTTGAAACAGGCCCCGAAGAAGGTGCCAAAGTTCAAAAGAATGACCTTAAGACTAGCCCCCACATTCACTACGAGATTCTTGGGCCGAGCTTTTCTAAGATCCCACCATATACACACCTTATTGGTTGCAATTCCCAGTGCTCTATTTGATGGTACAAAGAGAGGGGTACCTGGGGCTGCTGTAAGGTCTTTTAAATTGCTTCTTAGCCACATCAAGAGGTCCAAAAACTCTACCCATACTGGGCACATATCTTGAAACGCATCCAGGGACTCAAAAGATGGATCCCAAGGAAGCACGCATATCAGTGATCCATTGAGAAATAAGGGGCTCTTGGTTAAGACCTTCGCTACAGCCGCTTCATCACTAAATTGCACAGAGAAAAAACATTTTTCCAAGTACTAAGCATTAATAACAAAACCTCCTTGATTTAAGAAATAGGGATTGTGGAGCCAATTAATAAGTTCAGCTTTGACAGGCACCTTGCCCATGAATCCAAAGACCAATCTAGATTTAGCCAATTGGGCAAGCTGTTCTTTGCTTCTTCCATCGTCTTTTTGTTCAGAGAAAGAACCCTCATAATCTCGACCAATTCTTTTTCAATATGGGACTTTTTCCCTTTGAGTTCCTCTTTACTTAGCCTCGAGATCCCATTCAGGCCGCCCCTCATGACTTTTGGGCTACTATCTCCCCCACCCATGCCGCCTTCAACTGTATCCAAACCTTTAGTTCTACCATCCTATCCTTCCCCTTATCTCGGCTTCCCATTCTCTTCTTCTTTTTTCTTTTTCTCTCTTCTCTCTCTCTCTCTCTCTCTCTCTCTCTCTCTCTCTCTCTCTCTCTCTCTCTCTCTCTCTCTCTCTCTCTCTCTCTCTCTCTCTCTCTCTCTCTCTCTCTTTTATAGGCAAACTCAAAGAGCAGGCAATGGATCATGATCCGTTGCTCATGGCCCAACTCCACGAAGGTAAGAGAGAAAAAATTCTAAGTCAATGGGACGCGTCGGCCCTACTACTGCGTCAGTCGCAAACAGGGCAAGCTTTGCAAGATCACTCATGTTCATACAACGGGGGAATTTTCTTGAAGCCAAAAAACCACTTTTGTGTGTGTGTGTGTGTGTGTGTGTGTGTGTGTGTGTGTGTGTGTGTGTGTGTGTGTGTGTGTGTGTGTGTGTGTGTGTGTGTGTGTGTGTGTGTGTGTGTGTGTGTGTGTGTGTGTGTGTGTGTGTGTGTGTGTGTGTGTGTGTGTGTGTGTGTGTGTGTTTTTGTGATGCATAAAAGCGACTCTCGTCATTCTCGGTTTTGAATGCATTGAGAGATTATGAGTGAGTGAAAGTGGAGGCACAGAGATGTTCTTGTCAAGCTGTCTACAAGTACTCCACGATTTCATTTTGGTTGTCCCCATGATCTACTTACAAAAGCCATGGATCTACAGCCTCATATGCATGCCTCTCATTCATAAGCTACCTTATCCAACCTACCAAATTTGCATCTTCAAAAAAAATCCTTGTTTGTAGGTCCGTGAGGAGCTCTAGGAATATCACCCCAAACAAGGACATGTTTCCTTTGAAAGTGCACCAAATCTTTGGTAGTACTTTGGAGTTTCCCTTACCAATTTCTCACACTCACACAAGTGTCCAGCCTTCCCATGCCAAAGTAAAACACTCTAGCCTCAAGATTTTCATCAAGTAACATGTTGGTGGACTTTATGTCCATGTGGATTTATGGAGCAGCCACTCTTGACTTGCACCACCCCGTTGATGTATCTATCAGATGTCTTGTTGTCTTCTAGCTCTTCAGCGCAAGGTTGGAAGGGTTCACCTCAAAGACTTAGGTTATGTTCAAAACCTACTGTAGAAGCAATACTCAACTACTAAGGGATTGAGATAGAGATGTACTTGTTACACACATCAACTTGAACCAAAAAGAAGCAATTGACTTCTTCAAGGTTGTTATGGGAGAAGACTAGAACTCCTATGGTTTTGAAACACATTAAACTCGCAAGGATGGCACCCACCAGCAAGTTGAGCTCCACCACAGGCAATCAAATACCTCCAATTCATTGTAGGAGAGGTCCAATAAATATGTTCTCTTAAGGTTTAGATCATCATTGAAGCGGTCTCCTATGTAGAGTCTAGAGGAGCTACATGAATTCATGAATGGCATTGGGGTGAGAGCTTCTAGAGTTACGCTTGCAAACTTTAATAAAGTCCCTAGTTCTCTCCAAACACTACCCTGAATTTGTTTATCAAATGCAAACCACATGGTGCCAAGGGATGCACCCACCCAAGGAGTTGTTGTTGAGATTAACCCATAGATATCTGCTGGCATTTATAGGGTTTTGATTGTAGATTGCACACTAAAGGCCATGGCTGTATTCATCATCATGTTGATTGCAAAAATCGGACTCAAGTGGAGCAAAACAACAAAAGGGCAACTAGAGCTGATCAATGGGCCACAAAACCATGAGCTCAATATTGACTAGATGAATGGGAGAAAGTTAACTGAACCAGATATATCCACCCTACTAGGCATAGCTTCCTGCACGTGAAGGGATGCCTAGAGTTGAAGCAACGTACATGGCTGGCCTACGCATGGGAGTAGGTTCCTAAGAGGTGAAGTTCGTAAACCAGAAGCTCGCACTCCTCATGTTTGGGAAAGAAAAAAGAGAGTGCGTGCAGGCGGGCAACGAGAGTCGATAATGGTAACAAGAGAGTCCTTATCGATGGGCCAACAAAGATCAGCAATGCAAGCTTCCACCATGACAAGGAGAGGACAATGTGAATGGTGAGGACCACAGCAAAGGTTTCTCTCTGGATCAGAGCGCGTTGGTAGGCATCCTCGACAAGAAAGAGTTGTGCAAAATCTCGGAGGGGGGTTTGGGAAACTAAGAGAAAGAGAGAGTGCTTTTTTTATCTCTTTGTGAGGCTTGTGTGTGTGGCCTTGCACCCTTGTTCCACACTCCACCATCTGATCTGCTGCATCCTCTTTGCCGTCACCGGTTCCCTACCCGAAAATCTCTCCACCACCATGTTTCACCTTCCCCTTCTCTGCGTTCTTGCATCAACTCCCACTCAACCCACTTCCTCTTTACCTACATGGAAGCCACTACAAGAGTGCAAAAGCCATATAACTCAATGCATCCATGGGAGAGGGTCAAGAAATAGTGTCATTGATTAGAGCTTTGGCATAGAGGAAAATGGGTTTGTAACCAATCTCTGATGTAGAGAGAGGGGGGGAAGAGAGACATAGAGAGAGAGAGAGAGAGAGAGAGAGAGAGAGAGAGAGAGAGAGAGAGAGAGCTTCTGTTGGATATGGTGGTACTTCTACAAAATATTCAAAGTTTTTTGGATTTTTGCCCTATCCAAAGGACAAAGGCTATAGAGATGCCTTCTCTTTTTGTTGACTAAAATAGAAAGAAAGTTTGAGTTGTATTTTCAAGCATTTTTTGATAGGATAGATTGGTCAAAATAAGATAGTGGACAATCATTTAGATGTAGAAGGGGAAGTAGGTAGGCTGTTATGCGCTGCAGGAAACAAAGCATCTTGGTTGGTTGGTTGATAACACAAGTTAGGGGTTTCTTGTGTAGGGATGGAACGCAAATGCAGCCAATGTTCAGGGTGCTTGAAGAAGGTTAAAGCCAGTCATGGGGCACCAATATCCTCCATTGAACCTAGCCAGATACACAAAATAATGTGCATCTGTCGTATGCACTAATTTCATTGTGGACTAATTATAGCCGCGTTTGTCCTATATTTGCAGTTGCAAATAGTGGAGCATACACAGCCTATCAAATGGAACTAGAGCAAAAGCCCTCATTGAGCTTATATGCAGTCATACCCTCACTCTTTAAAGGCTTTTTGTATGGGAGAAGAAACTGTTTTGCAAAGTGAAGGTAAGCATTCCATGCCCTAAACTATGCTCCCCATCTCTTAGTGTGGGTTTAAGTCGTGATGTCACATTAACTAGAAATATGTGGTGTGCTGCAGAGAGCTTGAAGAGAAAATACCAAAAGAAGTGCAATTTTTTGAGCAGCAAAAGTCCAAGGGAGAGAATGCAGTTGTCGCTAGTAAGACATGATCGTGAGATGCTTGTTGCCTACCAAGGGATTGAGTCCACCTCTACGACCATCAAAAAAGTGTTTGACAAGGAGCTCTCCCAAGGGTATGTATACTATTATTTGCATGCTATCTCACCTTCACGACGAGCATCTAAGTAGCCAATACAAATCCAATCTATTGAGTTCAAGCTTTGTTTGGCCTAATGAGCTTCCATGTGAAACAAAATATTTTTGTAATGTAGATCACTAGTATACTTTTGCAAAAGAGTATAAACTCCCTCCACATACCCATATAGTCACCATGGCTTTCTAGTTCTCAATCTATGACCAATATTATATCTGAAGGATGTTTTCTCTTTATCAAGATCAAGTGATTTCATACGTCAGCATCTTCCAACATAGTCCAAAAACTTGATTATCACCCATGGTGGAGCATGGGAAAATCGTGCATGACTTTTCCCTCTTGACCATGCAAGATTCAAGAATCAAGAATCTTGCATGATCTTCTCTTTCTCTCTAAATTGTGCTACCTGCGGTGTGTGTAGGGCTTCTTGCACACACAAATCATGTTAAGTTGGCCTCCTTCAAAATTTCACAAGGTTAGGTTCAACAAGAGCGCAAGGGGATGAAGGGGTATTCTTGTTTTCAACTTGGCATCCTAATTCACTCCACATCGAGCCTCTTCTCCTTCCTCAAGGGTAGCCACCATAGCTCACCATTGGTGGAAGATTTCATTTCATACTATTTTTCTTGTGTGGAGGCCCTTAGGTTTCCTAAGGCAACATTAAGGAACCCTTGTATATTGGAGTGCACGGTGTGTGCAAAGTGCAAAGACAGTATTCTTGATGATAGCAATAAATAGGTGCATAGAAAGGGAGGCAGAGCCATTCTTAGTGGCGAAGAGGGAAAGCTTTGCAAGATCACTCATGTTCATGACAATGGGGCAAGTTTCCAGAAGCCATGAAAAATTCTTTTGTGTGTGTGTGTGTGTGTGTGTGATGCATAAAAGTGACTCTCGTCATTTGCGCTTTTGAATGCTTTTAGAGATTATGAGTGAGTGAAAGTGGAGGCACAGAGATGCGCTTGTCACGTTGTCTACAAGTACTCCATGATTTCATTTTGGTCGTCCCCATGATCTACTTACAGAAGCCATGGATCTAGAGCCTCATATGCATGCCTCTCATTCACAAGCTGCCTTACCCAACCTACCAAATTTGCATCTTCAAAAAAGTCCTTGTTTGTAGGTCAGTGAGGAGCTCTAGGAAGATCACCCCAAACAAGGACATGTTCCCTTTGAAAGTGCACCAAAGCTCTAGTAGTACTTTGGAGTTTCCCTTACCAATTTATGACACTCACACAAGTGTCCAACCTTCCCATGCCAAAGTAAAACACTCTAGTCTCAATATTTTCATCAAGTAACATGTTGTTGGACTTTATGTCCCTGTGGATTATATGGAGCAATCACTCTCAACTTGCACCACCCTGCTGATGTATCTATCCGATGTCTTGTTGTCCTCTAGCTCTTGAGCACAAGGTTGGAAGGGTTCATCTCAAAGACTCCGGTTATGTTCAAAACCTACTGAAGAAGCAATATGCAACTACTAAGGGATTGAGATAGAGATGTAGTTATTACACACATCAATTTGAACCAGAAAGAATCAATTGACTTCTTCAAGGTTGTTATGGGAGAGGTTTAGAACTCCTATGGTTTTGGAACGCATTAAACTCGCAAGGATGGCACCCACCCACCAGCAAGTTGAGCTCCACCACAGGCAGTCAGATATCCAATAAATTTGTTCTCTTAAGGTTTGGATCATCATTGAAGCAGTCTCCTGTGTAGAGTCTAGAGGAGCTAGATGAATTTATCAATGGCATTGGGGTGAGAGCTTCTGGAGTTACGCTTGCAAAATCCAATAAAGTCCCTAGTTCTCTCCAACCACTGCCCTGAATTTGTTTATCAAATGCGAACCACTTGGCGCCAAGGGATGCGCCCACTCAAGGAGTTGTTGTTGAGATTAACCCATAGATATTTGCTGGCATTTATAGGGTTTTGATTGTAGATTGCACACAAAAGAGCATGGCTGTAGTCATCGCCATATTGATATATTGATTGCAAAAATCGGAGTCAAGTGGAGCAAAACAACAAAAGGCAACAAGAGTTGATCAATGGGCCACAAAACCATGAGCTCAATATTGACTAGATGAATGGGAGAAAGTTAATTGAAGCAGATATATCCACCCTACGAGGCATAGCTTCCTGCACGTGAAGGGATGCGTAGAGTTGAAGCAACGTACATTGTTGGCCTACACATGGGAGTAGGTTCCTAAGAGGTGAAGTTTGTAAAACATAAGCTCGTGCTCCTCATGTTTGGGAAAGCAAAAATAGAGTGCGTGCAAGCGGGCAAGGAGAGTCGATAATGGTAACAAGAGAGTCCTTATCAATGGGCCAACAAAGATCAGCAATGCAGGCTTCCACCACGACAAGGAGAGGACAACGCGAATGGTGAGGAGCAAAGCAAAGGTTCCTCTCTGGATCAGAGGGCGTTGGTAGGCACCCTTGACAAGAAAGAGTTGCACAGAAGCTCGGAGGGGGTTTGGGGAAAGTAAGAGAGAGAGTGATTCTTTTCTCTCTTCGCGTGTGTCTCCTTGGACCCTCGTTCCGCACTCCACCATCTGATCTGCTCCATCCTCTTTGTCATCACCAGTTCCCTTCCCGACCTTCTCTTCACCACCACGTTTCAGCTTCGCCTTCTTTGGGTTCTTGCCTCTACTCCCACTATACCCAGTTCCTCTTTAGCTACATGGAATTCATTGCAAGAGCGCAACAGCCATACAACTCAATGCATCCATGGGAGAGGGTCAAGAAATAGTGTCGTTGATTAGTGCTTAGGCATAGAGGGAAATGGGTGTGTATTCAGTCTCTGATTGGCGGGCGGGGGTCCGGGGGGGGGGGGGGGGGGGGGGGGGGGAGAGAGAGAGAGAGAGAGAGAGAGAGAGAGCACTTCTATTGGATATGGTGATGCTTCTACAAAATATTCAAAGTTTTTTGGATTCTTTATTAAGATTTAGCTAAGGGTGCTATGGAAGCCTCCTAAATCTAGATATGAAAACCATTATGATACAACAAGGTAGTGGCTCTTCATTTTCCTCAATCCTCCAAATGAATGTGTCTTCTCTTTCCATCAACTACTAAAAAGATTATGCATTTTAAAAAATTAACCTCCTCTTTTTCATTAGCAACAAGTGATGAAATCACAAAGCTTGCCATGGCAAGGTGCCTCTAAGCATAAAACAATTCTTTTGAAGAGTAAATAGGCATAAAGCAATGACATACAAGTACTTTTTGGCCTCTAAAGGCCTTTATGGATGAAGAATGCTCAAATTTTGTTGCTTGATATGTGTTCCTGAAAAGAGCCATAAAAAGTCTTGAATTGCAAAGAAAGAAACCATGTCCTTTAAAATCATCTTTCCCAAAAGTTGCATTCAATTTTTTAAATTTTTTTGGAGGGGTGAGGCCTCAGCAGCTGCAGAGAGGAGTCTACCAAGTACCGCCTGATGTGCTTGACCAAGTGACTTCCGAAAAGCGAGCAGTGGAGAAGATAGCTGAAGTGACAAAGCCGGCAAGTTTTGTGAAGAAAGCCGAGGTGTATTCGAGCTATAGCAGTGCCTTGGATACGAACAACACATGGGAAATAGAGTCTGCTTTCTCAAGGTATGAGACATATGATGTTATGCATGTCGATAAGGTGTTCAAAGAACAACATGTTGCAGGTGAAGAGCCAGTTTGCGAAGACCAGGGGGTTGGGCAACCCTCTCTCGTGCCTTGTGATGGTCAGGCCATGTTGACTGAAGAGAATGTCTTGATGAAGATGATTGGGGATTCGATGAGCCGGTGGTCGATGTTGATGACAAGTCGCAGGTTTTGGTTGCTAAAGCTATGGAGAGAATACAAGGTATGCAAGGCTTGCTGCCTTTTCCAGTGATGTTTGAAGAGTCTACAGGTGAAGATATGCCAGTGTATGCTTTGGATGATCACTTGCCACAGGTTGGTGCCATGCTGTTGATGGATGTGCTGCTGAAGGTTGTTTAGCAAGTGGCGTTATGCCGGTTGCTATAGGTTGCCTTGCTTAAAGACAATGATGTTGTAGAGAGCTCTCTAGCCGACGGCTGGAAAACAGATGATGCAAAGGCTTTGCAAGGTGTACATGTTTTTTCTATGTGTGAAGAAGGCTCATGCATGCAGCTTTTTGAAGAATTATACTGTCAAGAGCTACATACATGGATGGCTTACATGTTTTCTGGTACAAAGCAGGGATTGTTTGTATGTGCTTTACAAATGGGTGACGATGACCAAAGCCACCTTCTTGATCCGGGAGGGACTACAATCATGCTTGGGGAAGCGTGCGGCTTTCCATTTGACCCAGGCGGGTGCTACGGGAGACAGTGAAGCTCTCTATCTATCTACTAGATCCACTCTATCTATCTATTGCTTCATATAAATACTCTCTATCAACTTCTTATTATGCAATGCTACTTTACCTAAATAATGCTATGGTTGAGCATAAATGCTCAAGGAGGGGTTGGGCAATGATGGTGCAACTGAGTTGTGTCAACCTAAGATAAATGGTACTAGCATCAGTGTGAAATTGTGAGGATTCATGAAGTAGCGATGGACCAAATACTAGATGCAGTTTGCAGCAAGTTGGATTGTGATGTGTATGCCAGATGTGGCACTTTACAGGTCACGCGATGATTTTGGGCCTCTCATGATCGAGATGTTTGCAGGTACATGAAGTATAGTCACCGTTTACTCTTATGGCTTGTTTTTTTGGCTTGTTATTCAGAGCTCTTTTGGAGATCCAGTCCAAACCAGAGCTTGAATGTGGCCATCTATTATGGTTGCATTGGGATTCGGAGTGGCCAATGTTTGTTGCAGTCGCCATTATCGACAAGTATCAAAGCATCCGGGGATTTAATTCTTGTGGGTCAATTATGTGTACTTAAAGCCGTGGAGGCCTTGGTTCCAAACTATGGTCTCAGATTATGGTAAGGGATGCGAAGCTATACACGGAGGATCGTCCGTGGGTTGCCTCTCGTGGGAAGGCGGCCCAAGTCGCAAGATAGGTTTTTTTTTTTAAAAGATGGCCATGCTAAAAAAAAAACGAGGGCAGGCTGCAGTTTGCATGGGGAAGGCGCCACCTGTTGAAAGGGTGAAGGCCGTCTGCAGCGGACGAGCATAGAGGGAAAGAAGTAATGCCAATAAGGTGGCGGACTGCAGTTGATGGGGAAAGGAGAGCCACTTGGTGGCTTGCATGCAAAAAGAAGCGCAAGAGGATGCGCCATCAGAAGTAAAGGGAGGGGGTGTAGTGCAGGTGGAGGCTACAGTGGGGGGTCACGAAGGCAACCAAAAGGGGGGGCCAGTAGTCGAGGAGGAGAGGGCAAGGGGCTGCAATTGAAAGGGCTGGTAGAGGGTAGCGCAATAGGAGGAGGTACACCCTTTGGGAGGCAAGAAAGGGTTGCCAGTTGTAGTAAGGGGTGCCCACCAGAAAGTAGCAAGAAGGGAGACAGAGCAGGTGACGGGGTCATTTATTGTGGCCATGACCACGCGAGGAGAAGAAGGAAAGCCGCCAGGGGCTGCTTTTTGGAAGGCGGGAAGGAGCTGCAGGTTAGGGTTGCACAGCTGAGAGGGGGCGGGTTGGCTTTTGAGAGGGTGCCAGGGCAAGGACGGGTACTGCAGAGGAGCCAGCCGAGTTGGACACCAGGTGGTGGGCTGGCCGAGAGCAGAGAAGGGAAAGTGGCACCAGTCGTATGGGAAGCATGGCATGCCAGGAAAGAGGAGGTGCTGAAGTCAGGGGCTGAGGGCCAGGAAAGAGGAGGTGCTGAAGTCAGGGGCTGAGGGCCGCAGTTCATGAATAAAGAGGTGCTGGGAAGCATGGCATGCCAGGAAAGAGGAGGTGCTGAAGTCAGGGGCTGAGGGCCGCAGTTCATGAAGAAAGAGGTGCTGCCAAGGACAAGTGACCGGGCTCAAGCGAAAAGGGGAGTTCGAACGTGAGTAGAAGAGAAGGACCACCAGCAGCACTGCTGTGAGAAAGCTTGGAAAGACATCGCCAGTGAGGAGAGGATCAAACTGCCTGAAGCATTATGTTACGAAGTCGGCAATTATCAAAGTCGTCCTCCTTGTATTGATCGGGTTGATGTGATGCATAGTTGGTTGTGTTTTTTTTGTCGATTTCTCTGTCAATATTTTTTGCCTCGGGTTCTTTGCCGTATGCCCGTGGTAGCTGTGGCTCCGGGGTTGTGTGTCTGTGAGCAGAGAGAGAGGTAGAGATATTGTGCGGACAGCTTGTATGAGTGGTCGAGGCGTGTGTCGCCTCCCTGTGTGAGTGCATTTACAATTGGAGGAGTTGTATGCATCCATTGGTGTCGGTTATGATGGTTTGTTGGTGGGTTTATTGCTGAAGTGCTCATGTGTGAGTGTGAGTAGTCGTAATTGTTCATAGGTGAGTCCATGATGCGAAGGTTGGCAGATAGTGTGCGTGTGTACGTGATTCTATGTGGCTTGGGGTGCAGGATATCTATTGGGCTATAGAGAGGCAACTAAATTGTGTGTCGGGTGGTGTTCCATTTCCCCCATCCCAACGTTGAGCATGGTATCTTCTATGGCCCTTGTCATACTGGGGCATGGAAGAGGCGATCGTGCTTAGGTGGCGAGTCTATGTTTGATGAGAAAAAAGGAAAAGTTGGCTTGAGTACCTTGTCAGAGGGGCGGGCAAACACCCTCGGCCAACCTCAAGCCAATGTTTGAGGCTCCATGGCCATCTACAAAAAGATGCACGGGAAAGTTGTTGACAGGTGCTGAGCCCCGCTCTGTAGCGTGGAACGCGGGGGCGTTACCACCTGCCCTACCCTATTTTACTTTGAAAAATTGTCGCCTTTGATTTCTTGAAGCTGTGTGTGATAGCAACCGGACTGGACCTCCGAAAACCAGAGTGGGACGGGTGTCCCAGTCTGACAGGGGCCTATGATTCTAACTAAAAGAAATGCCTTTTCAGCATCATGGCCACTAAGATAATTGTCATGTTGGAGAGGGGGAAAGGGGAACACACCCAACACACTACACAATGCATCACTACAGCCCAGGGTATACACAACGCCCCAATCCACTCGAGTTCACCTTCAAAACTCGACACTACACGCAAGCAAACCGCTGCTTGCACACAACCATACGGACACACGTCTTGCAATGCACCAGAAAGATCCAATCACTTTTCTCTACTCAATTCACAACCTTTCCCACACATAGCCTATCTCTATCTCTCTTTGCACGGCCAACTTCAGGGGTCACACACGCCAACACACGCACGGAACCACACGCACACAAGCAGAGAAGAGAAGGGGGAAGTGGGAATGATGCCAAGAAACAGTAGAGAATAGCCATCTAGCATATGCAGCACCATATACAACCAATACACTACCGGCATGAACCTCGGCAACAAAAACAATCGCTCAAAGCCTACATAGGCCAAGGAGCATCCTGGCCAAAAAGCCCAAACGGAAAAAAAGCCCCCAAAAAATCACTTCTATGTCCTTTTATAATGCTTGGCTTAGGCTAAAAAAGAAAAAAACAAGGAGCTATCTGGCTCGTACAATTCTTTTAAAAACATTTTTGCATTGCCACCACTTGGCACTTTTGATTTTTTTGGTATCTGCATGGTGCACACCTCTTGGTTCTTTGTCTGCTCAATTTGGCCGCCCAACTTGCCACTTCCTCTCTCTCTCTCTCTCTCTCTCTCTCTCTCTCTCTCTCTCTCTCTCTCTCTCTCTTCCCTTGCGTATCCTCTGCTGCGGGATCCTCCCCTTGTCAGCTTTGTGAGTCTCTCTCTCTCTCTCTCTCTCTCTCTCTCTCTCTCTCTCTCTCTCTCTCTCTCTCTCTCTCTCTCTCTCTGTCATTGGCCGTGTGATAAGCCCCTTGACTGGCCTCTTTAAGTTGTCGAACTCTCTCTCTCCATTCACCGTGGGAATATACCTCCCCTTTACTAGCAATAGTGACATCGCTATTGGGGGGGGGGGGGGGGGGGGGGGGGGGGCGGGGGGGCACCTTGCCCTCAAAAGAATTGGCCCCTTAGCAAGCGCGTGTGAATCCTTGTCACCACTCATTGGCCACGTCATCACTGTATATCTCCGGCACGCCACCGGCGCCGGCCAATGCCGCACCACCACAACCATCCAAAAATGTCGCCGTGCGCCCCTGCAAGGCCGCCTCGTGCAGGCACAGTAGCACCCGGCACACAACATTTCTAGAGAGCTCATACTCGCCTCACACACCTCAATGGGAGCTCATAGTTTGGGATAAGTACCCCGGTACCCGGCCCCCATCCAATGCATATGGGACAATGCAGAGGCCATGTGGCAGCTCCTTGTCAAATGACCTCCATGGCTTTAACAAATTTTTTTTTCCTCAAAAAGAAATCCCCAACTTTTTTTTTCCCCACTGCTTTCCCTGCTTTCCCTAGCTTGCCGATTGTTCATTGGTGATCCGATCATCGGTCCGCAAAACCCGACCGCAAAGTCACTGAGCGAACTCCGGACAAATGCACCCAATCTTCAGACTGCTTTGACTTGCTCCTCTGGGCTCCGTTTGACGTGCAGTCAATTCCTCCTAGCTTTGTATGATGCACACCCTGCTGTAGATCTTTGTCGCAACCCAAAAGACACTAGATGACTCGCTTCCCCATGTGGTCAGGTGGCCACCAACCTAGCCCCCAACAAAACTTCAAACGGCCATAAAATGTAATCCATGGCTCGAATCTGCAATCTGAAAAGATGGGTAGGCTCCATAAACTAAGCACTACACACTTGTACCCTGACTTCCACTTGGACCACCTGTCCCCAGCTATCGTGTCCGACAAGAATTTGCAACACACTGAACATTCAACCTTCAATATCTTGGGCTCCGTAGCTTTGTTTGATGAGCCGTCTAGACCTGCTCCTTCAAGACTTCAAGCTCTTCATTCTTGGACCCAAAAGCTGCACCTTGCATCTCCTTCACCTGCTCCCCAAATTAGCCCCTTTTGGAGGCTTTCTTGGCCTATAAACCACATCAGTCATACATCTCTGCTACTACCTATCAGCCCATGAGCTTCCTAGATGCTCTGACCCTTTGCCATACTTCTGTTAGCCTACACATATCTACCCATGCCATCTTCTACAATCAACACACTTTGGTTGTACCATCATTGCCCACCCCCTAGTTGAGCATTCATGCTCAACCAAAAAAGAGCTTTATTCCATTTCTAACTACAAAACCTGGCACACCCTATGAGAAAACCAAAACCATATTTACACAGTTTTATTGCATTCCTTTGCCAAACCTTCAAGTGGGTTGCCCCACCCCCTGCATCACATATCTTCCACCTCGATCGATGCATATCTTCCACCTCGATCGAACACCTACCTTTGGTATTTCCCATCCATCTGTTACTGCTCACCATAGTGTTGTACCCCAGCACAGACCACCATGTGTGTAGGCTGCCCCTACCCTACCTAACACCAAGCTCGAACACATGTCTGACCCTCCCTCCTAGCCAAATAAAATGAAGGACGTACCATAGAACCCTGCACCTGGTGAACCAACCATCGCATAGCTGCATCTACCATCTTTTTCATCAACCATAGCTTACATACCTTCAATGGAAGCAAAGCCACTGTCTGGGATTCTTCTTTCTCCACTGCTAGACATGTCTGCCGCATTAGAATCTCCACCTCTCTAACAACACAGCCTCTTCTTTGGCCACACACTCAATTCCAACCTCATCGAACCCTTCCTCTTCAACCGGCCCTTCAAGGTCGATCAACACCTCTTGCTCTTCAACTTCAATCACCTGTTCTTCAATCACCTCTTCTACCACTGCATCATGGTCTTCCTGGGAAGAGAGAAACTCGTGCTCTTTTGCACCCACCTCTTCTTTCTCTATAGGCACGGTTGCTCTAGCTATCCTAGCAAGATTCTGCACCTGTTGCACCACCATGGCACATTCCACCGCTACTTTAATCAGCACAACCATTAGCATGGCCCCACACACCACCTTCACCTGCATTCCATCATCTGTAGGCCTAGACCACACCACTAGGTCTTCATCAAGCATCTTGCCTTTCTCTGTTCCCTGCTCTTCTTGCACATGGGCTACTGCCATATCATCAAACACATAAGAGGCCAACTTTACCTTTACAAGTTCAGGTTCATCAAACTCTGTCTCTCCGCCATGGGATGTGGACTCATCCGCACTATTCTCCTTGCTTGTCCCCCAACAACTCGAGCTTGTATATTCATCATCATCGGCATCATATACCGATTTCGTATCTGCATCTTCATCCGCTTGTTGCTCCACAAAATCTTGACCATCACCACAGCTTTGGTCACTTTGTTCATCAGCTTCTGAATCCTCGGTATCTGCAACTTGATTGCATGCTGCTATCTTTTCATGCAAACTTTCCACAAGAACAGGCTTTACCTCTTCAACCCGCACCGGAACCTCCACATCTGCTCTACCACTTTCGCATCTTTGTTCACCTCAATATGGATCTTCTCCTTGTTGACAAGCTCATCCACCCTTGGCACATGCACATCACAAACCGGAAATCTCCAAGGAACATAACCAATAGTAGGCCTTACCTCAACAGGCTTTGCACTTCGAACAACGGGAATCACCTTTGGTTGAACCAAAGAGCACTTTGCTACCTCCGCAACCGACACATAATCTACTGGCTTCAACACGCCCAGCTCCAACTTCCGCTTCACCTTTCTGCTCTTTATCTTTGCAAGATAGACCATGTCTTCATAGGTATCTGCACCGTCTTTGACCTTTTCTCGAATCCTCGAATGCAAGCACTCCAACGGCTTTCACAGCTTCAAATACTTGTTGCTTTTGACCCCAGTAGCAACCTCTAACTACTTCCAACAAGCTTCAAACTGCGCAATGAAAATGGAAAAATCCTTACTTACATCTTGGCATACCGCCTTCAGCCTTGCACCAGCTTCCTTTGGCGTAATCACCTCTCGAAACCGCTCCAGAAACTGACTTTGCCATCTTTGCCATGATTCTCGATCACTGCTCTTTAAACCATCGAACCACACCTTGGCTCGTCCTCGCATTAACAGCGGCATCGTCTGCAACCTTTTTGCATCCGTCAACATATGCATTGACAACAACCATAACCCAAAATCTGCTAACCAATCCTCGGGATCTTCAATGCCCATAAATACGGGGCCAAAACCTGGCTCCACCATGTCTTCTAGCTTCAAACTCGACCATCAAAACTTCCACCATCATCCAATCGCTTTGTCGGCTAAAAAACACCGCTTCAAACCTCAAATTGGAGCATCAAATAGCTCCTCAGTGGGGCCACCAGAAGATTGAGAGGGGGAAAAGGGAACACACCCAGCACACTACATAATGCCTCACTACAGCCAAGGGTATACACAACACCCCAATCCACTAGAGTTCACCTTTAAAACTCGACACTACCCGCAAGCAAGCCGCCGCTTGCACACAACCATACGCACACATGTCTTGCAATGCACAAGATAGATCCAATCACTCCGCTCCGCTCAATTCATAGCCTTCCGCACACAGCCAGCCTCTCTCTATCTCTCTTTGCACGACCAACTTCGGGGGGGCACACACGCCGACACACGCTTGGAACCACACACACACAAACAGAGAAGAGAAGGGGGAAGGGGGAATGAGGCTCAGAAACAGTAGAGAATAGCCTTCTAGCATATGCAACGCCATTAACAATTGATACACTGCCGGCATGAACCTCGGCAACAAAAATAATCGCTCAAAGCGTACACATGCCAAGGATCATCCTGGCCAAAAAGCCCAAATGGCAAAAAAGCCCCCGGAAAATCACTTCCATGTCCATTTATAATGGTTGGCTAAGGCTAAGAAAGGAAAAAACAAGGAGCTATCTGGCTCGTACAAATCAACTGAAGCTTCTTTTAGAAATTTTTTTGCATTGCCACCACTTGGCACTTTTGTTTTTTTGGTATCTGCATGGTGCACACCTCTTGGTTCTTTGTCCGCTCAATTTGGCCGCCCAACTTGCCACTTCCTCTCTCTCTCTTCCCTTGCTTATCCTCTGCTATGGGATCCTCCCCTTGTCGGCTTTGTGACTCTATATCTCTCTCTCCTGTCATTGGCCGTGTGATAAGCCCCTTGATTGGCCTCTTTAAGCTGTTGAACTCTCTCTTTCTCCATTTGCCGCGGGACCCCTCCCCTTTACTAGCAATAGCGACATCCCTATTGGGGGGGCGCCTTGCTCTCAAGAGAATTGGCCCCTTAGCGGGCACGTGTGAATCCCTGTCACCACTGACCGTCCATGTCATCACTGTATATTGCTAGCGTGCCACCGGTGCTGGCCAATGCCGTGCCGCCACAACCATCCAAAAACGCCGCCGTGCGCCCCTGCAGGGCCGCCTCGTGCCAGGCACAGTGCCACCTGGCACACACCATTGCCAGGGATCTCATACTTGCCTCACACACCTCAAAGGGAGCTCATAGTTTGGGTTAAGTACCCCGATATCCGGCCACCATCCAATGCATATGGGACAATGCAGAGGCCACGTGGCAGCTCCCTGTCAAATGGCCTCCATGGCTTTAATAATAATAAAAAAATCCTCAAAAAGAAATCCCCAACTTTTTCTTCTCCATTGCTTGCCCTGCTTTCCCTAGCTTGCCGATTGTTCACTGGTGATCCGATCATCGATCTGCAAAACGTGGTCGGAAACTCACTGAGCCAACTCCGGATAAATGCACCCAATCTTCAGACTGCTTTGACTTCCTGCTCCGGGCTCTGTTTGACGTGCAGTCGATTCCTCCTAGCTCCGTATGATTCATACCCTGCTCTAGGTCTTTGTCGCAACCCAAAAGATGCCAGATGACACGCTTCCCCATGTGGTCATGTGGGCACCAACCTAGCCCCCAACAAAACTTCAATTGGCCATAAAATGCAATCTGGCTCCAATCTGCAATCTGAAAAGACGTATAGGCTCCCTAAATTGAGCACTACACACCTGTACCCTGACTTCCACTTGGACCACATGTCCCTAGCCACCCTATCCGGCAAGAATTTGCAACACATTGAACATTCAACCTTCAATATCTTGGGCTCCGTAGCTCTGTTTGATGAGCCGTCTACACCTGCTCCTTCAACACTTCAAGCTCTTCATTCTTGGACCCAAAAGATGTACCTTGCATCTCCTTCACGTGCTGCCCAAATTAGCCCGTTTTGGAGCATTTCTTGGCCTATAAACTACATCAGTCATACATCTCCGCTGCTACCTATCCGCCCATGATCTTCCTAGCTACTCTGACCATTTGCCATGCTTCTGTTAGCCTACACATATCTACCCATGCCATCTTCTATGATTGACACACTTTGGCTGTACCAACATGAGGCTTAGTTATCAGTAGGCCTTAACATTTTCTAGTAGGAGATTAGAGCAAAGACCGAGAGGAACATATAGAGAGAGGGAGATCAAGCCGCGTACATGAGAGAGAATAGTTGAGGTGATCGGTAATTAGTTTTGCAACTATGCCATTTTAGGCATAGTTACACTACGAAGCTGATGGAAAGGTTTCTTCGTCAGAGATGGTCTTCAAAACTAAGCCTCACGAGACCATAAGCCTACTCAATAAAAATGTTGTTTTTAAGACCTTTTTTAACAATAAATAGAACAAGGTGAAGTCTTCACATGGGCCCTCAAAGGCAAAAAGTGACTATTGAGGGATAATGATAGTTAAAAATCTATTTTAAAAATGTTTAAACTCATAATAGAGAGAGAGAGAGAGAGAGAGAGGATAGTGTTTAAAAGAAACGTTTTACTTAGCCCTTAATGCAAAGGGTAGATTTGCAAAATTTAAGCTATGAATTGCTATTTATGATTTAAAAGTGCAGAGAGTTTAGCCATAATAATTAAGGTTAATTTTTTTGGATAATTATAATTTTTTATTGAAAAGTCACTTATAAAGCTTAGAAATGCACATTTTAAAAGACTTTGAGCTAATTGTTTTCCTATGCATTCTTAACAAGGTGAAGAGGCATGAAGGCCTGCTAATTTAAGTTAAGGGGGAGGGAGATTTATGGAAAGTAAATTAAAATGAGTGCCTACAATCACATGAAATTTTTTCTATGTTAAAAAAATTAAAAAATATACTATCCATTATACATATACAATCAAAAATTGGTTAATACGTTAGAAAAGGTCCACTTAAATATTAAGGTGAATTGCACATTATCATTTGAAAACAAAATTTAATAAAAAGTAAAAAATATATATACACTATATTATTCATTATACATACACAAGTTAGATTCAAAAGAGTCGATGGCAAAAACCTCATACTCTTTCTTCCACCACTCTCTTCATTCACAAGGAACGGAGGTAGCTCTATAAACTTTAATTTGTATAATTTTGATATCCAATGAGGTGTAGTGTAGTGGTATTGTTGTTGAGTACGTAGCTATTGGATTCCATTCAATCACTCGATCCACGATTCATGTTGAAAAGTGGATGGTAGAACCGCTCTTCCGAGGGAAGAAAGGCTTGCTATTTTTTTTGTGGGTCAATGGCTCATTGGGTGGCGATGGCACTACACATCTTCTGCACGTCCATGGCCAATTGCATCTCTCAGATGTGGTACACATAGGCATTCATATATGTTTTTACAGGGAGGTGAAAGTACCACGAGTGGCCTTACCCACTCAAACAAAATTTTGCTTCACCAAGGAAGATTTTCATACCGAATATGGGCTATGCTTGGTTGGCCAGGATCCGAAGCTCCTATGTGATGATGATTTCTTAGATGAGGAGTGGCTTAGGGTATGGGTTTATAAGCGCCACCAAAAGGAGAAGATGCATTTAAAGGGACTGAGGCATGAAATGTATGAAGAATGTCTCTTGCTATACCACAAAGTATATCAGGGAGCTCCCCCAAACAATGAGGTAGCCGTGCATTAGGCACATGGATTTACGTGGCAAAAGTGAAAGGGCGCTGAAGGTGTTATCAAAATGCAAGGGTGTAGTTGCATGGGCTGTGTATGCTGAAGGTGTTATCAAAATGTTATGCCAACAGAAAACTTTTAATAGAAAATTGGAGAAATGGAGGTCCACAAACGGTCCATGTCTTGCAAGCGGAGAAAATATGCCTAATTACACTGATAGTACTGGCACAGGCTTTGACTGGCAGACATACTCAGGTGGACATCAATTTTCAGGTCAGGCTAAGGAGGAATTTCTAAAGAAGCGGGCCTTTGGCTCAATGGGAACATTTGGAATGTCAAAATTTTTCCTCGACTACATTTTTTGCGTCAACGGCTGATGTAGCAACTATTTCTAACATGAAGGCTAATGCTGCTGAAAAGATAAAAGAGAAGCAGCAATGTCTCAAAGTAATAAAAAGTGCTTTAGATCAATCAAAGACAAAGAGAGATGAGTAGGTTGGTTTGATGTGAGGCGCCGCCAAGATCATAGAGAGACTGAACAAGGATATGGAGGAACTCAAGTTGCATAAGGCTGGGCTTGTACCAAACGAGGAAGCAATGGCAAAGCTTGAGACCTTGATTCAAATCAGAAAGGAGGCTCTCAAAGACATGGGACTTGATATTGAAGTTCACAATCTCGATAATCTAGGTGAAGAGGCAGCACAGTTACAGGTATGTAAGCTTGATTGATTCACCTCGTAGTAGTTGATATTACTTAAAAGTGGTTAAAATCTAATTAAAATTAGAGACCATTTTATATGGTAAAAGACCACTTAAATGTGTTTATATAACACTCTTAAGTGGTACCACATAAAGTGATGAAGACTCTTGAAAGTAATGCACAAACACTTATATTGTTTTATAAAGTATGCAGTGCTATTTTTTTAAAGGGTCAGCATGACACTTTGTTATGGGAAGTAGAAGTGGCGACAGGACATCTTTGATTTGTGGAAACGATTATTAATTTGTTCAAGTCAAGAATGCCTATCCTTCCTGTCAGGCCGCCTATTCATTTGGGATCGGACAATAGCTGTGCGCAGTTAGGTGATTGTGTTGCTTGTGGGATGTCTATCATGCAGACTGTTGTTACCGGTGTCTACATGCTCCGGTGTCAACATCCGTATCACCCACTTTGTTTTGTAAAGGCCTATAAGTCTGCCGGCCAGTTTCTATTTCATGGATGTGAGGAACCTTTAAAAGATGCTTTGAAGCTGCTGGCACCTGGAGAGGCAAACATGGATGAGCATGTTGGTACAGGTAATCGATGTTTTTATACCTTATGATATGAAGCTGATTGTAGATTCATTTCTTGACCATTTTGTTTCTTTTCTCCATGTAATTGCAGAGAAAGATCCAATGGAAGGCATCTTTGGATCTCCTGTTGATGGAATTGGTAATATTCTGTGGAACATTCTTCTCTTTGAATGTTCACATAACTTAATATTGAGTATTATTACATTGTGTTCTATGTAGCACACTCCCAAGCTGGGTCATCATGCAAGCCCAATATTGATAGCATGTGTGGTGGGTGTGGGGATAAGAATGCATCCCAAAAACAAGCAGGTGAAGACACTCCGGACCAACAAAAGGCAGAAAAAAGGACTGAAAAAAAAGCAGATGTAGTGGGAGCTCAAGGTGACGCATCCAAGGAGTCAGCCGAGGTGCCTCTGAAGCAAGAACCTGCAATGAACAAGGACGTAGAGGACGCTGAAAAATCATCTGAGAAGCCAATTGAAAAGGATACAATAGTGAACTTGTCTGATGAGGACGCGGATCTTTATATTTCAGATGTTTGTGCAGAGATTTTGGGGCGTAGGAAAAAGAGGAGCAACACTGAAGAGCGCGCCACACCAAAGCAAAAAGCTAAGGTTGCATCCGAGCCTCCAGAGCCTACTCCAGGAGGTAAAAAATCCAAGGAGCCTTCATCTACTCGGAAAAAGACTAACCTCCAAGCACACAACCTTTAACCTCCCAAACCAAAGTCCCGCAAGAAACTTCTGTAGCCCCTATTAACCTTTTGTGCTTTGTAGACTCTTTGTAATTTGGTCTTTGTACCCTCATTTTGATGATAATGAAACGACGGCTTTATTTTTTGTTCACTAGTTGTTTATTGCTCATTGATTGTCTATTTATTGTACTCATATTGTTCATTGACTATCTACTTATTATACTCGTATTGTTCTTTCCGACATCATCATGAGCATCTTCAAGTAGAGCTTATTTTTTCTCCAGTATCTCCTGCCAAGTGGACTGTTGTTGCCATAGAAGTTCAGGAAATTAATGAAATGGAAATCAATAGCCTGGAAGGTATACTTTTCAAGTGTATTTTGAAAAGGTTAATATGTCAGTCTGATTGAGGTTTTTAAGGCATGGTACTTGTCTATGGCAGAACTTAGCTGGATTGGAGATGTTCAAGAACCAGATGAGAAGGTTGAAGACATAGCAGCTAAGTAGGATGCAGAGCAGGATGCAAATGTAACACCAGATAAAGTAGAGGAAGACCAAGAACCAGCAGTTTGCCCCGAAATTGAGGAGATTTTGCCAAACTGCCCTGGATGGGGATATCTTGTTTGAATTTTTGCAAGATCAAAAAGCTCATCATCCTTGATCTCGATGGAGTATTTGTGAAACGAGATGTAAGCAAACGTGATCCAAAGACTGGACAACTTAAACACCCTCCACTTCCAGCTTCCAATAGAGTTAAACTAAAAAGAGTGGGAGAGAAGTTGTGGATCTACTACCGTAGAGATGTTGAGCAATTTGTTTGGGATTTGAGGCAAATGGCAAATGCAATGATTTGGAGCACTTGTACTGCTGCCAACATTGACCTAATCCTCAGTACATGTTGGCCAGACATATGGGAACATAGGACTTATTACTTTAGGGATCTCTTCTCAAACTGGCAATGTGAGAAGTGGTCGTATTTTGAAGAGATTGCTGGAGCTCCAAGAGACCTTGCAGGTGAACCTGTGTCTTTCAAGCCCCTTTACCATGTCTGGAACAAGTTTCCAGAATATGACTCCTCTCGGACATTGCTGGTAGATGACTCCAGATATAAAAATATGCGCAATGTCTGGGACAAATGTATATGTCCACCCACCTTTGATCCTCTTGATGAAAACCAAGACCCTGATTACCTCACGTGCACACTGTTGCCATGGCTGTGCAGATGGGCACTAACCCCCAATTCCCTAGAGTATATAAAGACAAACCCCATCAGCAATCCCAAAGATGAACTTTCGAGTCTAGTCTTTGAGCACTTTGTTATAAATGGAGATGAATGAGATTGTACATCTGTAATTTAAGACACGTTATATATTGTACATTCTTGGTGGATATGTAGACGTTTTTAGATAATTGTTGTAATATACTTTTTGTAATATACAGAAGTTCTGGCACTTTACATGTCTCTGCACTATACATGTCTCTACACTTTTGAATGTCTCAGAACCACTTTTTAGTGGTGCTAAACCTCTAAAACGTGGTTAAATTTTTATTGTGTTATTGCAACAGTTTTTTTGGAACTGCAACACCATTTAATGGTGATGTTGGGGAGGAGTGGTGAAGCATTCTTAACCACTTTTTAGTGGTGCTAAACCACTTTAGCACCACTAAAAAGTGGTAAGTTTTTATTGAGTTTTTCTGGAACTGCAACACTTTTTAGTGGTGATGTTTGGGGGGGGAGGGGGGAGTGGTGAAGCATTCCATCTTGTTCAATCTTTCACTAGATGATATAAAATCAGATTTGATTTACAATTCAAAGGGCATGCTATTGTATATTGCCTCATGGTTTTCATTGGAAAGTTCAAACACTTCTCCTATGCCATCGAGCACTACAGGCTCCATAAGGAACTTTATTGCCCTTATCAAGTAGGAATATATGAAAACTACTGGCTTGTTATCCCATAGCTCATACAAGTTTGCTTGTAGGGATTTATACCAATGGCCCGTGACCATATAAGTATGCTTCTCTATCTTGTTGCCCCATGCATCAATTTGCTCATTAGTTGTTAGGCCCTTAGCTACTACACACTTCAAAATGTAGAAGTCAATAGCCTCCTCATTATTCTCTTCAGAAGTGACAGCAAAATTGTCTCCAGGTGTTAGAGCATCTCTTAAGGAGTCATAATGACCTGCATAAGTGGCACCATGGAACTCCTCATCGTCTGAGTCTCCATATGTCCGGGAATCATTAGCAAGTAGCTCCAAAGTGTGATATTGCCACGTTTCCACATGTGATCTGTTCATACACCTTCTCCAATGGCCAAGCCTGCAAGGAAAACAAAACCATGACAACCGTTTTGATCGCAATGCACAAGTGTTGTTCTCAGAATACCCATTCACACAGTGCATTGCTCTTGATCCGTTTAATGGTTTGCAGTTCCATTGATGGGATTGTTGAACATTGCCTAGCTTGACCTCCCAGAACACCCTACTGACCTCCCTCTTTTGCTTGTCATACATAGCAGTTGCTCCAGTACTGAGATGCATTCTCAAAAAAGAGACAACTTCAACTGCACAAGTCAACCGCACGCTATTTTGCTTCAATTGCTCATGAGTTAGAGCCCTTTTAATGACAGCCCCAGCCCCATCATGTTCCCCCTTTCCATGTCCTGAGAAAAAAGAATTCCAATTCATTTCCATACCAGTAAGGCTCCAATATCTAGCAACAAAGTAAAACGGTCACTTTGCTTTAAATTGTGAAGCTGCGCCATCTGACCAAACCCAACGTTTTTTAAAGCTTAGCCCTTGATCTCTCAACCATTGAGCATGTAAGAGAAAAGAATACTGCACAAATAAGGTGTCATGTTGTTTATCATCTGAGATAAAAAAGTGCATGGTCTTCTTTATTGCACCTGATGTGATGCGAAAATAAGTAATCAGGACAAAGATAGTGACCTGCTTAGTGTACCAATGCATTGACTGGATCTCATTTTGCTCCTTGAAGGAGTAGTTCTATGCAAAGTCAACAACGGAGACAACCACATCATCTGGAGACAAAGAAATGCAGTCCTTGAGCTGTTGTGCTTGCCACCTAAATATAAAATTGTGAGTGACATACTTCTTCAAGTGGTCTTGGTACACTCGCAAAAGTTCTCTAGGCAGCATTTTCCTGTGGAAAATGTCTTTCACAATGCTCTTTATAGCTTCATTGTTTAATCCAGTAGCACCCACTATATTTTCAAAAAACTTCACAGATACTTGCTTACTATGCTCAACTTCTTCTCTTGGACAGATCTGAATATTACCTACACCGCATGCATTGCATGTTCCCATTAAGCATTGGTAGCTATGGAAACTATGTTCTGCAAGTATAGGGCAGAGTATAGACACCAACAGTGAATTGGTACTCATACTTGCATTTTTGTATGCAAGACATCCATGGTTGACAACTTCATCATGATGAAGGCATATAGGGCAGCTGCACATGCATCAAGAACCATGAAGATCAAAACTTCGAGTCCGCATGTGATTTACTACCTCTTTAAGGAAAATCATTTGTACATGCACAATACAATAGCAGGTGTAGCGATCCCTCAATTTTCGAACAAAGAACGATGTCATAGACTCGAAGCAACGTTGCAAAATTTGAATATCTGCATACTTTCTCTTGAATCTTAAATAAAGCTCCACCTGCAATATACATGTATACAAATGTTAAAAATAAAGTTAGCATTCAAAACTGGTTAAATTGTTTCAAAACATTAAAAAGTGATTCTATAGCACTAAAACTGGTGTGCACCACTAAAAACTAGTAATGATACATTCCGTAGTATTGTTTTACCTGTGAAAATAATGCACCACAAATACAAAATTGGTGTAGAAACTAGTAACCATACAAAAAGGTAGAATATTAAGAGTTGTGTGAGGACAACTTAATAGTGGTGAGAAACCGCATTCAACGTAACTAAAAAGTGGTTTGGCACAACTTAAAAGTGAATTCAAACCACTTGACGGTGATGAACCGCCAATTAAAAATGGTCTGCACTGCTTGAATATGGTGGGCAACGATTAAAAAGTGGTGAGTAAGGACATGAAAGTGCTGGGGATGTTCAGAACTAGCACTTAAAAAGTAGCTAGGAGGGACAAAATACTAGGCGACAGACCAACATTAGCACTCGATAGTAGTCCAACACAAGTTGAAAGTGGAGGAGCTCTTGTGAAAAGTGTTTGATGACCACTTTAGAGTGGTGAGCGACTAGTTCAAAGTGGCCAGTCACCAATTAAAATCTAGCACTTAAAAAGTAGCTGGGAGGGACAAAATACTAGGCTACAGACCAGCATCAGAACTAGATAGTGGTCCAACACAACTTGGAAGTGGAGGATCTCTTGTGAAAAGTGCTTGATGACCACTTGAGAGTGGTGAGCAACTAGCTCAAAGTGGGCAGTCACCACTTGGGAGTGGTGCCTCATCACTTGCATGGAGTGATGACTGACGTAGTGACTTAGCACATGAAAGTGGTGTCTCACCACTTGACGACCACTTGAAATTAGTGAGAAACTACTTCAAAGTGGGAAGTCACCACTTGAATGCTGATTCTGGTCACTTGAATGCGGTGTCTGGCCACTTGAAAGCGGGAGCTTGCCGCTTGATTGCAGTGACAAGGTTTTAGCTACCACTTGAAAGTGGTATCTCACCACTTGATGACCACTTGAGAATGGTGAGCAACTAGTTCAAAGTGGGCAGTCAGCACTTGAATGCGGATTCTGGTCATTGGAATGCGGTGTTTGGCCACTTGAAAGTGGTGTCTCACCACTTGCATGGAGTGACGACTAACGTAGTGACTTTGCACATGAAAGTGGTGTCTCACCACTTGATGAACACTTGAGAGTGGTGAGAAACTAGTTCAAAGTGGGTAGTCACCACTTTAACACGTTTTCTGGTCACTTGAATGCGGTGTCTGGCCACTTGAAAGCGGGAACTTTTCGCTTGATTACAGCAACAAGGTTTTAGTTACTACTTGAAAGTGGTGTCACACCACTTGGGAGTCGTGCCTCACCACTTGCATGGAGTGATGGACTGACGTAGTGACTTAGCACATGAAAGTGGCTTCTCACCACTTGAATGTGGTCAGACACCACGTGAAAGTGGTTTGTATACGTGTAAGTGTTGTGTGCACCGCTTCATTGTGGTGTGACATCACTTGTAAGTGTTTACTAACAAAATGTGTTCAAACTCCACTAATATGGTTTTGGTTACCATCATAAGGTGGTGGGCACCATTCGTGCAGCAGCAGTAGAAAGTCTATGACACTACTATAACTGTTGCACCATGACTAAAAGCTACTACATCACTTGGAAAAGGTGAGCTGCACCACCAAAAACGTTTGCACCTATAACACCCTACGAGTTTTTAAAACACGTCTGTTAGCATTGGGTAAACGAAACTTTTTAGTGGGTGAACACCACTTTGTAGGGTTTACGATGCAGCATTGGTGCATTTCTAGTAAAAACTGTTTCTTAAACATTGAAGCCTGCTGCAAAACATTAAAAACTGGTTCAAACACACTAAAAAGTGGTGTAGAAACACAAGTAAAAGTGCTTCAAAAACATTTAGAACTATTGATCAAATTTAAGAAGTGGTTCAGATACAATTAGAGACCAGTATAGTAATGTTTACCACTTTTTAATATTGCAGCACCACTAGAAAGTGGTGCAAAACACCAAAACAAGCTATAGCACTAATAAAAAGAAGTATAGAAACATAATGTTGTGGCAGTAATGAGTTGTAGCACCAATAAAAAGTGGTATAGAAACATAACGTTGTAGCAGGAATATGAGTTGTAGCACCAATAAAAAGTGCTAAAAAAATATATCAATTACCTGAGGCTCCTCAAGAAGGTGGATTGGATGCTTTACATATGAACATCTAGCTAGTCTCTTACTGCAAACATCTTTCTTGTTGGGGGACACCCTCGTCTCATCCGTCCAAAATTGAAAGACTATGTCTTTAATAGTTTGAGTGATGTGAGCTCTCCGTGCCTCATCTCTATGACACGCAGATGCAGGGAACGAACCATCGGATTCACTTGACACTATTAAGTGATGTTTGACTGAATATAAGTTTCTTTTGTGGATCCCCATAAGCTTGGCAACTTGCGGTATGCTCATGTCAGTGTTTTGCTCCTTGCTTCCACCATTCACCAACATCAACATTGCTGATTTCTTCACAAAAAACTCGTCTGAAGATCTTGGGACCTTCACATGATTCAAAGTGTTGCGGATGTTTCTCAACAAAATTGCTTCCAACTCTTTGGATTTACTCTGCATAGTAAGGAAGCAAGGATGTTGAAGAAGTTCATCAAATATTTCCTTCCTACCACTTGCATCCATTCCCATGGTTAATGTATCAAAGTGTTGTACCATAGATTGACATATCCTTCGTTTCTTTCTTTCATCCATCCCCCCCGTATTGCTTTCCGTCACAAAGTTGATCGTTGCTTTCGTTTCTGAGCAGCCCAATATTCCCTCATTAATTTTCTGCGCTGAAGTTGAGCTTCTCTACTCAATGACGATGAGCTAATAGACAGTTCTTCACTGTGCTCCATTGTTGCAGTACTTTCAAAGGATTGCTCTACAAGAAATACAATACAAATCATAACTACACGCTATACGTTTCATTAATACATGGCACTTCTTGCACTAATTAGCAAGATACAAACAAAGCATAATAAGTGTTTACATACCTCAAGAATCATCAATTAGAAGAGGAACCTATAGAGATAGAGTTCGTGAGAGAGAGAGAAAGAGTGCTGAGACAGAGAGAGTTGAGTGCGAGCTCAGACACAAGAGGAGACATGCTTAGACAGAGAAAGAGAGAGAGAGAGAGAGAGAGAGAGAGAGAGGGGGGGGGGGGGGGGGGGCTGAGCGATACAGAAAGCTCAGCAAGAGCTCTGTGAGAGAGAGACAGAGAGGAGCTAGATAGAGCTCCAAGAGAGATCTCAGAGACAAAGAAAATGCAAAGCAGAGAGAAAGCTCAGACAGGTTGTAGCGGGAAAGAAGAGGCGGACAATAATCCAACGTTCAGCAGTAAATTACATTTAGTCTCATTAATTGTGGTACGTTAGGAGACTTAATTGACGTACCTTAGGAGAGTGATATTCTTTTTAAGATTTCAAGCACGTTTAAAACACCCACTTTTAAGCGCAAAAAAGCAATTTCCTTGACATTACTTTCCAGGCCACCTATACATGCTTCACCCATATGTGTGTGTGTGTGTGTGTGTGTGTGTGTGTGTGTGTGTGTGTGTGTTTATAGAGAGAGAGAGAGAGAGAGAGAGAGAGAGAGAGAGAGATTTATAAATCTACTTCAAAAGGATGTTTGATTTCACATTTACAATATAAGACTACCAGCGTCCAATGTTCAAACCATCCGACAAATCATATACTCACAATTGTGAGTTTGGCAAAAAAAAAACACTTACAATATGAGATTAAAATTTTGCATTAACTCATTTTTGGTGTGCACAAGGGACATTGCCTTAACTTGTCTCACTCTTCTTGGCTTGACTAAAATGAATTTTGTATTTTTTGGTTCTTATTGGATATAATAAAAAATCAAAACTTTTCACCAAATGTTTTAATTTCAAAGTGAGTAAGTTTACTCAATTTGAAGTCATTTGTTTGTATAGAAATCATTTGTTTGTATATAAATCTACAAAGATGCCTGTGAGGGCTTTCTAGAGAAAATGGGAGGAAATGACACGTAAAAGAGAGAGAGAGAGAGAGAGAGAGAGAGAGAGAGAGAGAGAGAGAGAGAGAGAGAGAGAGAGATTACGTGTGTTAGGGCCAAGACTGACAGAGACAAATAGATTTTTTTTGCTATTGTAGTCATCTAGATGCCGTGTGTCAGAGCCAAGGTGGGTAGAGACAGAGAGTTTTCTTTTTTTTCTATCGCTGTCATCTGGATGCAGGGGGTCCTTAATTGGCGATGGTGCTTCATCAACAATTTTTAGTGGCCTTGTAAGGATGTGATGCTAGGCATCCTGATTAGAAACAATCTTTGCTTTGTGGTTGAAGATACAGAGAGCCTTGGCGGATCTCAGGGTGTGGTTGAGAACCATGGCCCCATCTAAGGCCACAACTAGAGAGACAATCAATATGTACGAGCATGATGGCAAAAACATAGAGAGAAATTATCTGTGTGAAGGCGATGACGGAGATAGAGATAGAGAGGTGGCAAAGCTATGTGCGGACTAGGCAAAGGGAGGATTCTTGTCCTTTAGGATTCAAAGATCCGGTTTGAATCTAAGAAATGAATTGGGTTTTGGATTTTGGACCAAAGTAGCTAGAATAAATGTAGATTTGTAATTTTTGAAAGTGATTAGATCTCCACAATTAAAAATAAATAAAAAGTCCATCTAAATTGAAAAAGTGAAGGGTGTAAAAAATGAAAAGCTTCTTGCATTTGAGAAATCAAAAGACTTCTATTCTATATAATGGGGTGGCTTTGTCTATATGCAATGTGCCATGTTTTTGTGGAATTTAGTTAATTTTAAAGTGATTAATGGTACATCAAAAGAATCAAAAGTTTTAAAATATTATTATATTCAAATTTCAAATCATTTCTTGCAGCGGATGGCACTCCCGGGAGTTGGAACCGATGATAATGTTGCAGCTGCCTAGCATCCCAAGCCCCCAAAACAACTGCAACTTGATCGGTGCTGACTCAATAGTGCAGGCGAGCTAGGCTCTCACCTCAAACGGTGAGTCAGGCCTATCATCACTATTTTGTTCTAGGCTGCTAGCTTCGATATCACAACAACTGAAGAGAGCATGCAGCAGTAGTACGACTACCAGCTAGCAGCTTTACTTGCATTAAGAGGAAGCAAAGAGCTTGATTTGGATTCTGTAATTCACTCTATCGAGCTCTAAATTATAATCTTGACATATACTCAAACACCATGAAAAAGACCAAGCCTGCATTGCTTTCAGCCGGCCACCTTCACACCTCTAGGCTCTTACATTTATGGAGCATGTACACACTCTGGGACCTTCATAGAGTAGAGACTTTTCAAAGGCAGAACCAGCGCTGGAGAAAAATCATTTTTCCAAACATACAAAATTCCTTTCTTTGAATTTGCCGAGGGAAAATTTTAGAAAACTAAGTTATTTTTTGGGTTTTTACACTATTTTTCTCTATTTTGGGGCGGAATTTCTCCTTTTCACCTTGCCCTAATTGGCATTTTTGAAATTGACAATGGCATGATATTAAGTTGAGACACATTTTTCCCGAACATTGGGCAGAACCAATCAGGTGTGGAGCTCCCTTTGATCCAGGATATCATACCTTGGAATGCATTGATTGCTATATATGCCCAAGAGAAAGGCTGTGGGTTGTTCTTAGCGAATCTAGAGAAAGCAGATGCAGTCACCTCTGCTTGCAGGCATGTGGAATTACCAAAGAGACTAAAATAATTTCGGCAGATACTAAAAGAAGTGCTTCGGAATGTCTTGGTCGACATGTAAGCAAAAAGTGGTGTACTTAGGAGCCTTACATCCAAAATGTCGTCTCCTAAATTGCATTGATTGTGGCATAAGCACAAGAGGGGCAAGACAAGGAGGCTTTGGGTTTTCTTTAGCATATACAAAGTGAGGGCATCCCTCCAGATGCAATCACCTTCACCTATGCTTGAGAACTCCCTATCCAGAGCATTGCCCATTGGAACACATTGATTACGGCATATGCCCAAGAGGTAGGGTGAGGAAGCTATGAGTGTTTTTAGAGATGTGGAGCGAGGGCATCCCTCAATATGCAATTACCTACGCTTGAGGAGCTCATTATAGAAAACATCATCCCTTGGAATGCATTGATTGTGGCATATGTCCAAGAGGCCAAGGCTAGGAAGTTATGGATCATGGGCTATTCTTAGCGAATCTGGAGCAAGCAGATGCAGTCATGCCCTCTTTCGGGGCATGTGGAATTACGCAAGATGCTAAAAGAATCCCGATGATACTATTAGTCAAGTGTTGTTATAAAAATACATGCTTGGGAATGTCTCGGTCGACATGTAAGCAAAATTGTTGTACTTAGGAGCCTTAAGTCTGTAATGTTGTCTCCTGAATTGCATTGATTGCCGCCTAAGCACAAGGGGGCCAAGACAAGGAAGTTCTCTCTCTCTCTCTCTCTCTCTCTCTCTCTCTCTCTCTCTCTCTCTCTCTCTCTCTCTCTCTCTCTCTCTCTCTCTCTCTCTCTCTCTCTCTCTCTCTCTTCATATAAGAGGAGAAATTTTAGGAGTTTCTTCAAGGTTTGTACACAACTGAAGGTCACGAGAGAGAAAGAGTAGATTATTATGTGTGGTTTTATTCTCTCTCTCTCTCTTTCTCTCTCTCTCTCTCTCTCTCTCTCTCTCTCTCTCTCTCTCTCTCTCTCTCTCTCACACACACACAAATGTGCATAAAACCACACAATAATCTACTCTCTCTCTCTCTCTCTCTCTCTCTCTCTCTCTCTCTCTCTCTCTCTCTCTCTCTCTCTCTCTCTCTCTCTCTCTCTCTCTCTCTCGTGACCTTCAGTTGTGTAGAAACCTTCAAGAAACTCCTAAAATTTCTCCTCTTTTGAGAAGAGAGAGAGAGAGAGAGAGAGAGAGAGAGAGAGAGAGTAGGTGACATAATTAATCCATTACTAACTTTGCCAAGAAATTAGAAAATATCATTAATTCACTATAAACATAGTGGATGACTGCTCAGGATTTACTCAAACCAAGCCCTCTTGTTCCATTCATGCCTTAATGTTTTACATGTGATTAATTCAGATAGGGAGAATAATGCATCAAACAATGGAAAAATATCACCAGAAGTTGAATTAGAGAAGTGGATGTCCATGTTACCTGAGAGAGAGAGGGAGAGGGAGGATATGATAGAGAAAAAGTATTCTATGTAGATGTTGATGGAGAGAGAGAGAGAGAGAGAGAGAATGGAGAAGAGAGAGGCAGGGAGGGAAGGAGATAGGGACAAAGTGAGAGAATTAGGGAGATAGGGTGAGATTGGAGAAGAGAGAAGGAAGAAAGACTCTATTAATGCCTGTGAAAGGCCAAAATCGGTCTGTGGGACAAATCTGTGGACAAATAATGAATAGTGAATTTGAAAAGGCAAGAAAAATTCTAACTACTGGCTAGGGGAGCTAGAAGCTGACTATGAGAGGTGGTACAATCCATGGTGTACAATGGTATAGCTACAACAAAGCGACTGTGGGGAAATGAGGCAGGATGGAGCTCTATCACTAGAAGTAATGCATCACTACATGCATCGGGTATGTACAAGAAAGATATGCAGCTATCTTCATTGTGTATGGATGGGGGTTAAAGTGAAGTTGGGGTGAAGAATTTCCTAAAGACTCTATCAGGTCCACTCAAAGCTAGGTGATCCTTGCCTCCATCTACCGATGGTATCGATGTATGATCTCAAACACTTCTCTATGGTGGAGTTTGGGCTATTCTAAACCATGTACTTTGTAATGGAAATGGCCTATGAGCTTTGAGAATAGCAGAATTAAGAGAATTAGAGTGAGCATTTTTGTGAGATCACTTTGAGAACATAGAGGGTGAACTTAATTGATGGTAGCAATAGTACTTAATTAACTTGGCATAAACAATACTTTTGTAAGAGAACATGACAATAGTTGAGGACCGGATTTACTTGGAGCCGGTCCCCCCTCCAAAAGGCGTTTGTATTATAGATTCTCCCATCAAGAGAGACTCGATACAATACAATCTTTGTGTTCCTTGTGACCTAGGTGATGCAATGAAGATGGAAAGCTTCATGCATCACAAGCATAGCATAAACTTTGCAAAAAGCATTAACTATCCCAAGCCTCAGTCCCAAGGCCTCAAACACCTTCGAAGGTGGAGAGAGCTAGCGGGGAATGAGGGTAGGGAAGAGGAAGAAGAATCATTCGTAGGAGAAAGAAATAGTTTCTCACTTATCATCATTCTTCTTGCTTAGCATAGCATAATAGCATAGTAATGAAGATGAAGAAGATGGCAAGCTCAAGCATTGAAGCATGGCTCTTGGTGGGGTTTGTACCATACCCATTGTACATAAGCAAGTTTTCAATAAGTCAATAAAGAGCCTTATTTCCGTGTACATCATTTTTGTTAAAGATTCTCAAATGAACCTAATGTTTTAGCAAAAGAAGATATAAACAATCAAAAGGAATTAGAATTATCCAATTTCCTCAAGGGATTCCAAGATGTTTTTATTGACGACATCCCTCGTGAGCTACCTACCAAATGAGGGGATGATGACCATGCAATTGAACTTCTTCCTGGAAGCTCACCGCCTGAGAAAGGCATGGTTAGGCCTAGCTCATCTTCATTTTGTTCACTAGTGTTATTAGTGCAAAAGAAAGATGACACATATCGTAGGTGTGTCGACTATAGTGCACTAAATAGGATCACTATGAAGAATAGGTTTCCCATTCCACGGGTAGTAGACCTATTTGATAAGCTACAGGGGTTGACCTACTTCAATAGAATTGACCTAAAAAGTGGCTACCATCAAATAAGGATAGTTGATCAAGACATTGTAAAGACCGCATTTTGCACTATATTTGGCCTTTATGAGTACATTGTTATGCCTTTTGGCTTGACCAATGCACCAACCACATTTAACCGTCTGATGGAGAAGCTATTTAGGCCTCACCAAACCTTTACTAGAGTGTTTTTTGATGATATAATCATCTACTCTAATTCATTAGACAAACACAAGCAACACCTCCATGTAATATTTCAAGTTTTATGCAAGGCTAAATTTTTTTTCGGCCTATCACTCGTAAACGGATGGCCAAAGTGAAATAGCTAACCTAACAATTCTTGATCTACTAAAATCTTATGTCCGGGAAGTAGATCAAAAGTCCCAATGTGAGAAGTACTTACCTTTAGTGGAGTATGCCTACAATAACACTGTACATACTTCCACGGGAAAAGAACCCTTTGAGGTGATAGAGGGAAGATAAAAAAGTCCCCTGCTACTCAAGGTACATGGGAAGATCTTCGCTGCAGATGAATATAGCTGAGACTTGCAAGAATATTTTCAGAAGATTAAGGATTCTATATCCATCTCTCAGCAAAGGCAAAAGGCTGTTGCTGATAAGCACAGAAGACCCCTAGCCTTTAAACAACATGATTGGGTCTTGCTTAAGTTTCCCAAGGCTTGATTAAGGCACACGATGGGCAAGAATCCTAAGGGACACCAAAAGTACTATGCTAAGTTAGCAAAAAGGTACTATGGCCCCCTTTAGATTCTTAGGCCAATCAATGAGATGACCTATCAACTCAAGTTGCCCAACCATTGGCTCATACACAATGATTTCCATGTGAGCCTACTAAAGCCTTACAAAGGAGAGCCACCTCAAGAAGCAACCATTGAAGAGCCAGCAGAGATTGACGACCAAGAAGAGGTGCTGCAACCCGAGTCCATTCTTTGACATGAAGACAAGGTATTGAGAGGTGGTAAGACTATCCAACGATATCTTATCAAGTTTAAAAATTATCCTTTTGAAGATGCTAGATGGATGCAAGGCATACAATTAAAGGATAACTTAAACCTTGTCAATGCTTACAATGATTCCCTAGAGTAAGCAAATGTAAATACGTATAAATGAACACAGTTTTTGTCTTATAAGACTCTTTTTTCTTTATTGTGCACACATGTCAATAAGTATGCATGGTTAGGATCATGTTTGTGGAGACCCAAATACCAAGTAGAATTTGTCACTCTACTATGGAAGATTGATACGAACTAATGTGCAGACATGCTTGCGCGGCAGCTAAGGCTCTCAAGCACCAAACGCACTAGTCATCCATTCTGGAACGGTGTCGTAGGGTAAAATGGGGATCCTCTACCCGCTAGCAAACAGACTGATGACTAGGCTTTATCTTCTCTACCTCATAGTCAAGGACGACTATGATTTCAAGAGAGAGGTAATGTCATAAAAACTAATATCTTATTCTCCCAAATGATTCTCTCATGTTAAACTGATCATTTAATATGGGGAAGTACTAGGGGAATAAAAGCTAGAATATTGGTAAGATTGCCAGAACGGTCTCTACAGGGATCCAAAGGAGAGAAAATAGGGATCCAAAGGGGGACAATTTACAAAAGAGCAATGTGCTTCAATGGGGCTTAAAAGACCTAAGGTTTAGCTCCATTAAGACTTCCATAGGCTAAAGTTCCTACTTTTAATTCAATTGTCCAATGGCCAAAGTAGGGGGAAATTGGATGGTCATGGGAAGACTAAAAAGTCTTCCCACATCCCTAGGAAGGAGGGGGCGAGCCCTAATGGTAGGGGATGAGAGAGAAACACACACACGTGCACACACACACACACACACACACACACACACACTCCCAAGCTCTCCCCAAAGGGAAGAATGGACACATGGCAGGCTCCTAGGCCAGTTGCTTCCAATTTCCCCTCAAATCCTATTGGATGGCCATAGAGGTGGACCAATGAAAATTAGGCTAGAGTAAAATTAGTCTAATCAATTTAAAAATGCTCAATAAAAGAACCAATAGAAATTAATCTCCCTAGAAGACTATTGGACAGTCTACCAAGGGGTCCAATGAGCATCCAACAGCCCAATGGCTTGCCTGATTCCTATTGGCCAGAAGACTAAAAGGTCCAATGAGAGTTTAAATGAGTTATTTAATTACCTAAAGCTCTCACAAAAGGGGAAAGGGGGACACATGTCACAAGGCTATTAATTATGCTTCTAATTTGTGATTGGCTAAGCTTTGCAGGAGCCAATGGGAAGCCAGCAAGAGCAAAAAGAAAGAGGGATCGACCAATTAGAGAGAGAGTGTAATTTTTTAGTCTAACACATTGCTACACCAATACACACAACTCATGTGTGTAAGAAGAACTCCATCTCCTTCTCCAAGCATTGAGAAGTAGAGGCCTACACCAATAACTCTTGGCTATGGAATGCAAATCCAACCAAGAGCCAAGCTTCAAAGGCATGCTCATCTCCTCTACCATGCTAACTACTAAGCTAAGCTATGCTATTAGAGTGATTATGTGAGGAGAATACTTCTTTATCGTAAGATACATCTTCTTCCTCTCAATCATCCTCATTCCCTGCTAGCTCTCACCATTTTTGAAGGTGTGTGAGGTCTTGGGACTGAGGCTAGGGACATTAGGTGTGTTTTTCAAGCATAATTTGGTGCATGAAGCTTCCATCTTCATTGCACCAACGAGTTTTGTCAAGGAACACAAAAATTGTATTGTACAAAAGTCTCCTTCGATGGAGAAGCTATAATACAAAGCCTTTATGAAGGGGGAACCGGCTCCATGTAAATCCAGTCCTCAACCATTGTCAATTGTTCTAATTCTCTCTCTTTTCAAGTATTGTCAATGCCAAATTAGCTAGGTCTAAATTGCTATGTTGATTGCCCAAATTAAGTACTCTCTCTATGCTCATTAGGAACTCGTTCTTAATGAAATGCTCACTATGTTATCAATTTCCGCTACACACCAGTTACTAGTGCATTAAATGTTTCATAAGATTCTATCAAATTTTATGAAAAAAATACTTTTGTGGTAAAGGAAATCTACATGTCCAGAGCAATGGCTTGACGTTGACAACTTGCTGCTCTGGACAAAATGTAATGGTGTTTCTAGGAAAATGAACCATTGCATCCATTTTAAGAGTGTCTCATAAGAAAATAATAAAACATTATATTTATCTATTTATTTACAACAAAAAGATGGGTTATAAAGGACTCTTATAAATAACAAGCCTACTAAGATTATTTTTTTCAAAAACCCTAAATGGACAATTTTATGCCCTATAGAGTTTACAACCTAGTGTTAAAGTCTCGTCATTGTCTAACAGATTGATTCCTAAATCTCAAAGCTTGAAATTGATTCTCCAAACCATGGAAGTCAGCAAATACCTGACCTTCCTCTTGTATGTGTCTCACATGCCTTCATATTCCTTTCTTCGAGAAGCTAATCCTTGATTGTTCCAAACTTGTGGCTTCCCTAACTGACACCACACCCCATATGATAGCAGATTATATTTAGCACCCGTGTCCAATAAGGCATTATATAGCACTTTTCCATAAGTGCTGTTTAGCTCAATAGAGTATCGTAGAGGTGTGTCAGAGTCCAACCAATCCTCGTTGATTTCAACGTGGAATGCATGTGTGACTCCAAGATTAGCCCCTCGTTTTCGTCTTATACGTTGTTGTCGCTCCTTAGCCTCAGCTTGAGCTTGTATCTTCTTCAATTCTATTTGTGCCTTGGCTGCCTTTTTTGTATGGATGGCACGCAACTCCTCTTGGCTTAACGGATCATAGTATCTTTTAAATTTGCTCCCATTGAGGAATCCAATGGTGTCAACTCCATCAAGAGTCTCCACACGAATGGTTCCTTGTGGGGTGATCTCACATACTCTATATGGTCCTTTTCTCGCATATTTCAACTTTTTCTTTTCGTTACGCACTCCATACATAAGGACTTTATCACCAACATTGATATCTTTGTTCTTTAAATGATGGTCAAACCATTTCTTCCTCCTATCTTTCTCCACAAGTGCATTTTGCATAGCTAATTGCCTCTCTTCATCTAGCCTTTCAAGGATATATAATCGCTCAACTAAGGGGTTACCATCCCAACCTTCTTGAGAAGCTACTCAAAGACTAGGAACGACAAACTCCCATGGCATAACCGCTTCTTGGCCATACACCATCTTGAATGGTGTGCAGTTAATGGCAACTCTATACGCAGTACGATAAGCCCATAGAGCTGATGTAAGCTTTAAATCCCAATCTGTGCGATGAGCTTCCACCGTTTTGGTTAAGATAGAGATTAAGGTCTTATTGGTGCTCTCAGCTTGGCCATTTGCTTGTGGATAATAAGGTGTGGATTTATGGTGAGCTATCATAAAGTTGGTAGTGAGTTCTTTTATTACTCCATTTATAAAATGAGTACCATTGTCACTCACAATCTCAAAGGGACAACCAAATCTTGTAACAATGTTCTCAAAGAGAAACTTGGCAGTTGACCTTGCATCGGCCTTACGTGTTGCCCTGGCTTCCGCCCACTTTGTCACATAGTCAGTGGCAACGATAATATATCGAGATTGAGTGCTACGAGCTGCCGGACTAATTGGGCCTACAAAGTCTAAACTCCATTTTTCAAATGGTTGAGTCACTTTAACAGGATGTAAGGGCATCCTATCCTTTTGTTGTGTGATCTTGTAACGTTGGCATTCATCACAATCTTTTGCAAAAAGTGATGCATCCTTAAATAAGGTTGGCCACTAATAGCCTGATTGCAACACCTTTCTAGCTGTTACTTCCCCTGAGAAATGTCCTCCGGCTATACCCATGTGGGCTTCTTGCAGTATGTATAAATACTCATCCTCACGGGCACAACGTCTAAGAATATCATCCTTCCCTAGCCTGTAGAGAGTTCCTGCAATGAGAGAGTAAGGTTCACATTCTTTTAACAGTTTTCGAGCTATGTCCTTACGAAGCTCTTTGGGTGGAAATCATTAACTAGAAAGTTCACAATCTTCTCACTCCATTCAGGTATGGTTTCGACTAGGAATAGAGAAGTATCAGACAATTCATCATCGACTCCAGTAGGGGCTTCACCATTGGATATGCGAGACAAATGATCAGCCATGACATGTCTTTTACCAGGTCTCACCACAATGGTAAAATCAAACTCAAGGAGAATTAACAACCATCGTGTAATTCTTCCCGTGGAACAAGGTTTATTTACTAGATACAACAAGGCTTGATGATCAACATAGAACACAAACTTGTTGGCCAGAAGGTAGTAGCGAAATTTCTTCACTGCATAAATCATACCTAAACCTTCTCGCTCTGTAGTGGTGTAGTTTCTTTCGGCATCATTCAACTGACGACTTGCAAAGCTATTGGGGTAGTCCAGTTTATGTTCTCCTGGTTGAGCTAGAACACACCCAATAGCAAAGTTCAATGCATCAATATGCACATGAAAAATTACATTCCAATCAGACACTCGTAGAATAGGAGCGCTAGTCAAGGTCTTTTTCAATGACTCATAAGCATGGTCACACTCCGCAGTCCATTGGAACTCGATAAGAAGCGTGTACAAAGGACGAGCTATCTCGGCAAAGTTTAAAATAAACCATCGGTAATAACCAACATGGCCCATGAACCTTTGAACTCCTTTATAGTTTGTAGGTGGTGGCAATTCAGCAATGGCTTTAATTTTGCTCTCATATGTGGAAATCCCATTTTTGGACACTATATGTCCTAAAATGACTCCATGTTTAACCCAAAATTGGCATTTGAAAGGGTTTAAGGAGATGCGATACAATCTACACTTCTCAAACACTTTTCGTAAGCATGATAGATGTTCTTTCCAAGAGGAATAAACACAAAGGTCATCTAAGAAAGCTTCACAAAACTCCCTCAAATATTCTCTAAAAGCAGTGTTTATTAATCTTTGAAAGGTAGCAGGGGCATTGGTTAAACCAAAAGCCATAACACGAAATGCGAACACTCCAAATTCGGTTATAAAGGCTGTTTTAGCTTGGTCCTCCAGCGCAATTGTGATTTGATTGTAGCCAGAGTACCCATCTAAAAAGCTATAAGCTTCCTTCCCTGCAACTCTTTCAAGCACGTGTTCTGAATATGGCAAGGGGTAATGGTCCCTCCTAGTGGCGGCATTGACCTTCTTGAGATCCACGCACACTCTGAGTTTCCCATTCTTTTTTGGCACAATCACTAATTGGTGACACCCATTCTGAGTGCTCAATAGGGTATATGAATCCGCATTCCACAAGCTTTTCAATCTCTTCTTGAACGATCTTTGCATATTTAGGATTCATTGGGTAGGGTCGTTGCTGAATTGGTTTAGCCATGCTATTCATGGGGATTGTGTGCTGCACCACGAAAGGTGGAACACCTTTCATATCATGATAAGTCCAGGCAAATATACCCCTAAATTCCTTGAGAAGTTCTTTAAGTACACACTCCTCAGTCTCGGTTAGATCTTGGGCAATGAAAACATGTTTAGACTCTTCTCCTGGGTCTGCTAACTCTATTTCCTTAACTATCGTTGGACCATCATAGACTCCATTGCTCCCATCGATAGGTTTTCTTTGAGCCTTTGTATACACAACCTTACGTTCCTCTGCGGTATAGGATTTGAAATGTTCAGGTGCAGGGTGTAAGTCTGTGGGGTCCTATTGTTCTGTGGATTGTGATTTAACTTCCGATTCCTTTTGTTGTTGAGCTAACTCTCGATTTTGTCGTCTCCTTACAGTACGGCTCAACTTTGGCTTCTCTGTAGCCTCTAGTTGTGCGATGTCAATGGGTTGTGGACTACACCACATAACGCTTTGAAGGTATTCACCCCAGTTATCTACCAACTTTCGATGAGCATCACATGCCCCTATATAATTAAGCCATTCTGCGATAGATTTCTTTTCATTTATTCTAGCACGCACATTTGCTCGATATCGTCGCCTCTTATATCTCTTACTCTTCTTGTTTAATTCTCGATTACGGTCAATTTCTAGTGAAGACTCACTAGATGAATCACTACTTGTGTCTTTTGCTCCCTTGGATAGATTATCATTTAGGTTACCACTGGGCCTTGAATGGTTTGTGCCCACATTTGCACTAAGATTTAACTCAGATTCTTCGTCCTCAGAGTCAAAGTTAATTGATGATTCTGACCCCAAATCGTGTGGGCTATAGTCTTGTGAGGTGCTACTGGTTTCAATGCCAGTCAAACTTTCATCTTGTAGATCATCAGAAGCTATATGCATTGCTTCTAGCATGTTTAAGGGTACAAGTGGTGGTATTTCATCCCCCTGAGGTGTTACCCAGGTCGTTCCTCTATTTTCCCAAGTGTCTATGGTTGCTGCTAGGTGGACCCAATCCACATTGTCCGACTCAGTCATCCCAGGTAGTACATCCATATAAGGAGAATCTTCCCCAACATCAGTGTCCGCTTTACACGTATAACAATACTGCAATGGGGCCGAGTGAATTGTGGTGTCAGATCTATGATCAATTATAAACCTGTTTCCTAGAGGATGTGCTCGACCCGTCACAAGATCCACTCGAATGACAGAATCTTGGAACTGCAAGTAGACATGGTTTTTAGACCAGTCATGCACCATTTTTGCTTCCCTCATGAAAGGACGTCCTAAGATCATCTCCGATGCCATAGTGTGTTTGGAGAAATCCATAACAATAAAGGTAATCCTTATTTTATGTCCAAAGACCTTGATCTTGAGATCTTCTAGCATCCCAATAGGTTTAACAATAGACCCATTGGCCATCTTCACTACTATGGTTGTGGTCGCAAGGTGAGGTCTTCCCATAGTTTCCCAGCAATTTTCAGTCACAATGCTAACCCCAGCGCCACCATCAAGGATTCCCTTCACAGTTAATCCCTTAGTAGTGATTGGTATGGTCGCATTGGATTCATTACCCTCAAAGTATTGTCCCAACTTGTTAACAGGTATTTCTATAACAAGGTTCTCATCTAGGTTGGGTTGTGGATCTATGTGTTCCTCCTCTATTGGTATCTCCCCAGCTCCATCCATCTGTGCAAATTGGGGTAGCCCAAATTTCAGTTCTCCATTGAGGAAGGCTCGAAGAGCCGAGACTAGCTCGGGGTCTTTATATAGTTTGGACATGATGGTGGTTCTAGCTTCTGAAGACATGAAATCCATCAATTTCGCAATGTTTAATGGCAACTTTTGGCCTTGAGTCCCTTGACGTGGGGAAGATGGGATCTCCATTTCTTCGATAGGATCAGGTAGTCCCTGTGTAAACATTCTTTCCATCAAGAAGTGAGTACGCCCACTTTCCCATGACTTTAAGTCACTTTCTTCTTGGATGACACTAGGTATGTCCAAGGGTCTATGGACTTGGTGAGGTTGCTGTTGCGTAGGGAACACGGTGTCTGTAATCTGGATCTTCCTAGGTGCTGGTTCTAGATCCCTTTGGGTATCTTCTACCAAACTCCTTAATTCCTTGACTCACTCAATCTCCTCTGTAGGGTTTGGGTAAGTTCCTATCTTCTTTTTGGATCCTGGCCATTGTGGTTCATGAAGACCTTCCTTGTTGGTTTCTATGTTAGTGGTCGTTTTGGTCTCCATGGTTTCACCTGAATCAGAATCTTCTTCAACGTCGTTCATATATACGGGGTCATCACCAGTCCCTATGTTGGTCTTTGAACTGGGGTCTGACTTCGCTGCTTTTTGCGATCTCTTTCTTCGTGTTTTCTTCTTTTTCTGAGATTGGGCAATTGATGCCGTGTCTCTTTGCTCAAGAATATAATTTTGTTTTTGGAGCATCGATCGTGTGAGTACGTTTACTGGTACCACGGGTGTACTTGGTGATGGCTCCTCGGTAACTTCAATCAAGTTTAATGGCGTGATCTTCGGTGCATTTGGATTATTTGGACATTGGGCAATCAAATGATCTATGCCACATCGATTACACATGAGTATCGGCATTGTAGACGTACTCGCTTGATTGGTTTGCATTAGTGTGGCGTTCTTTTGTAGCCTAATAGGACACTCGGCTACACGATGTGGGCCTCCACACTCATAGCATTGAAGAGGTGGTCTCTTAGCAGTGTAATTGATATTTTGGCCTCTTGCCGCAAGAGCAGCTACTTGATATACAGGTTTGACTTGTCCCCAATAGTCCTTCATGTAGTATTGTGGACTTTCTTCAAGCACATCCATCCCATAGGCGATATTAGGATCTATATCTTCCTCACTGCCTTCCCAACAAGCAATAGATGACTCAGAACCCACTTGATTCACAAAGTGATTCTCGGATGTGGTGGTTGCTGTCCTAGCACTGGAGGTGGTAAGGGTGTTGTTTGAACAACATTTTGGGCCCTAGGGACCATGTGTTGTGTTGTTTGTTCAAGAGGTGGGGCCAGCATCAAGACAGGCACTCAAGGTGTGTCTGTCCATGCTAAGGTTGGTCTATTGGCCATCGCACGCTTAAATACTATTCAATCCTTAGCTTGATGACCATACCTCCCACATGCATTGCAGTTCCCATTGAATTTTACTCTAAAAGTAGGGCATTCACTGGTACTATGCGGTCCATAGCATACTGAGCACCATTGCTGCTCCCTTCTTGGATACATATGATTGTTTTGCGGAGCACGATTGCCTCTAAGACTCTCTTGAATAGCCTTGGTGAGATCTGCTAAAGTCATCTCAGATATCTTTGGCTCCTCAGCAATAGGCTTTAGGGTCATTGGTTGATGCCCCGATGCTTGTGAGCTAATAGATTTAGACTCAACAGACACTCTTTCTCCTTGAATCATTAAATTATCCTCCAATTGGATCGCATTGGTGGTGACTGCTTCCCAAGTGGTGATACCTCTAATGACTAGGCCATTGTAGATATCCTCATGTCGTAATCCCCTAACGAATCTATCAAGCAATTGGTTATTGTTGAAGCGTTCATTTGGATTACAACGAGAGTTCAAATGCTTCAAGCGACTTATAAAGTCTCTCACGGACTCTCCTTCCTCTCGTTGGGCTTTCTGAAGCTGAGAGGCTACACCCCAAAGCACTCCCTCTCGTATGTATTTTTTTAAGAACAGTCTCCTAAGAGTAGGGTAAATCATTTTTTCTTCCACCCTTAGGGTTCTATACCAATCCCCAGCCTTTCCACTTAAGGTTAGGCTTAAAGCATTGCTCTTATGTAGGTCATTGTGTTCTCCTCGAGAATCGCATATTTGTTCAAACACTTCGATATGCTTTCTCACATCCCCGTCTCCACTAAATTTTTGTGTGAGCTTGGCTATTTGTACTGCCTTACTTCTAGGCTCTCTATCAGGCGTGTTGCACATATTCTCAGCAATAGATCGATCGATAGCTTGAGCAAATGTTGCCAAGTTACCTAAGTGAGCAGGCACCGTGGGTGAAGGTGCTCTAGAGACTACATGTGGAGTAGGTATTGGCATTGGTCTTGGTGCATAGGAAGCCCCTGGGTTCCAGGTTGGGTACGATGTTGTGCCATGTGGTGGTCCATAGTTCATATGGGTGGCCCTAGGCATAGCAGACGTCGGATGTGACATGCTAATGCTAGCCGGTATAGTCCCATGGAAATAAGAACTTGTGTGTTGTGGTTGTGGAGCATAGGTAGTTGAAACAATGGGAGGGATAGAGACTACATGAGTGTGATGACCCATAGGTGCATACGATTGGTACACACTTGTAGGTACTGTTGCAGGCATTGAGCTACCATGTAGGGGTGCTTTACTAACAAATGAGGTCCATGGCGTGTTTCTTGGCATGCCCATCATTGGGGTAGGCATGGTAGCCGTGGTGTCATCAAGGGAAAGATGATCTAGACTTGGAAAATTAAAGCTATCACTTGTGGGCTCAGACTGCATTGAGACCCTTGGCAAAACAACATATGGGGGATCGATGGGACTCACTGGGGGAGTCTCCATTTGCGATAGAGTGAGTTGTTTCCCTTTGCCCGTGTCTAAAAATCGCATAGGACCCGTCGAAGGTATGTTTATTCCTCGACTTTGCCTCTCGGACTGGATAATCCTATAGATGACATTGCAGATCATGTGTTGTTGTTCCTCTAGACTAGTGGCACTAGATGTGGATTGTACAACTTCTAACCAACCCACATGGTATGTGTAGCCCATGTATAGGTCGGTCAAAGTCTTCTCTCTCTCTCTCTCTCTCTCTCTCTCTCTCTCTCTCTCTCTCTCTCTCTCTCTCTCTCTCTCTCTCTCTCACACACACACACACACACACTTCTAACCAGCCTTGAGTAGTAAATGGCTTGCTTGCTGGATGAAGGAGATCTTGGCAGTGTCGCACAACAGAGAGTAGCGCTGAATTTGCTTCAACAAGTCATACGAAGCTTACGGGCCTCTTTGCATGGAAGGCTCCTCGATGGTCACTGGACTTCCCACGTGGTAGTATGCTTGCATTTTAAAAAATGATGAATTTTTGAAATGAACCTCCCAAATCTTGGTACACTTAATCAAGTTAATCTGGACCCTCACCCAATGTGAAAGTACCAAAGTGATCCACCATTTTTTCCTCAAAAATTGACCACCCTTTTATGCTATCACCCGTAATGGTCCTGCTATTTGAGCAAATTTAGTGATGAAGCGTCTATAATATGCACACATACCAATAAAGCTTCTTAGCTCATGTAGATTCCTTGGATTAGGCCATGCTTTTATTACTTCTAATTTTGATGGATCCATTCGGATACCATCTTGAAAGATACTATGACCTAAGTATTGAACCTCTTGAAGGAAAAATTCGCTTTTCTTTTGGTTGAGAAAAAACTTGTTCTCGCTCAATGCTTAAAAATCACTTGGAGATGTTTCTTTTGTTCCTCCGAGGACTTGGAGTAGATGATGATATCATCAAAGAACACTCCATTGAATTTGCAATAGGGTCTAAAGTTTTTCTCCATTAATCAATTGAACATTAGTCAAGCCAAAAGGCATAACTAGACATTCATAAAGACCAAACGCTGTGCAAAATCCGGTCTTTAGGATAAATTCATCCACTATCCTTATTTGATAATAGCCACTTTTAAGGTCAATCCTACTGAAGTAGGTAGAGCCTTGTAGCTTATCAAATAGATCTTCTACCCGAGGCTTGGAAACCTATTTTTGATAGTGATATGATTTAGTGTTCAAAAGTCGACACACATACGGTATGTACCATCTTTCTTTTGCACTAAAAGGACTGGAGAACAAAAGGGAGAGGAGTTAGGCCTCACCATCTCTGTCAACCAATCCTTGTACTTGCCTCATGATCTCCTCTTGTTGAGTTTGAAAAACTCGATAAGGAGGCTTATTAGGCGGTGAGCTTCCTAGTAGGATCTCAATTCAATGGTCATCATCCCCTTGTTTTGGAGGTAAGTCCATAGGGATATCATCGATGAATAAATCTTTTAGAAAATTAGACAAGTCTAACTCTTCTTGATACCTACCATTTACATTTGATGAAACATTAGGACCTTTTAGGGACCCTTTGATAAAAATCATGTATGGAAAAAACTGAGCTCTTCATTGATTTATCAAAAGCACATGAATTTACAAGTGGTATAGTACGACCAAACTCACTAGCATCTATATACATGTTCTTTCCGTTGTAGGTGAAGTAGATTCTCCTTTTAGGGAACTTCATGTTGGAAGTCATGCTGTTGAACCATGGTGCCCCTAGGATAGCATCCTCATGTTGGAGAGGAGAGATGCAAAAGTCTTCTTTGTCGACATAGCTTTGGACATGGAGCCTCAACTTCCCAATTAAGGGAGTAACGGAGGCTCACTATCCCTTGAAAGCAGTGTCGACCATTATAGCATCTCCCATATTGAAAGCTTGAATGCCCAACTTGGTGGCCAACTCCATTGATATGTAGTTGTGAGTAGAGCCAGGGTCAAACAAGATGAAGGCATCATGCTCCTTTCCCTTTCCCCGAGCATAGGAGACAGGTGCACCTTTGCAATGAGCATCCTCTTTTGGAGCTTTGATGGTGGAAGCTCTAGGAGTCTCATTGTGAGCATTTCTCTTGGGGCAAGAATGATAGCCATGTCCTTGCTCCCCACACTTAAAAAATTTATGGTCCTTGTGAAAAGCTTCAAGCTCTTCAAGAGAGTTTATTTTTACCTTTGTAAACTCCCTTCTCCTTGGACCGATTATTGTTGTTATTGTTGGAATCTCCTTGGGAAGAATTTTGGGCATTGCTTTTTCCCTTTGCATAATTTTTTTCTTTTTTTCATGGGCTTGACATTCTATCTAGCCCCTTTTTGGAAATTGATGCACAAAGCAACCATGGTGTGGTGGATTACTTCAGTAATAGAACCAAGCCATTTGGAGTTGACATACTTGGCCATCTCTTCAAGTAATCCCGCATAAAACTGCTGCTTTTGCTCGGCAAAGTCTATCTTTTGGAAGACAATAACCTTGAGATGTAAGTCCCAAAACTTGTCCACATATTTGTGAATAGACTCATGGGAGAGAAGCCATTTGGTGAGCACTTTTTCCTTTGCATCACTTGCAAGGAATTGCTTCATGATGGAAGCTAGTAGAGTTTTCCATGTTTTTGGGGCTTTGTTGTTTCCCAAGAAGGTTATCCCACCATTGATAAGCCGATTTCTGGAAGTGCATAGCTACATGGTGTAGCTTGGAGGACTCCGTGAAGACCTCATCTCCAAAGGCCGCATCAAATTGATAAATGCAGGTCAATACTGTGTGGGTGGCACCAAAGGTGCCATCATAGGTGAGAAAAGAGATACTCTTTCCTCTCTCTTTGAACTTTTTGAGTTTTTGTGACCTTTGCCATGCAGGGTATGATTTGCAATTTCCTCCCATCTTGTATTCTCTAGGAGAATAGCCATAGCTTTTCTCGAAAGAGGAGGAAGTTAAAGAAGAAGGAGAAGAGGGTGACCTCTTTCTTGCCGTTTTATTCCTTTGTTTCCTCTCTTCCCTTTTGAAGACACGAGGAGAAGGGTTGTGGGTTGAACATTTACTCTTGGGAGGAGTTGGTGATCGTCTAGACCATCTTCTTCATGGGGCCACATCTTCAGAGGAACTTAAAGTTTCATTACTTTCTTGCTCTTTGGATTCCTCCTCTCATATGGGAGAGAGTCTTGTTTTGGGCGTCTCTTCAAGAGGCATCCTAAGCTCTCTCTCTCCTCTTGGAGAGGAAGGGAAATCCAATAAGCACAAAGTTGTTGAGTAACTTTGGCTTGCAAAGGGTTGCCCATAGCTTGCTGCAACCTAGTAACAAGATAATTGACAAACATGGGGGCATCATCATTAGCACCTTCATGTGAAAAATCAAATTTATCAATGTTCGTTCTACTCTCTTTGTTATTGTCAGCCATGTTAATGAAATGTGTGTACTTAGTGTACACTTTGGTAATTCAAAATCTTAATTGCCACTCCTCTTAGCCTTTGAAAATCGGCACTTAAGTATCTACACCCACGGCTCGAAGTGGTTAATTATAGAGAGTAGTGGAGTGGGTCTAATATTGCAAAATTGCCGAGGCCTAGCTCCTTTCGGACTTCTTATAGCTCAATAATGGTAAAGCCATAGACAAGTCTAAAAAGACCCCATTATTAAATCCAAAGCTCTCAAGGTGTGCACCATATCCCACATAGTGGGCTCAACAAAACCGATAATAGATCTTAGTCCCACTTACCCTAATATAATTAACAAAATCAACCATTTATAAGCTATTAAGGACCTCTCTTCTTAAGCAAGAAAAGAGAAACCAAATTCTCTGATACCAATGTAATGAAAATGGCCTATTAACTTTGAGAGTAGCAAAAATTAGAGAAGGTACTTTTGTGAAATTACTTTGTGAGGATAGAGGGGTGAACTTAATTGATGATAGCAACATAAACATAGCATTCAATTAACTTGGCATGAACAATACTTTTCTAAGAGAGAGAGTTTAGAGAAATGACAACAATTGAGGACCGGATTTATGTGGAGATGGTCCCCCCTCCAATAGGCCTTTGTATTATAGGTTTTATTATTAAGAGAGACTTGGTACAATACAATCTTTGTGTTCCTTGTGACCTAGGTGATGCAATGAAGACGGAAAGCTTCATGCATCACAAGCATAACATAAACTTTTTAAAATGCATTAACTATCCCAAGCCTCAGTCCGAAGGCCTCAAACACCTTCGAAGGTGGAGAGAGCTAGCGGGGAGTGAGGGTAGGGAATAGGAAGAAGAAACATTTCATAGGAGAAAGAATTAGTTCCTCACTTATCATCACTCTTCTTGATAGCATACATAATAGCATAGTAATGAATTTGGAGAAGATGGCTAGCTTAAGCATTGAAGCATGGCTCTTGGTTGGATTTGCATTCCATAGCCAAGAGTGTTGGTGTAGGCTCTCAACTTCTCTACTATCTTGGAGAAGGAGATGGAGCTCTTGCACTTTTCACTTCACACAATGAGAGTGTGTGTGAGTGTGTGTGGGAGAGTATACCCCCCAAGCATGCCCCTAGCTTCCTTGGTTGACCACCCGTTGTAGCTCATGCTTGAATCTCATTGGACCCCTACAAGACTAACCAATCACAAGCAGTATGCATTACAAGCAACAAGCTTAGTCTTGGGTCAAGTGTCCCCCTTTCCCCTTTGAGAGAGAGGACTTGATAAATGCAAAAACAATTAACTAAATTCACTAAATTATCATTGGACCCTTGGAAGGCCAACCAATAGGCTTTAGGCACACCATGAGGGCAACATGAGGAGGAGCTTGACAAGTGTCCCTTTTGCTTTCTTTGTACCAAGCTTGCCTTGTGTGAGGGTGTGTGTATTTCTCTCATCCCCCTAGCTTTAGGGCTTGCCCCCTCTCTTGTAGGGATGGGATTTGACTTTTTGGACACCTTACCCCCAAGCACCTTAGTCAGCAAGCATGCCAAAGCACCTCAAGCCTGGGTAATGTTCCCACAAGCACCTCAGGCTCCCTAGTTGGCAAGCACGACAAGCACCTCAAGCATCTTAGTCATCAAGCACGATAAGCACCTCAAGCACCTTAGTCATCAAGCACGACAAGCACCTTAAGAACCTTAGTCAGCAAGCACGACAAGCATCTCAATCTTGGGACAAATTTCCACCTCATTACCTAAGGTCAAAGAACTTTTTAACACTAACCTTTGGAGGTTTTTAATGAACCTAACCCTAATGTCTTTAAGCTCCATTAGCTAGCCTTGCTCTTTGACATACCATCTCTCATTTGGACCCCTTGGCCCCCATCAATTTATTATGAGAAAATCATTTGGGTTGGTTATATATTAGATTTTATGATAACACTCCATCCAACTCGGGGTGAGGTACAACCAACCTGCATAACCGCTTTAGAACATAACATTGCTGCAAAACTTTTGGCAGCATTTTTAGCATAACCATGTCCAGAAAAAAAAAGAGCCACACCGCTTCCACCATAAAAATCACAACGATAATCCATGAGGGATCTCAACCCTTAACCATAAATCATATTCACCCTGAACCAACTCCCACACTTGGAGTTTGACATATCTACTGCAGTCAATCTGAGCCCACACACATGGCCCTTAAGACATGAAACTTTTATGCAAAAAAATAAGTCAGACCAACAACTAAACATGGTATCAAAATCCTATTTTGACAACATCCACTCATGCAAAATTGATGCATCATATTTGCACTTCATCGCTCTAGCACGTAGAGCTAGTTTTGATCTAGAAAGATGGAAAGCAATCATACCCATGCACATGAGCAATCCACATATGTATATAAGGTTCCATACATCAGATGTTATCATTCCATCACCATAAACATGATGCAAAACAGCTTCGACCCTTAGGTCAATTATAAACCATAACTTCACATATATGCGAAAAACAACTTTTTGCCATTTTTGGGAGCATGCATAACATGCAAATGAAAGTGTATCAAACCAATGTATCAAGATCATATCCATAATATAGAATAACACTTCATCACATCACTTTGCCCATGTGATACTCAGGCAACAAACGGTCACACAAAAAGAAAGCCACTTTGTTCATATCTGTCCGTGCAGTTCGGGTTGACTAACCATATACCCTCACATAAGTTTATGGACATCTAAGACTTGAAATTAAATCACCAAAATAAATCATAAATCATATATAGATAGTTCGGTTAACTCACGATGTCATATGGTACTCCCCCTTCATAGCACCCCTATACGCCTAGGTAAACCCGGTTATGGATTAATTAATAACTCACATACCCAAAATGATAACAAAGACCTATGTCTTCAATGATTTGATTGGTCCTTTTTGTTTGCCCATCAGTTTGGGTGATAAGCAGTACTAAAGGCCAATTGGGTTCCTATAGCTAATAATAAAGCTTTCCAAAAATTTGAGGTGAACTTTGCATCGCGATCAAGAATTATACATCGAGGTAAACCGAGCGTAAACCATGATACAAGAAGACACCTTTCACTGGAAACAAATGGGTCATTTTTGTAATCATGTCAACAACCACAAAAATAGAGTCATATCCAAGAGATGTAGGAAGCCGTGTAATGAAATCCATGGATATGCATTCCCATTTCATTTGTGGTGCATCAATGGTTGATGTTTACTGGGGTATTGAACTCATTCAGCTTTAATACCTTGACATGTTAAACATCTTGTAACATAGTTCAACACATCACGCTTTAATCCCGGCCAAAAGAAACTCTTCCTTACAGTAGTGTAAGTCTTAATGTATCTTGGGTGTCTTGCTATAGGTATGTCATGAGCTTCTTGTAGTATTTGAAGTTTGATCCCTCCTTGATGTGGGATGAAATGTTGATAGTATGATTCCAAATCTCTGGTTCCTTGAGTACAATCAAGAAACTTATTCATACGAACTGAATGATAAACTTTGTTCTAATATTTCTTCTTGAGATGAGTCCTTTCCTTTGATTGGTCCATGTAACTAGCAACCACTTATGGAAATTTGAGCAAGTGGGGAAAGGGCAAAAATAGGGGGCTTGTGGGATTTTTGGGGAGCATTCTCTCTCACTCTCATGTGTCCAAGAAAATTCAAGTAATTACTCCTTCTCACATGGGAACTAAAGAGATAATCTCCTTGTTCACACACTTTGCTATGAATGAAAGCTCATATTTCTCTTCTCTATTATTCTAACTATGTTAAACGTTGTGAGCGGGATGAAAACACACACAGCGCCTCTATAACGACCCGACACACACTCTTGGAAAGATACACACACACACACTATGGGGCACCACTCGGCTTACACAACACACCTGGCCGAGACAGGGAACACACCTCTGGAGTGAGAGGAGAGAGACTATCCACTTGCCCACTCCACACACACACACACACACACACACACACCCAAAAAACTCAGCTCAAAAGAGAAGAATTTATGATGTTTAGATACAAATGAGCTTGGGCCAACACCAATGGGGCAAATAGCTCACATAGTATGGGTAAAATAAACCAGATACAATCACAAACTGGAGCAGAAACTTCGCTCATAGGAGAAACTTACACAGCCAAAACAGCAGAAAAAGAGGGAGGAATTTGGCAAAATGGACAGCGCCATCGCGTCCGGAACGGCCCAAAACCCCAGTCTACAATGTCAAAGTGCTCAAATCCGACCTCGGATGAGCAGTTTACGGCCAAAACAGGCTCCAAAAACACCAAAAACACACCTGCGGCTGTTCCTCCTCTCTTCTCCACGTTTTTTCTGGTCTTCTCTCTGTTTTTTCAGTTCCCACACTTAGCTTTATTACTTGGGCACCCTTGGCCTTTTAGATGACCTCAAACGGACCCCGAACAGGCCAAAAACTGACCTCGCAGTGCATAGTTGTCACCTTTTTGCATCATCCGCACACCTGGCACTCAGCTTTTTTACAATAATGCATCTCGCCACCACGTGAAGTGGCCCCAAAAAGTGGTCCTAATGATGACCTTTCTGCGTAACTCTCACAAGAAAACACCCACGTTGTGTCCGTCCTCATCTGCGTGCAAATATTGACCTCGTTCGCCCTCCTGACGTCACTAGATGCCATCTGACGCACCTGCTGACCTCATGTCGTCGACCCACGGATAGCTTCCTCGAGAAGTTTTACGCGCTACCAACTCCTACTTATTGTAGAAAAAACACACTAGTACTGATAATAGTGAAAATTGCTGCACTATGTACATGCTGTCCTACCTGTACACATGTGGGCCCCACGTAACCACCTGGCTCTGGAAAATGGGCAATTCTTTATTTGATGCACCATGCATGTATATGTACATATGCGCAATCCCTTGCTCCAAAATACTCCTGACATAATTTGCCCACCCCCTAGCCTGCTAGAGCATTCATGCTCAGCAGCAGCAACACTAGTAGATGCTCATTCCACCTGGATCCCACACAAAAACACTTGGCATTCCTTGCATCAAAATCTTAATCAAACTTTCACCTGGTTCCCAAGGAAAACCTATAGAGATGCCATTTATCAACCTCCCATCAAGAAAATCATCAATTACTTTGGCATAGACCTGCATGTGCAAATATATCTCCTTCTCCATAGCTGAGAGGTCTCCACTGATCATTTGTGTCATCAATTCCCTCTTCTTTGGAAACTCAACCTTGGTTTGCATCAGCCCTTCAATCACTTCATAAGGCCCTTCACTTTCATCCTCATTCGCAAATGCAACTAAACCATCCTCCTGGATTTCTTTGTCCATAAAAAGAAATGAAACATCAGCATCCTCATCACTACTGGTAGTGCTATCACTATCCTCATCTGTCACCGTGGAAGAGTCTTCATCACTAGACTCATCCTCATCTTCATAAAGATCCTCTAATCGTTTCCTTGTGTCCATATTATAAAGCTTCTTGGTACCTGTCTTTCCATAGAGGCTAATCGTACCATGTCGCCAATCTTGAACAGCTCCCACTGCACGTAACCATGGTCTTCCCAGAATAGTAGGATATGCTCCCAACCCTGCTGGCATCACATGAAAATCAACCACTGCCTTTGCATCATATGCCTCCACTTCTAAGCTCTTTACAACACCCAAGCATTTTACTTTTTGATGGTTTGCCAATCTGATCCGAAACCCTGACACCCCAGCCACTGTGAGACCCATCTTCTCAACGCATGAGTGTGTTATGACGCATATTTGGGCTCCGCCATCCACGTAACCTTGTCCCAAATTTTTCCTTTTATGCCACACATCTACTATTGGACAAATGTCTGGTAGCTCGTCCATTGCCAACACCTTCACTGAACCTCTCTCTGGCTCTTTCTCCATTGGGTTAACCATCCTCTTCCACTGTCGCTTTAGCTTAGGCACCATCTCTATAAGCTGCCCAAAAGTAACATCTGCCTTCCTGCTCGTCAGATCCTCCTTCAAGTCATAGCTTAATTGCCCATCCCCTAGTGGAAAATCTGAAACATGAAACTTTCGACGAGCTCTCCTTTTCCTCTTGGCCTTGACATCCTCGCCTTCATGGCTCTTTCCTTTCTTCTTACTAGGACCTGGGGCACTTCTTCCTTCCTTATCCTCTGTGGTCCTCTTCCCAATAGGCATCACTAATGTATCCTCTAGCTTTGATGCCTTCTCCAAGGTGACTACACTTAGCACTTTTATCTTTCCCTTTTCCTCCTGGGTCAGTCCACTGGTTCCTTCATCTCCCTTAATTTCGATGCCATAATCATTTGACCTAGTTAGCACCTGTCTTGGCAATGGATACATGTCTCCCCCCATCCTTGGTGGCTTATCACATTGCGGGCGGATGTGACCCAACTCTCCACAATTGTAACAGGTGGGCGTCTGCCTCCAAAACCTACCATTGCTTTGTCCAACACCATTCCTAGGTCTTTCTTCACCTCCTTGCTGATTTGCAAACCTCCCTCGACCTCGATTATTTCCCACTTGACCTAGCATGTTTAGGCTGAGATTCTTCATCAAATCAACCACTTGCCTCATGTCTTGCCTTAGGCCATCATCTTGCAATGCTGTAGTGACCACTGCTGGTATAACCTGAGTAGTAACAGGAACCACTGGTTCATGATGAACCCCTGACATACGACCTTGTAAAGACTCTATAGGCTGAAATTTAGACCTCATTGGCAAAGACTCCACCCCTAACTGGCTCATTTTCCTCAGCTTCCACTCTTTGTTCCTTGCTACCTCTAGTGCATCCTCATATGTCCTAGGATTCTTTAGCTCCACTCTCCAATGTATATTCTCCCAAAGACCAGCCAAGAACCTGTCCTTCTTCATCATGTCAGGCGGGGGTACCTGTGGTGCTAAAGCCTTGCACATTCGCTCCCATGCCAATGAAAACTTACGTATGTACGCATCTACTGACTCACCTTCCTTTTGCACCAAAGCCTGTACTTCTTGCCACACCTTGTCAGGATCTTCTATCTTCACAAACTCCACTTCCAACCCATGTCGTAGATTGTCCCAACCCAACCTTACAGGTGGATCAGCCACACGCAACTCCTCTTCAAATGCTTTAGACCAAACTCGTGCATCACTCTTCAAACAAATTTGGAGAAGGCGTAACATTTGCGTAGGGTCATGAATCTGGTTGCTAATGCATGCAACCTCCATCTTTTCCAAAAATTCTTCCACATCTTCATCACTTCTTCCATGAAACTCGGGATAAGAGAAAGCCATGGCTACCCAAATTATGATGCTTTGAGAACCCCTTCGAACACACGTGCAAGAACCCAAAACTTTTCACTACCCAATCCCTAGAAACTTCAATGGAGCTCAGCTTTAGATAAGGACAAACACATGCACATCAAATAAGTTTTCGTAGTTTATCATTGGAATTACAACAGGCAAAGGACATTCCAAGATCTCTCTCAATCTTCTTGGCCTAAACATAAAGACTATGCGCTGCTGGAAAAAGATCTTCCTGGACACATGAACATTAATCTGAATTCTTTGAGTTAAATGAAAAGGAGTGAACTGAGGGCCATTTTGATCATCCATTAAAGCCAACCATGAAGCTCCCAAGAAGGCACACCTGACTCAACCTCTGATTTTGCCAAAATTTCAGCAGCATAACAGCGTAAATGGCTCAAAATACCAAAAAACCAGCCATCATAACTTGAGAAAATTTCGACAGAGTTTCCCCAGAAGTAGAGCAATGAGAATCCAAAATATAGATTGTCTATGTATGCATAAACTGTCAACAATAGAACCCGAGCATCAAGTAGGAATCACTAGTACATAGCCTATGGCGAGGTCACAAAAAGGGTGCTCCAGCTACCTGTATCACCGAAAGGATCTCCACATTTGAGAATCCCCCAGCTCAATAAAAACCTCACGCTATCGACCCTCACACGAAGGCTAATGCAAATCGCATATAGTCAAGTCTCAGAAATGACTATCTTCCAGACCAAGTCTCAGAAATGGCTGGGACTGCCAAATACAACCAAGTATGGCTCCACAAATGCGTACAATGGCAGTTTCCACAAGTAACGTACAATCCAACAGACAATGCGCTCAAATAGGCGCCAAGTGATGCATTCCCACAACAACTGCAAGTGACATCACTACTAGTATATCACTGTACTCCAGCTACCTGTACTTGTGTGATTCACTTGTACCTGTACCTATCCCTGTCCCTGTAACCTGTAACCTGTAATCTGTAACCTGCAATCTGTAATCCCAAAGGTCGAAGCTCGAAGCAGAAGGTACTCGAAGAAGATCCTCCGTGGGGGCGCCAAAAGAATGTGAGCGGGATGAAAACACACACAGCGCCTCTATAACGACCCGACACACACTCTTGGAAAGATACACACACACACACACTATGGGGCACCACTCGGCTTACACAACACACCTGGCCGAGACAGGGAACACACCTCTGGAGTGAGAGGAGAGAGACTATCCACTTGCCCACTCCACACAGACACACACACACACACACACACACACACACACCCAAAAAACTCAGCTCAAAAGAGAAGAATTTATGATGTTTAGATACAAATGAGCTTGGGCCAACACCAATGGGGCAAATAGCTCACATAGTATGGGTAAAATAAACCAGATACAATCACAAACTGGAGCAGAAACTTCGCTCATAGGAGAAACTTACACAGCCAAAACAGCAGAAAAAGAGGGAGGAATTTGGCAAAATGGACAGCGCCATCGCGTCCGGAACGGCCCAAAACCCCAGTCTATAATGTCAAAGTGCTCAAATCCGACCTCGGATGAGCAGTTTACGGCCAAAACAGGCTCCAAAAACACCAAAAACACACCTGCGGCTGTTCCTCCTCTCTTCTCCACGTTTTTTCTGGTCTTCTCTCTGTTTTTTCAGTTCCCACACTTAGATTTATTACTTGGGCACCCTTGGCCTTTTAGATGACCTCAAACGGACCCCGAACAGGCCAAAAACTGACCTCGCAGTGCATAGTTGTCACCTTTTTGCATCATCCGCACACCTGGCACTCAGCTTTTTTCCAATAATGCATCTCGCCACCACGTGAAGTGGCCCCAAAAAGTGGTCCTAATGATGACCTTTCTGCGTAACTCTCACAAGAAAACACCCACGTTGTGTCCGTCCTCATCTGCGTGCAAATATTGACCTCGTTCGCCCTCCTGACGTCACTAGATGCCATCTGACGCACCTGCTGACCTCATGTCGTCGACCCGCGGATAGCTTCCTCGAGAAGTTTTACGCGCTACCAACTCCTACTTATTGTAGAAAAAACACACTAGTACTGATAATAGTGAAAATTGCTGCACTATGTACATGCTGTCCTACCTATACACATGTGGGCCCCACGTAACCACCTGGATCTGGAAAATGGGCAATTCTTTATTTGATGCACCATGCATGTATATGTACATATGCGCAATCCCTTGCTCCAAAAAACTCCTGACAACGTTTTCTCATAGTGTAAGCATACTAGAAAAGATTATTTATTTGCTTGAAAAATACTTCTCTCTACCTTCATCGTTGCAATTCTTTCTCCTTGCTAGGGTGTTTAGGGCTTGGAAAGGAGGGTTACACCATGTATGGTTCATTGAATCATGAAGCTCACCATCTTCATTGATTTTAGGAATATTGAGTTAATTCAGCTCATGGATCCTCAATTTTTAGGAGGTAAAGATGACTAGTTGGTCTGGTTATGTTAGGACTCCTCCTTTAACCATTCCACTAGTATCACTTATTATTTCAAACTCTTGAGTGAAATAGGGTAGTTTGAGCAATGGAACTTGTGTGAGGTATTGCTTTAGCCAAAGAAAACAATCTTCTTGCTCTCTCTACCACGTAAGCTCCGGGGGGGGGGGGGGGGGGGGGGGGGGGGGGGGTGGGGTGGGGTGGGGTGGGGGGAGACAAACTATGTATATCACATGCGTTCAAGGAATATTTCTAAAACTCCTTATCTATGAATTTTTGAAAAATAAAATACACGCTTTTCGTATTCAATCTGCAATCTTTTTTTCCAATTCCATTTCACGGTACCCTTCTGTATGTGAAAATGTGAGAAAAAATAGAATTTAATTACATTCACTTGATAGTCACATAATTATTAATTGACCCCTTCAAGAACGTAAGATCGATGATTTCTTGAGTAGCTAGGTCAAGGGTGCAGTGATGAGTGCATAATCCTTGACAAATACTCTGTACCAGCGTGTAATACCTAAGAAGTCTCAAATCTTGCTAAAAAAATTGGGTTGTGTCCATTCTACTATATTCCTAACATTTACAAGGTCTATTAAGACTCTGTACCATCCTATAATACCTAAGAAACCTCAAATTTCTAAGAAAAATTTGAGTTGTGGCCATTCTACTATATCCTTGACCTTTGCAAGGTCTATTGAGATTCCCTCAAGAGATATGCTAAATTCGACGTAGATAATTTTGTGCGTCAAGAAAAAACATTTGCTCATCCTAGCATTTAGTTGATGTTGGTGAAGGAGATGTAGTACTTTGCGTACATAATCTTCATGCTCCTTTTCATTTTTAAGAAAGACTAGTATTTCATCAAAAAATACTAGCAGAACATCATCCGTACATTCTCAAAATATATCCTTCATAAGCCGATTAAAAGTTGTCGGAGCATTTGTAAGACCAAAGGCCATTACTATGAACTCATAGCGCCGATACCAAGTGTTGAATGCAATCCTATAAATGCCATCTTCTTTGATGTGGATATGATGGTATCTGACCTAAGATCAATCTTTGTAAACATTTTGGCTTCGTGTAATCTATCCAGTATTTTGTTAATGCAAGGAACAATTTACTTATTCTTTATAGATACCTGATTAATACCTCAGTAGTCAATGCAAAGACCTAGGCATCCATCCTTATTTCTCTAGAATAAAACAAGTGCTACTCGATAGCTCATCATTGGCATCTATCTCTAAAAGAATACCATCTTGTGAATCTTGGATTTTGTTCTTATTTTTTTTTCTCAAGCCTCTAATGGAAATATTATAAGATCCCTAAAATTTGGGTCTCTCTATCACCCACAAACGGATGGCCAAAGTGAGATAGCCAATCTTACGATTCTTGATCTACTAAAGACCTATGTTACAGAAGTAGATCAATGCTCACAATGGGAAAAGTACTTACCTCTTGTAGAGTATGCATATAATAATACTATCCATACTTCTACGGGAAAAGCACCTTTTGAAATCATAGAAGGAAGACCTTAAAGTCCCTTGCTACTTAAAGTACATGGGAAGATCTTCGCTGCCGATGAGTATAGCCGTGATCTGCAAACATCTTTTCAAAAGATTAAGGAGGCTATATCCATCTCCCAACTAAGGCAAAAAGCTGCTACTGACAAGCACAGAAGGGCCTTAACGTTCAAAGAAAATGATTGGGTCTTACTTAAGTTTCCTAAGGCTCGATTGAGGCAAATGACGGGCACAAATCCTACGGGCCATCAAAAGTATTATGCTAAACTAGCAAAAAGATACTATGGTCCTTTTCAAAACTTGAAGCCAATCAATGAGGTAACTTATCAACTCAAGTTACCTAACCATTGGCTCATACACAATGCTTTTCATGTGAGCCTACTCAAGCCCTACAAAGGAGAGCCTGCAAATGAACCAATTATTGAAGACCCTCCCGAAATCCAAGATCAAGAAGAGGTACTACAACCCGAAGCTATCCTTCGACATGAAGACAAGGTACTACGACATGGTAAGATTATCCAACGGTATCTTATTGAGTTCAAAAATTATCCTTTTGAAGATGCTAGATGGATGCAAGGAATCCAGCTTAAGGATAGTATGAACCTTGTCAACGCTTACAATGCTACCTTAGAGTAACCAAATGTACATGTTTCTTTTAAATGGTTAATTTTTTTGTCTTATAAGAGTAATTCTCTCTTTACTGTGCACAAATTTAAGTAGTATGCATACTAAGGATCATGTTTGAGATGACGACGTCTCTCAAACACCATGTAGAATTTGTCACTCTACTTGGAAGGATGACATGGACTAAAGAGCAGACATGCTTGCGGCAGCTATGTCTCCCAAGCACCAAATGGATTAGTCATCCATCTTGGAATGATGTCATAGGGTAAAAAGGGATCCTCTACCCGCTAAGACAAATTGACTAATGACTATGACTTTATCTCTTTTACCTCATAGTCGAGGACGACTATGATATCAAGAGAGAGGTAATGTCATTAAATATCTAATATCTAACCAACCCAAATGATTTTCTCATATTAAACTGATCATTTAATATGGGATAATAAACGGGAACAAGGGTTAGAATATAGACATGTGCTTACGGATCTATCTCAACACGGGGCCAATGGTAAAGGGGCCCAAATGAGAGATGGTCTGTCAAAGAGCAAGGTTAACTAATGGAGCTTAAAAGACCTTAGGGTTAGCTTCATTAAAGACCTCCAATGGTTAGTGTTAAAAGTCCTTTTGACCTTAAGCAAGCTAGGGTTGTGCTTGAGGTGGGAACCTTAAGCAAGCTAGGGCTGTGCTTGAGGTGGGAACCCGACCTAAACTTAGGCAAGATAGGGCTCTGCTTGAGGTGGGAACCTTAAGCAAGCTAGGGTTGTGCTTAAGGTGGGAACCCGACCTAAACTTAGGCAAGCTAGGTTTTCTTTGCTCTTAAGGAATAGCACTGGCCAGTCTCGGACTCCAGTCTCTACAAAGCACTAAACCTACAGCTAGTTGCTTCACTGTCTATGTGTAAGTGGAACGGGTATCAAAAGCTTGAAGGGAGATTTTTTTTTGTACACTGAGTCACTCAGCACCTAAGGATCCTCTCCCCGGTAACGGCGCCAATGTTAGCGGGTCACCACGATGGACGTTTGCAGCATAGCTCTTTTGTACTAACATAATGTCAATATGCAAGGAAGCGACGGCAAGTCTTTAATCAAAGTTATATCTTTGAGGAACTTGTAAAGTGCATTTTGATTATTTTCTCTTTCACACAAGATATGGATTTGTCTTACCGAGACCGATCACTCTCCAATGATTATGAGAGTAGATTTGAGTTGGAACATTGTTTTCTTTGATAAGTTGGTTTGTGACAACCACTCAGAAGGTCATTGATTGATGTGGTATTTGATAGCTCTCTCTCAGATTACCTACTATTGTGGGCAGGACATTACGAAGGAGCCATTTCAAGATTTGAAGTAGGAGAAAGCTTTTATTAAGATTGAGTACCCTATATGCCCACACCTCCTAAGGGAAGAGATGGTAGTTTTTTTTGCACTAGTCAATGAACTTTATCTTTATGAGGGAAGGAGCAAGCAAAGGCTATGGCTTATGCTCAAGGAATTCCAAGATTGAAATGCCAATTTACTTGATGAGTGTGTTTGCTCTAGGACTCAGTTGAGGGATCATCCGGTTGAGCATGTTTGCTTTAAGAATCTTAAGAAGGGAGGGAAACCTCTTGACTTCACCAAATCTCTAACACAATATGAGTATTATGTACCCCTTCAGGCACATGGATAACACATGAAGATACCGATCTTGTTGTCAAGGTGAGTTGACTAATAATTTTTTTTTGCTAAATAGAATGAGATGTGCCAACTTCCTTTTCAGGAAGTGGATTGACATTTGAGCACAATGATATTCCCCAGCACAGGAATCTCTCTTTGAGAAAGAAATAAAGTTTGACAGTTTGACATAGCCTACTCCGAAGGAAGCTACTTAGAGCATGTTCAATAGCTATGAGTTTCTCTATTGAGAGAAGGAGTTTTCTGACGATAGTTGATCATTGAGTATGCTATGTGGATTAATCACTCAAGTATCAAGTTATGGTTGTAGCATACGCTTCTCCATAAGTAGGTTGAGTACTATTGGTATATTACTATAGTGAGCACGAACTATTATGTTTGTGTGTATATGATCAGCCAATTGTTCCGAGATGGAAAGAACTATCCTCACAACATATGAGAGAACATTCCCAAGAACCAAAGCGAGTTTATGATTTTGTGAGCCCTCATTTATGCTTGCATGGTGAAATTCTTGAGGACCTCCACAAGGAACAGAAGATGATGGGCATCAAGACAACAATGCCGACGGTAACAACCCACAAGAGGATAATGCAAAAAGAGGTGCCGCATTGCACAAGAGATATGTGGATTGAAACAGACACGTCTCTTGAGTAAAGGCCCAAAAAGAGAACTTTGTTTGGAGAGATGGTAGACAAAGGAAGACATGCTCACACTAGATAAATGCTCTATGATTCAACATGCCCTATGTGGGAGGACACAAGAGGTCATGGTTAAGAAGGAAAATTGAGCTACCACATTCTTGGATAATCAAACTTTTGGTCTATTGGAAAGACATGAATGATGATTTGTCTATGTGACTTGTAAGACTTATGAGTTTCTTGGGAATTTAATGGAGTCCAGTGAACGATATCCTCAAAGAATTTGAGGAACGACATGAAGTTCTCCCAATGGAGTTGAGTATCCCATCTACTTTCAAACCAATCAGGTAAGTATTAAATTATTGAACTTTTAAGTTCTCTCTTTAGAAAGGACCAACTCAACTCACCATTGAGCAAGATTTGGAGCTTTCTTGGTTTCCCCGTGGGAATTCAATTGGGCCACTATAGTTGAGGGCAACTGTTTATAAGTAAGAGGGATGTTGCTAAATCAGCTTTATTTGAAGAAAATATGATTCTAAATGTATTATTAGAATTATAGGTGTTTTTCTTGCTTAAGACATCTGGATACAAATATTTATAGTGGGAATGGGAATATCTATAGGGCCACTAAGAATGGGGACTTCCGATGCATCACATCAGATGGGTGATAGGGAACATCAAGAAGAAGTATTGGACCATCTGGAGTGGACATCTTTGATGTGTCCTTGGATTGGTGACATAGAGCATCACAAAGCAGTGAGAAAGGACTAGGTGATGGGTATTCTTAATGTCTCATAGGATAGGTGACAAAGCATCGAAAAGGGAATACTGCATAGTCGCGAGGTATTTCAAATAGAATTAGAACTGTGCCCAAGTGAGCACTTGAATGAAGATGGGTTCACAATCAACTTTCTAGAAATACAATTGCTTTTTGAGAAAGCATTGATTTTTGGAAAAGCAGATGCTTTTATGTAAATACGTCTATGTTAGCATTACATCTATGCACAAGACTACATCTAGGGATGTGTGGGTTGTGAGCGTGTACGCATTGTTTTCAAGTTATAAGGTTTTATTGAGTTTTTAGCTGGTTCATACCATTTTTTTAAAGTGATGGCAAATGTTTTGGTAGCTTTTTGTGGGGCTTTTGGATCAATTGCTTCTAGGTGATGGTGCTTTTGGACCATGTGCTTTTGGGGCTCTACTTTTGAGCATCCCTTGTAAGTTTATAAGGAACCCCTATGCCACTCCTTAGGAGAGAATTTGGACACAGAGTCTTGGAGACAGTTGGATGCTCTTGAGTGTACTTTGCGAGTATAATAACAAAGAAACACTAGAAGGGGCACCAATATTTGGGGTTAGTGCATCTTGTCTCGAAACTCTGGGACATGCTGTGTTGACCCCCCCTCCTCCTTCTCTCTCTCTCTCTCTCTCTCTCTCTCTCTCTCTCTCTCTCTCTCTCTCTCTCTCTCTCTCTCTCTCTCTCTCTCTCTCTCTCCATCCATCCATCTATCTCTCAGTGCAAGATGCAACAACAAAGGCATACGCACACACTGATCTTGGGTCGCAACAATGTTCTAGAAGCATGCCCCAAAATACCTAGCATGATGAGGACTACAAAGAGACAAGAGACGGACTTGAGAGGGAGGTACTTCTAGGAGTCATCACTCACAAGCAGTCACGGATTGGTGTGATGGAAGAAGAGGTCATTTCTAGCTCGATTAAAGGAGAATTTATACCATCTATTTTTGAGTCAGGACTCAAGAGAGGCATGGTGACTCTTCCATGTGCATTCTCCCCCACCAGTCATCACTCCTATAGAGGTATAGAGTCAATATGCATCATCTCTCTACACAGTCTCGGGGCAGCCACCTCTTCCAGATCCACCAGAGCCATGTCCACATACATGTGCTTTCTTTACCGTTGAGATGGTAAAGAAGGCCATTGATAGGATGAGGACTAGGAGAGCATATGATCATGATGTCCTAGTAGCATAGCATTTTAATTTGAAAATGCTATCCATTTCCAAAGTTCTTACATGAATTCCTGTTTGGTGGATACAAGCGTATGTGCACCAAACCTAGTAAACACTCTATTGTTTCAAAGAAAGCCATGTAATTCAGCATAGGATGACTTGTAACCGTGATGTAATTAGACAATACCCTCTTTACTTATCTGCGTCTACACCCTTGTAAGAGGCCGGATGGTCGTGGGAAAGCCCCCTTAACTTTTAAAGTCAAAACCCTTAGTTTTGAGGAGATTTTATCATTAGCATGAAGAATCAAAAAACGTGCACTGTGGAGGCCTCTTACTACTACAACTTGTAACCTTCTTTTCTCCTGAACTGGTAATCAGAATTCGTTTCCGAATAGCACAATACGTTCCTTGTCTCTTGCTCTACAATCTAAGTGTAATCATTTCCAATTCTAATGTGGTTTGTGGCACATTCTTGTGAGCTAAATGCATTAACTTGGAGGTTAAAATGGTTGTTTTTTGATGTTTTGACCATGGATAAGTATTTATAGCTTAAGGAAGACCTTTCCAAGTACTTCTATTTCAGATTTCTGTACATTTTTGTGATGAATTGTGATTTATGTACCATCCCACATGGTGATAGAACTTGGTAGGATTGAGCCCTTAAGTGTTGTGATACCTCTCCTTAAGTTTCGTGGCATTCCGGATTCGTTTGAATGCCAAAAAGGCGTGATGATATAGAGTGGTGAGATTGGATGCATACTGATTGTCTGACTAGGAAGTGGTTGATTTGATTTTGTTTAGAACGAGTAGCCCGTGAGTTCACTTTGGTGAGATTGACACTCTCATTAAGTCTCCATGCCCCATTTTACTTCTATTTTAACCAGCTCATGTGCAAGATTTCTGCACTATCCTTTGGAGGCTCTATGAAGTTGACCCAGGCTAGATTCTACCTCCTAATTTAGAGCCTGCCAAATTAGAAAAGACTCTGATAAAGATAAAAATTACTCTTGGGCTTTGGAGCTTCATCTCCTATGCAAAACCTTAGCATAGTCCTTTGGAGGTAGTACGAAGCTGGTCCCAAAACTTGCTAAATTTGGACTATCTTTGGTATTTTTAATTTGATCCTAAGGTTTTCATACTTAGAGTCCAATGAGTAAGTTTAATTCCTTAATTTTTTAATTAATCCCTTTTCCCTCTACCTTTGATCAAGGTTGCTTAGGATAAATTTATCCTTTCTTGACCTGCTCTTGAAATCATAGTCGTCCTCAACTAAAAGTAAGAAAATTAAAGCAATAGCTAGTCTTTTTACTTGTTCTAATTGAGTAGGTAGACTCTAGCCCAAGTCAACTTCATAAAGCCTTTGAAAGATAGCGCAAAGGTCTTGCACAGGAGCTAGGTAAATTGAAGGTAAGTCTATGGTTTACAATTAATGAAATGGAAAAGCAAAAGACGAAGCTTAGATTAGTCCTTCCATTTCTAGAAAGTTGACTTTAGTCCTTTTCCAAAGTTTGGCTAGGCCACATGTCTAAACTAGCTCACACTTGTTTTAGGGTATTTGGGCAGGTGTGTACATATGTTCTTTATTCAAAGAGAAGTCAAAAGGGGGGGGGGGGGAGGGGAGGAGGAAGTTTTTTCAAGAATAGAAGGGGGAGGAGAAATGTTAGTACATGCACTTAGCTACTTCCTTAAGTCCTTTCCTTTGATTGGTCCATGTAACTAGCAACCGATTATGGAAATTTGGGCAAGTGGGGAAAGGGTGAAAATAGGGGGCTTGTGGAATTTTTGAGGAACATTCTCTCTCACTCTCATGTGTCCAAGAAAATTCAAGCAATTACTCCTTCTCACATGGGAGCTAGAGAAATGATCTCCTTGTTAACACACGTGGATATGGATGTAGATCCAAGCAAGTAGATTAATGAAAGCTCATACTTCTCTTCTCTATTATTCTAACTATGTTAAAAGTTTTCTCATAGTGTAAGCATACTAGAAAAGATTATTTATTTGCTTGAAAAATGCTTCTTTCTACCTTCATCCTTGCGGTTCTTTCTCCTTGTTGGGGTGTTTAGGGCTTCGAAAGGAGGGTTACACCATGTATGGTTAATTGAATCATGAAGTTCACCATCTTCATTGGTGCAAGGAATACTGGGTTAATTTAGCTCATGGATCCTCAATTTTTGGGAGATAAAGGCGACTAGTCGGTCTTGTTATGTTAGGACTCCTCCTACAACAATTCCACTAGTATCACTTATTACTTCAAACTCTTGAGTGAAATAAGGTAGTTTGAGCACAATAATTTTGTGAGGTATGCTTCAACCAAAGGAAACAGCATTATTGCTCTCTCTCTATCGTGTAAGCTTGAGGGGGGGGGGGGGGGGGGGGTTCACTACTTATAAATTGTGTATATCACATGCGTCAAAGGAGTATTTCTAAAACTCCTTATCTATGAATTTAAAAAAATTAAAATGCACCATTTTTCTCTTCAATCTGTAAAAAAATTCCAATTCCATTTTACGGTGGTACCCTTTTATATGTGAAAATGTGAGAAAACATAGAATCTAATAACCCCTTCTACTAGATATTCACGTGATAGTTACATGATTATAAGTGACCCCCCCAAGCACGTAAGATGGATGATTTCTTGAGTAGCTAGGTCAAGGGTGCAGTGATGAGTGCATAATCCTTGACAAATACTTTGTACCATCCTCTAATACCTAAGAAGCCTCAAATCTTGCTAAGTTTTTTGGGTTGTGGCCATTGTACTATGCTCGTAACATTTAAAAGGTCCACTTTTGTACTATCCTGTAATACCTAAGAAGCCTCAAATTTTTCTGACAAATTTGAGTTGTGGCCATTCTACTATATCCTTAACCTTTGCAAGGTCTATTGAGATTCCCTCAAGAGATATGCTAAATCCTAGGTAGATAACTTTGGGCGTTAAGAAAAAACATTTTCTCATCTTAGCATATAACTGATGTTGGTGAAGGAGATGTAGTAGTTTGCGTACATGATCTTCATGCTCCTTTTCATCTTTAGGAATGACCAATTATCATAAAAAAATACTAGCACAAAATCATCCATATATTCTCAAAATATATCCTACATAAATTGATTAAAAGTTGTCGGAGCATTTGTAAGACCAAAAGGCATTACTATGAACTCATAGTGCCGATATTGAGTGTTGAATGCAATCCTATAAACGTCCTCTCCTTTGATGTGCATTTGATGGTATGTGACCTAAGATCAATCTTTGAAAGTATTTTTGCTTCGTGTAATCTATGGAGTATTTTGTTAATGCAAGGAATAGTTTACTATTCTTTATGAATACTTGATTAAGACATTGGTAGTCAATGCATAGACCTACAGATCCATCCTTATTTTTCTAGAATAAGACAAGTGCTACTCGATAGCTCATCATTGGCATTTATCTTTAAAAGAATATCATCTTGTGAATCTTTGATTTTGTTCTTGTTTTTTTTGCTCAAGCCTCTAATGGAAATATCATCAACTATACATTTGCACTCACTAATTTTTTGTGTATATAGATCTGGAGTCTTTGACCCTGATTCCAAGATAACACTCACCATTTGAAAAGGTACTAGGTCATACCCTTCCTTGTCACAAAATCTTATTGGGGTTATTTTATCCACACATACGTCTAGAGTACCCTATATCTGAGTCCATCCCAAAAGGTTCAAACAACTCCTTTGAAAATGGATCTAAAATGTAATCCTTGTGTTCTATTGGTCTCTCTAAGATGCAATCATCTCTAGCCATGTTCTCACACTCAAAAGCTTCACACATCCAAAGATGTGATTTATTTTATAATCATGCAACAATTTCTTTCTTGTGGATCATTGTTGAGTCAAATTCCTCTATAGGAGTTTGACTAACATCTTTGTAGTTGTGACCCTTCTTACTGATCCTTGTGGTAATCTCTTTGTGCCTTAAGTAGATGTGGTTGTAGTCCTAATCTTGTACCATTTTAAGTTGACGCATAAAAAGTCTTCCTAAAATGACATCAAAGCTGTTGCTCTTGCCAAATTCTATTCTTGCAAAGGTATGATTGCACTATATCCTACATGAGGATACTATAATCTATTCCAACATGCCTTGCAACTTGTAGTTTCATTCTTGTTTTTGTGAGAGATGGTCTTTCCCATTTTCCCCATATCTCTTTTTTGACAATGGCCACTTCAGCTGCACTATCTAGTATAGCAATTGTCTTGATCCCTTTTTGCTCCATTGGAAAGGTGGTATTTCCTTCTTCCTCTTCCTAGTAATCACCCACCTTATTTACATGTAGTACTAGTTTTATGATGACCCTCAAAATTGCCTGAAAGAATCCTGTTTCCTCTCCCTATTTATAGCCACTTGGCCTTGTAGGATTCTCTTTCCACTGGCAGTTGCCCGGTCCTCGATCCCTAGGTTTCCCTTGGCATGACATTACTCCCCCCTTGGAGAAGTGTTTTCATCCTTTAAAAAAAAGGTGGGACACGTCTTCCCAAGAAAACTATTGTTTTCTCAAGTAGCACCTTCTTTAGGTCGGTCTTTCCACTTGACTAATGCTTGTCGATGTACATGATGATGAGTACATAAATCATGATAGTCTAAGATTCATTCAGATTCATACCGTTGGGTGGAGGTTCGACAAAATCAACCAAAATCTATTGGTCAATGACATTGTCGTCCCCATGCAAGTGTTTACATAAATGACTTACATGAAATATCAAATGAATACGTGAGTGTGGTGGTAGTAAGACTTATTAGGCTTGATCACCAACTCACTTGAGTATTTTGAAAGGCCCACAATATCTCAAAGATAATTTAGGTGCTAGACCAATCTTTAGAGTTTTTGAATTCTCTGGCACACGCAAAAATATATCTTTCCTTTTCGTGAAGGTAACTTACCAACATTTCTCATTAGTGTACTTCTTATAATGATCCTGTGCTTGTTGGACATTTGACGAGCAAGTTTCAACATATCCATATGGTCTTGGATGAAATCCTTGACTTGTTGGAGTTTTTCAGTTGCCAACCCAACCGTAAGTGGTCACCTAGGTTGAAAACCATACATTCGCATGGAAGGGCTAAATCCAATCGTTACGTGCTTGACACTATTGTAACAAAACTCAAGAATAGGTAGATACTCTTCCTATTCTGACTACTTCTTGCTAACATATGCTTGTAGAATATCCTCTAGCACTTGACTAACGCGTTCAATATGACCATCCATTTCAGGATGATTTATTGTACTGATGTTGAGTTGTGTACCCAATCGTTTAAACCAAAACCTCCAAAAATGACTATTAAACTTGGAATTATGATCACTCACAATGTTACTTGGCAGTGCATACAACTTGTACAAATTGTCCACAAATAACTTAGCTAATTTTGGAGTCTTAATTGTTCACTTGGTTGGAGTAAACTTGCATAGTTTAGTCAACCGGTCTACGACCACCCATACTGAGTCATGACATCGTACAATGGTTGGTAAACCCCAAAATGAAATCCACAGAGATAATTTCCCATTTACCATCTCTAGGGGGTTACCTAAGAATTTTGTGACTATCACATAAGTGCAAAAGAAGGGGTTATTAATTTATTTTTTTCTCACATTTTCACATACAGAAGGGTATGGTACAATAAAATTGATAAAAGAAATTATAGATTGAATAGGAAAAGGGTGTATTTGATTTGTCAAAAATTCACAAATAGGGATTTTAAAAAATAGTCCTTGAACTCACCCGATATACATAGTTTATACATAGTGACCCGCCCCCGGCCCCGAGTTTACCATTAGGAATCTCTAATGGATGTAAGTGACCTCCTGCATTTAGGTGCTCTACTTTGTTTACTTGACATTTTTGGCAATGCAAGATATAATCTTGAACATATCCATGTAAACTTGGTTAGTAAAACTATCGTTGTATGAGAGCGTAAGCCTTTTTAATGCATGGGTGCCCTGCACTTGGACTGTCGTGACATTCATAAAGAATTTGGCACCAAAGGTCCATGTCCATCGATACAGAAAATATCCCCTTGTGGAGTAGGTACCCATTATTAATGGAAAGATTCTTCCATCTTTGCAGTTCATCCCTCGATAAAGGAGAACTGGGTGTGGAGGTTCACGATGCACTACCAACACTAAAGTGAGAAGGAGCCCTCATTTTCACATGGCTCCACACTTTGGGATATGCGCCATCATGCTTATATTTTCCCTTCAGAGAATCCAAAAACTCACTTCCAATTTCCGTGAATAAAAGAGACTTGATCCCAAGCATACCACTAAGAGTGTCAGCCACCACGGTGTATTGTCCTTTACAATATCAGAGCTTTGCATTACATTTCTAAAGAATCTCAGCCCACTTGGCATTTTGACCCTTCAAGTTACTTTGTTGTGTAAATCATTTGATGCTTTCATGGCCAGACACAATCTCAATTTCAGCTCCATACAAATAATTCCGCCTTGTCTTCAAGGTAGACATTATTGCATAGAGTTTGCGTTTGTAAGTAGAGTAATTATGATGTGTTGAATCAAGCTTCTTACTTTTAAATGAAATTGGCCTCCCCTCCTATAGAAGGACTGCTCCAATAGCATAATTATTGGCATTTATTTCCAAAACAAATGGCTTCAAAGGATCAACAATAACTAAAATAGGAGCTGTAGCTAATGCGTCCTTGAGAGAATCAAAATTTTCCTCTTGAGCAACACCCCACTGAAAGGTTTTCCCCTTGGATTTCAGCTGATCCATCATTGGCACAACAATGTGAGCATAGTTTTAACAAACCTTTGATAAAAACCTGCAAATCCTAATAAAATCTATAATTCTTATAGATTTTTGCGAGAAGGCCACCTCCGAATGGCATCCACTTTGGATTGATCCATGTGCAACCCATTAGCTGAGATGACATGCCCTAGATAATGAATTTCCTCCTTGAGAAAATCACACTTCTATTTCTTGGCATATAAATTATTTTCTCATAGAAATTCAAATACCTACATCAAATGTTGTATGTGCTCTTCTTTAGAGGCACTGTACACGAGAATGTCATAGAGAAAGACGATAACATTATGCAGTTATGGACCTATATATAGGGTTTTCTTTGGCACATGTTGTCACATGAGATAAAACATGGTCTAGGAGCTCAAGGAGTTTGGTTTAGCTAGTGTGGAGCAAGGTGAATGAGGGTCCCTCTCACTCACATTGCAGAGTTTTTGCAGTTACCTCCACACACAAGTATATCTCGTATTTGAAGGATGTTCTTCTTTGTTGTGACAAAGTCCCTAGGTGCTAGTCAAATCCGTTTTATATACCATTTTGAGCATGTAGTATCACAAACAATTTCAATGGCCAAAAATCGGCGGATACTTAGAATGACCTGTTAAAGTTATGAGTGCTGCTATACAACATTAACAAATGGTTGTTTATGCCTACAACAAGGCTATGTGTTTTCAACAAAAATGTTTTATTTGTCGTACCTAGATGTGATTTATGTTTCAGATTCTATTATGGTTCAAACATTTTAGCAAGGCTTGCAAGTGGGTACAATAGGAAATATTTAGTTTCTTTTCAGAACTATTTAATCTTCTCTTTTTTGTATGCTATGAGCATCACATTTGCCATGCGTATGGGTAGTTATACTCATGAAAATGTAGGTTTGGATTGGCTTTTTGCTGAAGGAATACACACTAGGTGTTATGGGCCCTGGCATTTAGCAAAGGATGATTTGAAATGGACATGCAATTTTATGAAATGGATAGCTATGAAGCATTTCGTACTTTATGTGTAGTATCTCTACACGCTTAGTTGTGGGTCTACCAATCACCAATAGAGGTCATGGCATGGTTTGGGTGTTGATAGATCAGTGACTAACCTTTGTAAAATTAGCCAAGTTGGTTCTGCATACCATTGTTGATTACTACGAAATGTTGTAAGGAATTGTGACCCATGTACCAATCATTTTTTAACGACTTTCTATAAATGTTTGGGAAACGAAACTCAGTACTTTCAGTCATCTAGAGGTGGATAGGTAGTTTACAAGTATTTATCTTGTGTTAAAGGATATGCTAAGAGCATACATTAGCTTTGCTGATGAGATAAGTCAACATGTTACTTTCATCAAAAGTGAGAAGAGGTAATATTTTAGACACCTCCTAGTTGTAATAACTCGTTTAGTCTAAAGTGAGTTCTAATTGGAGTCTATACACTATGTTGGCGGCTACATAAAATATTTGCAAAGGGACAACAATGTGGAAAATCAAGACGTTACTCTTGTCTTCATTGAACCTTCTATTGAACTGTGCTCCATCTTTGACTCATAAGGATGTCAAGCCACACTACTCTATCCCTTACAATCTACACAACAAGCACTCAATGCATACGAGCCTAAAGCCTCTTTGTTAGTCAAAATTCTTGAATTAACAAAACAATTGCAATCTTAGCACAAAAACCATGTTCGCTTGTAGAATCCTCAAATGATGTCCAAATTCAATACGATAAGATGTCTATACTCCTAACGACTAGATCTAGCTTTGGTACAACTCTAGTCTCAATCTGTGATAGGGGGACATGGATCACGATCCATGTACCTTAGTGGAATAATGTGGTGAAATTTCATGCATAGCTTGCCCTTGATACCTTGGCACTAGCTAAATGCTTTTTGTATAATCTGGACTTGGTTAGGTCAGCTAAAAGTCAAACCCTAGGTCTAACTTGTGGTTTTTCACCTTAAGATGTTTTGGACCCTTTTGATCTTCTTTCTAGATTCTTTTTACAATCTTTCTTTGGAAAATATTGTTTCTAATGGTCTCTACTACTTACTAGAGAAGCCTCTACCAAATTTTTCAGATGAGAGACATATATCATGATCCATGTTCCATCACTTCTAGACTTGTGATTTGGTCAGTTGTTAGATTATGATGTTTGGAGCCTATGCACAAATTTTTTTGGATTTGGATTAGTTTTGGGTAGCCCAAAGTGAAATCCCAGATTAGGTTTGTTGACTTTGGGAATTGTGTTTCTATGACTCTCAACTACTTATTGTTCAATTTTTAGTCAAATCCTCTAATGAGGTACATGGATTGTGATCCATGTTCTACCTCTTTTTAACATGATTTTTTCTCAACTTGCATTCTCTTTTATTTGGAAGCTATCCTCAAAATCTTTTTGGATTTGGATCACAAAAATTTGAAATTCCCCAATATTGGTCAATTAGACTAATTTTCGATGAATTTTCACAATTTTCTTTATTTGAGTGTGATTTTGATCTCAATTTGATCCCAAATTTTGACTCAATTGATTGAAATCTACAAGTATCAATTGGTCTCACTTCTACTTCAATAGGTCTCTAGGGATATAGATTGTGATCCATGCATGTTCCACCACAAAATCTACTAAAACTTATCAATTTGAGTCTTGTGAGTTTTATGAGGCCCTTGGACACCAACATTTTGATTTTGGATCAATTTTAGGTCTCTATCATCAGATTTTGGAAATTTTAGAGTTATGGTCTTTTTGTCTAATATATAGGTTTTGGCCCTTTTTTCCATGATCTTTTCAGCCCAATTTGATGTGATGGTTTCTACTTACCCTACTCCTATGTGAAAGAAAGAAACTTGAAACAAAAAACAACAAAACATTGCAAATTAAAGTCGTTGTAGAGAATAGAATAGTACTCTCAAAGCATAGAGAGATTTTGAAGAATGAAGCACTTAACCCATGTCTCTCTCCTTTACTGCTAAAGTGTAAATGCAATGAATGAAGAATATTTGAAAAAAAGAATCCTCTAAATACATATTGGTTCACTCACCACCTAAGGATCACTCATCAACAAGGGCACCAATGTTAGTGGGTCACTGTGACAAACGTCTATATTATAGCTATTTGGCACTAACATGCTAATGTCAACACTCAAGCAAGTGACTCGGATGGGGTACAAAGACTCTTTGAGAGTGTCAATACTCAATAAATGAACCTAACAAGCAAAAACATCAACTCAACAAGCTAATCACCACTCCCATATCAACAATCTACCTATGTCTTATGTCACCGCTCTAGGCCATTACGCCATTTGGATGACAAAATAGACTCATCGCAAAATTTTATGGGAAGCTATATCAAGTCTAATAAAACAAGTCTACAAAGTCTAGTGGCCATCTGATAAGGTACCAAAATTACAATCCATCATGTACCAAGTCACAAAAACTACAACAAAACTATATAAACATGCCGCCCTAAGGTCTAACAACACCCTCCTTTGGTCAAAATGTCAAAAAATAGTGATTTAAGCACTCAAAACTAAAGATAAGACTCAGAAACACGTAGTCACAAATCACAACAAAACTTGAATGTTTGAGTAGAAGAGTCGCTTAATAGTTGTACATTAAAATATCTTCTCTTCCCAAAGATAATGCTCGTATGTTCAAACTAAAGCTTTTAGCTTTTATACCTAGGGCTTTCAAAATGGTCAATTGTCGGCTACTTTGGCTTTGAGTACATGATCAAATATTATATCTCAAATTTTTGTAGCTTTTGAATCAAAATAACATGGATCATTTACATAATCTCCTATAAAAATAAAATACAACATATCAACTTGGGATAGTGTGCTTGACTCGAACGATGCCCATCAACTGCATTGGCCAAACACTTAGTTTTAGTTAATGTTTCCAAATGGATCCTTGGATTGTTATTTTTAGGATATCCTTGTAAGAATTATTTTTCCACTTTACTCTCTTAATTTATCATATGTGTTTCACATTTAGGTAGTCATTTCCCTAGTTTGTATCAATTGTATTTATCTCATGTAAGGTCATTCCAAAAATTATTTCATAATTGAGTTTTTTTTTCAAAATCTACAATGAAAATATATGCTGCTAGTCAATTCCGCATAAACTGACTATCACATTTCCTAGTAGTCTAATTGGTCATTCAATGTGACCATTTTTCAAATTGTAGTTTTGTTCTCATTTTCTTGATTGTCCATATTGCTTTGGTTGCTATGGAAATGCCATACCCACTATCCAATATAGCCATGATTTTTACCTTGTTATATTCTATAAGAACAATTGTGTTTTATTCATTTCCCTTGCAATAATCTCCTACTTTGTTCATCAAAACACATTTAACATGTTTTTCTTGAGATTCTTCTAATAAAAAAGCTTCAAGTTTTTCCTTTGTTAGTCGTGTGAATCCCACTTTTTCTAAAGTTTTTTTGTAGATCTTTTGATAGATGTGGTCTAATTTTCAATAGTTTCCTCAATGTTATGGTGCACGTGTTGACATGATTGACTAAAGGTTTTCCACATCTAAAGTATCTTTACTTGATTTAATTTTTTGGTCTTACTAACAAGGATTTTTCTTCGTTTTCTCCCAAGTATGAGGGTAGGGTTTCTCCATATAGAGACTTCTTGTCCAATTTCATTGGTGGATTTTTTAACCATACTTCCTCAATTGGAAATGATTTTAAAGACCAACTTCCATCATTCACCTCCCTTACCTTTTTCCGCAGGTGATTAGGTTATTCTTCCTTCGCTAAGGGGATTTAAGGTTCTTCATTTTCAATTAAAGAATCCCTTGAGAACGATGGTTCCCTCATCATCCTCATACTCTATGTTGATGATATTGTTATTGCTTGAAAGTTTAAATATGATATTACCATCTTGAATAAGTCACTTAGCATGCAATTTGCTATGAATCATTTGGAAGATGCAATTCACTTTCTTGGTATCATATCAAGAGGGATAGAAAACATGGAATATGAGAGATGTCACATCGGAAACGTATATCCACAAGGTCTTGCAAAGTTTTATTATGTAGAAGGGGAAGGCTACATTGAGTACCACAATGCAAGAATATGAAAAACTTAGCAAGAATGATGCTCCCAAGTCTGATGCTAAAAGGTGGCAATGACCAAGGTGCCATATTCGTCAACAATTGGTAGTCTTATGTATGCCATGATAGCCATGAGGCTGGACATTGCTTTTGTAGTGGAAGTGGCTAGAAAATTCATGGAAAATCCTGATAAGAAGCACTTGGAAGCAATGAAGCACATCTTGACATATTTGAAAGGTACGACAATATACAAATTCTTACACTTTGGGAATAGTGATGCATCCATTGTGGGTCACATGGATGTGGATTATGCGGGTTGTGTGGATGGTAAAAGATCTTTCTTTGGCTATGTTTTTATATTTCTTGGAGCAATAGTGTCATGGAGATCATTTCTTGAGAATTGTATGTCATCTTCCATCACAGAGATAGAGTATGTGGTAGTTTTTGATGCTAGTAACGAATCTATATAGCTAGCTCACATAGTGGAAGATTTTGGCATTACTCAAAATCTAGTGTTTCACTGTGATAGTCAGAATGATAGTGATATCAAAGAACCCTATGTTTCTCTCCAAGTCAAAACACATAGAACTTTGGTATCATGTGATATAAGACAACTTGACTAGCAAGCGCATTGAGCTAGTCAAGGTTCATACGGATGACAACCCTACAAATGATCTCACAAAGTGCCTACCCTTTAAGCGGTCCACATTTCATGGAGATGATGGGTGTAGGGTGGATTTCAAATGGGAGATTGTTAGGGTTCAAGCCAATTGGTCAGACACCCATCACACTAACCATACTAAGCTTATCAATTTGTTTCATCATATAGAACAATAAGGAGCAGTGAGGCATTTTAATCTTCAGTGAGAGCTTCACCAACACTCTGCATCTTCTCTTCTTCTCCCTCTCACTCTGCATGCATTGTGCACTCTTCAAGAAAGGGATTGAAGATCACATATGGGTAATGTCTAATCACCAAGTCTACTCCATGAAAATATTGATAGTACAACTTTGGACATGACAGGTGTTTATAGAAAAAATGAATGAAGTTACAAATTATGAGCTCAAAGTAAATCCATTTGCTAGCTTGATCCTAGCACTTAATGAATACATCCTCTATCGTGGGAATGAGAAATCTATTCTTTATGATTATCTTAGTAAGTGCACAATAGTCCACACACATTCTATAAGTATCATTTTTCTTTTGTACTAATATAATTGGTCAAGAAAATTGAGATAAGCTGGACATTACCATCCCTTTCTCCACAAACTTTTCATTTTCCTCATATGCAATCTCCTCTTGTTGAGCCTGTGAAACTCGATGACGAGGCTTATTAGAAGGTGAACTACTAGTGGGTAGAATATCCTCTTTTGGGAGATAGCTCCATAGGAATTTCATCCATGAATACATCTTGAAACTCATGTAGGAAATTAGAAAATTCTAACTCCTCTTTAGCTTCACTTCTTACCTCTTTAGCAACACGTGCATCCTTTTTAGACTCTTTGACAAAAACCATGTAGCAAGAAAGAAACTTTTTATTATTTTGTCAAAATCCTTTATCTATAGAAGTGGGATAGTGCTACTTGCACTATTTACATCAAGTGTAACATCCTTGCCTCTAAAGGAATCTTCATTATCTACATAGCTTTGTGAATGGAGCCTTAATTTCCCAATCAATGGAGTGATTGAGGCCTCTTGCCCCTTGAATTAACATCTACTCTCATATCATCCCCCATCTCAAAGTCATGGATTCCTAGCTTAGTAACTATCTCGATAGAGATAAAAGTGTGGATGGAGCTTCTTTGTCCATTAGACGGCCTCTTTCATCATTAGGGATAGTGAGAGCATATCGAGGCTAAAATTTTTAATATGTTCATTTAGCTCTATCGTCAGCACTGCACCAAAGTCAAAATTGTAAATTTCATAAGTCATGTATTCTTTAGCTACCCCCTCTGATATGTCTGCTATCCATTTTTGAGCTCGTCTCAAGAATCCACTTCATGTCATTCTTCTTCTATATGGTGAATTCAACCCATGGACAAATGATTACTATAATCATAGGTGGGATGTTAATACCAATCACTATAGAAATGAGGAAGCATAGGGAAAAAAAATATGATCACAAGGAAAAACCCAAGCACAAAGAGAAATAATTGGATCATCATGGAAAGGATTCAGTGACCTGAATATTGTCTTTCCACCAACATTCAAAGGTGGAAGAAAGGATGATTGAAAATTACACATCCAAGGATTCAAATAATATGGGGATGTAAGGTTTATGAAGATAAGTGGGGTAAATACTTCCCATAGATTTTGAAGGATGCAACTAGGAAGTGGTATTACCACTATCCAATATGAAAACTTTGTACCCATGGTAAGATGAAAAGGCATTTCTTCTAGAGTATAGTGAGAACCATGGGTATGAAGAAATGCTCCATGAGTTGGAAAATATCAAGCAACAAAATTTGTCAATGAGAAACTATGTGGAAAAGATTAAGGAGCTAACCAAAAAACTAAATGAATCTTCGTAAAAAAAAGAGGATGTGTGCATGGTTTTTTAGCAGATTCAAAGCAAGAAGCTTAAAGAGAAAGCAAGAGGTATCAGTACCAACTAGGATATTTAATGATCTAATACAAAGAACTTTTGAATTGCAACAACAATCAAAGAAGGAAAAGGGGCATATGGAAAGTTGGAACTCCAGTTCTTCTAGAAGTGAGCCAGAGGACCAATCAAAGAGTAAGAAGAAAGGAGTGTGGAATAATAGTACAAAAGAAATGTCAAAGAAAATATCTAAAATGTTAAATATCAAACCAACAATTGGGAAGGTGAAGACCTGGTGTACTAAGTGAAAATCAAAAGAACATGGGTCTGATGAGTGTTGTCAATGTACTTACTGTAAAGCATCCGACCATTTATCGAATAATTTCCATATGAGAAGGCATCATTTCAAAGAAGGAAAAGATTTGTCTTTGATAGCACTAGCAAGTTCACAACTGGCAAAGCAAGAGGAAATTCCAGGGAATATAGATAGTGGGACTAATATCAATAACACGCCAAAAGAGATAGATATCAAAATTGCATTGGTAGAGGTCATGGGAGAGCTATCTTTACAAGGTTAATATTGTTATACTTGTGGAAAATATAGACACTTTGAAGCTCAATGCCCAAATAATGTTAAGGTTGAAGTTTCCAAAGATAAAATGGCAAACCTAGTTTTGATGGGAGTGATCATTGAAGGGATACACGAATGCGGTCCATGTGGAGAGAGAGAGAGAGAGAGAGAGAGAGAGAGAGAGAGAGAGAGAGAGAGAGAGAGAGAGAGAGAGAGAGAGAGAGAGAGAGAGAGAGAGAGAGAACAAAGTGGGGTGGATATTAATATATAAATAATAACAGATTGGGTTGGTGAGATTAGTGGGTAGCGAACACTAAGAATGTCCATCTTGGGGCAAGGCACATGCCGCCTTTACCCCCAAAAACCTCCAAATTAAAGCCCAAATGTGTTTATAAGTGGAACCTACTAACTAAACTACTAGCATGTACGAGAAAATAGGTTGGAGACACTCTCATCAACCTACACCCATTGGCTCTTTCACTCGATCTACATGCAACCATGTTGGGTGTAGTGATAGACAAGCGTGTGTATCCACACTGAAGTCTACATGAAAATGCCATAGACAACTCTATATGCGACTACATAGCTCCACAATGCATCATGATAGTGTCAATCACATCATATTATTGACAATCCTTTTGCAAAAAATGCTCCCATTGTAGCTGCTAAATCCAGTCTCAATACTAACAAGTCAAACATGAGATGCTTGAATGCTGACAAAATCTGCATAAACCCGGTTATAGTAGCCTCTCACTATTATCTGCATGCACTGCATCATCAAGATTACTCATCACATATGGATGTGTTATCTAGGATGTCTACATTCCTCTTATCCATAGGCCAAACTATGCGTCATGGCATCAACTCATCGGCCTCTAGCATGAGCATATCAAATAACTCCATGTATGTCATCTCTGCCTATGTCTCTAGGAAGCCGAGTAGGGAGCACACCCGCTCTACCTCTATCTTCACAGACTCTAATGACACTTGTTGTGTCTCACTAGAGCATTGCGGCTCTACCTTTGTCTCTACAAAGTTTGTGTAAGATCCCCAATTTTTGGGTCTCTTCTAAAAATAAGAAAAATAGCTTTTAATATCTATTTTGCCAAATTTTGACTTAAGATGCTTGATTGACAATATTGGAAGGTTTTAAAGTAAAAAGCAACGTCGTTTCCATGTTCCAGTAGGTTAGATGAACGTTTGGTTAAGTTTTGGACAAATCCCCTATTTTTAGCTTTTTCATGTTTTTTATGCTTTTAGGTGCTTTTTTGTAAAAAGCAAGGTCAGATCCTTGATCTACGTGTTCTAGGGAAGCTATGGTTCAATTTTCTAAAAATCTACTTTTTGAGTGATTTTCACTCTATTTTTAGCTTTTCATGATCTTTAATGCTTTTTAGTGAAAAGCGAGCTCGCTTTCTTATTCCACTGGACGAGGGGAACCCGTGGTTCAATTTTAAAAAAATTTGTTTTTTTTGCTTTTTACGCTATTTTTAGCTTTTTATGCTTTTTGGCGTTTTAAAAAATGTGTTTTTTATGATGACCTAAACATAAAAATATTGATTTTAGTCTCCGTTGATTTAAAAATGATCACCCGAAGCAAAAACGGGACCAAATGGGATTTTTACGGGAATCATTTTTATAAAAAGCGGTACCGTAAATATGACGGGGCACTACGGGAAAGTCATAATTATGTCGGGACATTACGGTGCGGCATAGTCTAACTATGATTTCCATTAGTTGACCGGATACTGTTCAATTGGCCATTTTTGCTATAAAAATTAAATGGTAAGTGGGAGAGTTGACCACCAAAAGCTGTGCCATGTTTTTAGAAAAGACTGGAGTCTTTTCCCAAAAGCAGGAGGCTATTCCAGGCTGAGAAGTAGCGCTACCTGTAGCTTGGGACACACTTCGGGCAGCTACAAAACCTATAAATTGGCATAGAGTGCTCAGTTTTCAGTGTCGTCTATTGCATCTACTACCGCAAGGATATACGTATCTATTTTAGAGTGGTGCAAGCTCTTCATCACCATCTCCATAAGCTCTTCTCTTCTCTCTCTCTCTCTCTCTCTCTCTCTCTCTCTCTCTCTCTCTCTCTCTCTCTCTCTCTCTCTCTCTCTCTCTCTCTATTTGCTTATTATCTTCTCTCTTGTTTCACGGTGTATGCGCTCTTCGGAAGCTTTCGTGGCAGATACCTTTACGTAGCTCTCATCACCACTCTCTTGCGACAAAGCAAGAAGCCTTTTGACACCCCTAATCTATTCTAAAGCACGGCTCCTTGAAGAACCACTATATAGATTCACCGGATGGACAAACCCACTTAACCAATTGAAAAGCTTGATGAAACTTGATGAATTTATGTCTCCGCTATCACTTCGGGAATGCAAGTTATTAATTGTTCTATAACCGGTTTTATGTACATGTTGTTAGGGTGCAAACGAGAAGGAAAATGAATGCCTCTATAGCCTTGCACGAGCTACACCGTCGGAACAAAGAACTATTGCATGACCGAAAACACCTGTGGTAAACACCTATAGAGATTTATGAAAAACCCTCCAAGCATGGAACACACTCAAAATCAGGAGAAACAAAGGACATCATGATGAAGCTCGTCTTGTGTAGATGTCCGTACAGTATTCATAGGTAAAAACCAGAGAAGAAATGGAGAAGTTATAGCCGCTCGAACATGGAGGTGTCTTTTTTCTTGCTAAAAAATGAGCTCTCTGGAAGTTGTGTAGGTGTTGTAGCTATTAAAATGGGGGCTTTCTTATGCTTTATCCCCAAAAATTTTCTCTCTCTTCTTAGCCGACAAGGTTCTCTCCACAGGAACCTTTTAATTGGTTCATTTTTGGCCTTTTTTGGGTAAAAAATGAGCTATTGATGACCCTTTGACCAAGGAATGGGATGGGGGCAAGTGATCGGGGACCAAAAAAGTGGCCAGGCATCTGTCTAGGCAGTGGGAACTCAAAAAAAGTGCTATCTCCTTCCCCACGAGCCCACGAGCCCCCATAGCCAAGCCTTGAAAGAGCTCCTCTCACCTTTGATATACCATAATGGGCACCCAAAGTGCCATATATACCCCCCACTTTCCCCTTTCCTCTTCTCATGTGGGATTACTCCCATGCCACATGGCAACTCTCCACAAGCTTCCCAACTTCCCCAAAAATTTCAAGCTTCTCCCAAAGTATGGGAGGACTTCTCGGACAATTTTCCCTGAGGCATACTTGTTGCTCCGGTCACCGAATGACGCACCGTGACACACGGCTTGAATCCCATCACCTCGGCTATCTCCAAAAATGTAAAACTTCAGCATTTCTAATATTAGACCCACAAGTTGGCCCAGTTTCCCTTGTCGCATGCACCCGCAATCCCCTTCTAAGTTAAGACCGCCTGCTTCGGATGCTCATAACTCATTATGTACAAGGCCGATTCACAAGCTATAAAGCACAACTGAAAAGCTTATTAAAAACCATGTTTTGGAGTCTCAGACAACCCTAAACATCATCGTTCAAGCTTGGAGAAATCACACCTTTGTATAAGGATTTTTACATGGTCACTTCCAAAACTTGCAAGGCTATGTACACATATATACATGAGGTTAGTGGGCAAGATTTTTGGCATGACTTAGTGACTTTATGCTCATTCAAAAAATGCTTGACATAGCTTGCCAACCCCCCCCTTGCTTGCTTGATCATTCATGACAAGAAGAGGTTCCTAGGGTGAACAAGTGCTGCATCTCATCCCCAAAAACCTCACCTACATTCTCAAATGTTTCCACATTGTCTTCCTCTATTGATAGCATCTCATCTATCACAATTGTCATCAAACATGCCAAGTATTTCTTCATTTTATAACCATTAACATGATATTTATGTTGTGCACCACTCAAATCAGCCAACTGATATGTGCCATTATCAAACTTGTTGACAACAGTAAAAGGACCTTACCATTGAATTTGAAACTCCTTCTGAGAGGTATTGTCCAGCTTACTATTGTATCGCAACACCAAATCACCCTTTTCAATTTTCTTATCCTCCATGCATTCATTGGCTTTTAGTTGAGCCTTCTTTGATACTTCCTCATAGTAGCTCAAAGCCAAAAGTCTGTCCAATTGCAAACATCGTAAATCCAACAGTCTTTTCTCCCAAGCATTTGTTTGCTCTTCATCTCCCAATGACAATAACTTGAGTGTAGGAATCTCCACCTCAATTGGCAATAAAGCTTCCTTGCCATAAACTAAGTGATAAGGAGAAAATCTTGTGCTCGTTCTGATAGCAGTTCCGTAGGCCCATAATGTGCATGGCAACTCTGAATCCCAAGTTTTCCCATGTGTCTGGGTCATCTTTGTCAAGATCTTTACCAACTTGCCATTGAATCTCTCATTGAGACCATTGCATTGTGGATAATGAGGAGAACTATACCTATGCTGTATATTGAGCTTTTCGCATAAGAAATCAAACAACTCTCCTCTAAATCCTGGTCCTCTATTAGAAAGTAGCTCTAGGGGCACACCAAATTTGCAACATATATGCTCATAAAAAGATTTCCCCATCTTCTTACTGGTAATTTGTTTGATAGCCTTGTCTTTTGCCCATCATGACAAATAATCTACTGTTCTCAAAATGTAATCATTTCTTTTGCTAGTCATAGGTAAGGGCCCAATAACATCAAGACCCCATTTTTCAAACACATCAAAAGCTAGAATTGTTTGTCTCAATGCGGGCTTTAAAATTCTCTTTCCCATCTTCTGGCAAGCCAAACACGACTTGCACCAATGATTAACATCCCGCTGAATGCTTGTCCATACATAGACTTCTTGCAAAATTTTATGCAACATGATCTTCATGGCAAAATGGCCTCCACAAGATCCCTCATGATTTTCTTCCAAAATTTTGTAAATTTTCTCTTTCAAGGACACACGATGCAAAACCAAATCACTTCCTTTCATGTAAAGCACATCATCAAGCATTTTGTATTTCCTGGATTTTCTTATAAATGCATACTTTTTGGAGGATGGTAAACCCGGGCCTTCAGGTAGGATACCTGTCAACAAAAAATCCATCTGCTTCGATAAGACTTCTCTTCCATGATATAAAGGGGCATTTGCCTTTAGTACAAACACACAAGTGATCATTTTTTAGGCAGCATCATGAGGTTTTTCATTTTGAGACCTCTCAATATGCTGCAAACTCCATGCTTTGAACTTTTTGAGCAATGATTTCAACTTGAAGCATAAATTCTCTAGTTTGGGATTCTTATTCTTCCATACTCCCAATACTTGCTTTACGACCAACAAGGAATGTCCTTTGATCTGTAAGTGTCTAATTCCCAACTGTAAGCAAATGTGAAAACCACCTTCAAGGGCCATGTACTCTTTGCTTCTTTGTTACTCTTTGCATCAAGTTTCAACCCTTGTTTTCTTACAAGTTTCCCTTGTGTATCATATATGACAATGCCTCTTGAAGTAGCATCATGACTTCTTTGATAAGAACCATGAAAGTATAACAGTGAAGCATCAAAGGTGGCAAGAGTCTCGACTTTCTTCTTTCACACTACTCCCTCTTTAAACAAAATAGGAATTGTATCTTTATAAGCGAGTAAATTTGCCAAGGTAGCTCAAGTACGCTTTCCACCAAAAAAGTGAGCTAAAACTCCTGAAGTCCAATAACCCATCTCATACTATTTTTGATATATTTGAGTTATTGAATAGTTGGGGAAGCAATGAATAACTAGTGAGAAAGGTGAATGACTTTTGCAGCAATTAGTGTCTAAATTGTTTGCAAGCATATACCATAATGGTCATTACCAATTCAATTTTAGAGAAATTTCTTTCATGAGGAGTCTTCACTCTGCTAGCATAATGAACATGCTTCATATGCTGAGATTCCTTCCCCTTTTGCAATAACATGGCCCCAATGGCATCATGTCCCACTGACGGGTTAACATAAAACTCCTTTTCCGGGTCAGGAACTTGCATAATGGTCAGTGTACTCAAAACCTCTTTGACTCTATCAAAAATATCATCACAGTCACGAGACCACTCCAAGGGATCATAATTAATTGTTTGCTGCAATGGATACAATAGCTGCGATGCTAAGGGTATGAAATGAGACAGATATTTAACTTTCTGGATGAAAGTGGCCAATTGTTTGGTATGTTTTACAAGTGACACCAACAACAAAACTTCCACTTTCTCTGGATCCGCCTCAATCCCATTTTTTGAAATTACATGTCCAAGAAGCTTCACCCGGGCTGTGCCAAATGACATTTTTTAGGGTTCAGTTGACCCCTGCATTCATCATACCTTGCAAAAGTCATTTTAAGCTTTTGAACATGCTCTTTCCTTGAGCTGTATACATAGAAATCATCTATAAACCCTTTGACAAACTTCCCAAGGAACGGGGTAAGAACCCAATCCACTTTTTTTTCAAAAGCTCCAGGCCCATTTGTCAACCCAAAAGGAAAGAAGCAAAAGCAGAAACAACCCCATGGCGTAATCAAAGTAGCCTTTTTTTGGTCTTCAAGAGCAAGGATAAGTTGCAAATATCCTGAATAACCATCACAGACACTGTATCTTTCAAAACCAGCCACTGCATCTAAAATTTGATTAATGAAAGGCAAAGGGTAAGGATCTTTCTTGGTCACTACATTTAATGGCTTGTAATCAACACAAACTGTCCAATGTGCATCTTTCTTTGGAGTGACCACTACAGGGCTCACCCATTAAGCATTATGAACTGGCACAATGAACCCTGCATCCAATAGTTTATCGACTTCTTCCTTTAAAGCATTCATCTGCTCCTTACCCATCCTTCTTAATTTTTGCCGTATTGGCTTTGCCCCTTCAACAAGCTCGATCTTCATAGGATCCCCAACAAAACCCCTTATTTCCTGGTATGAAGTGATGAAAAGATTTGGAAACCTGTCCAACATTGCTAAGTACTCCCTTCTTTCTCCTTGTGTCAAATCAGTACTTAGCATATTTTGAATTAACTCTTTCTTCATGGGCAATTCCTGTTTAGGTTGCATCAACTCTTCAAGTTGCTCTAAACGGATTGAAGCATTTCTATTCCCTGATATTTGCAACACTTCACTAACTTCTCTCTTTTCCTCATCCAACAACAAGAATGACACTTCACCCTCATCACTGGAACTTAAAGCAGTGCTACTTTCTGAGTCTTCAGAACTATCTTCACTGGTAACTTCGGAGTCATCATTCTCACTCACATCTTCTAGTGCCATAGGTTTCTTGGTAGTCATATCAAACACCCTCTTTTCACCCTTCTTTCCATACACACAGATTGTGCCCTTGCCCCAATCTTGCACCGCACCAACAGCTCTCAACCAAGGTCGTCCCAAAATGAGAGGAAAAGCTTCCAAAGCAGCTGGCATAACATGAAAGTTTACTATAACATTCACGTTAAAGACTTCTACTTCCAAATTCTTAATCATCCCCAAACACTTCACTTTGGCATGGTCTGTTAGTCGAATACAAAACCCAAAGATTCCGCATGTAATGAGACCCAATCTCTCGACACATGACTGTGTGATCACACAAACTTGAGCACCTCCATCAATGTAGGCCTCTCCCATGCCCACACCTTTGTGCCAAGTGTTCACCACAAGACAAATGTCGGGTAACTCTCCTGCATGCAACACTCAAACTTGTCCATGATTTGGCTCTTTCTTTGGATTCACTAATGACTTCCACTGCCTCTTGAGTTTGGGCACCATATTCATCAACTATCCAAAAGTACAATCTACTTTCCTCCCAATCAGGTCTTCCTTCAAACTATAAGTTTTTTGGCCTTCCCCCAAAGGTAAATCTACCACTTCAAATCGTCTATGAGGTCTTCTCTTTATCTTGGCTTTTGCATCTTCACACCCTCTTTCTCCTTTCCTTTCCTTTTGCTAGTACCTGGCACAACATAGCCTTCCCTCTCTCTTTTGCCCACATGAAGCACATCTGCTTCCTTCTTTTCAACCTGCACAATACCCACATGACCACCAGAGGTTGAGGCTTGATTCTCCTGTTCAGCACCATGATCTCTCTGTATATCCAATGCATAATCATTAGCCCTATTGGGAATTTGCTGGGGGAGTGGGAACATATCACCTCCTAGCCTTGTTGGCTTTGAACAATAAGTGTTGATATAACCAAGCTCCCCACAGTTATAACAAGTAGGAATGAACCTCCTCTGTGGCTCAAAGACGCCTTGTCCATGACCCGCATTAGCATTAGGCTGCACTTCACATGCCTGAACCATCGCTCTACCATGACCACCACCACATCCGCCTCCACCTCCAAGAACTTTAAGTTGCAATTCCTGCATCATGATCATCATGTCTTGCATATTTTGTTGTAACTGTTCAATATTACAACCCTTTGAACAGGTTGGTCTCCAGCCTTTGCCTGATTTTTCACCTTTTGGCCACCATTATTTTGCACAGGGATTGCTTTCCCATACTCATTAAGTCTTTGAGACTTCCATTCTTTCTCTCTAGCGATAGCAACTACCTTCTCGAAGGTGGTGGGCCTTTTTAGCTCAACTTTGAACTTCAGGCTTCCTTTTAAGTTGGCCACAAAACGGTCCTTCTTTAACATGGATGGAGGGATTTCATTTCCCAAAGCTCAGGCCATTTATCCCACAAACGGGTGAACTGCATGACAAAATTATAAACACTCTGATTACCCTTTTGAGTGTACCCCAAAGTTTCATGCCAAACTTCATCAGGTACTTTAATGGATCTATACTGTGCCAGGAAAGCTTGCTTCACATGATTATAGTCCAAAACTACCCCTGGAGTTTGTGCTTGCACCAACTCTTCATGATTGTGTAACCCAACTTTTGCTTCATCCTGTAAATTGTATTGCAGCAGTCGCAACAATATAGCTTGGTACAATATATTTCGTAGCAAGCAATTGACTTCCAATTTTTCAATAAAAGTCTGTGCGTTCTCATTAGGCAATCCATGAAACTGTGGAAAGCTCGTCTGCCATGTTTGATTGCCACAAAAACACTTACATGTACGCCGAAAGCTCAAGGGATGTTGATGGGTCTCTCCAGTAGCTAATCCACCTCACATTGGGTAACCCGGCCCCCAGTGCTTGGCTTCAAAAAACCTCACAACCCTCCAAAGGTTGCAATTCAAGTGCTATCCACAATTTGCACATACATAGGCGGTTGTCCATAAGGACCCACACCCCTTTTACATTCTCTACCTGCAGGATAGACACATTTCACATGAATTGAAGCATAGGAGCACTTGCTCCTCAGTGGGGGCGCCAAAACAATGTTAGCGTGCAAACAAGAAGGAAAATGAATGCCTCTATAGCCTTGCACGAGCTACACCATCGGAACAACGAACTATTGCACGATCGAAAACACATATGGTAAACACTTGTAGAGATTTATGAAAAACCCTCCAAGCATGAAACACACTCAAAATTAGGAGAAACAAAGGACATCAAATCTTGTCTTGTGGAGATGCCTATAGAGTATTCATAGGCAAAACACAGAGAAGAAATGGAGAAGTTATGGCCGCTCAAACATGGAAGTGTCCTTTTTCTTGCTAAAAAATGAGCTCTCTGGAAGTTGTGCAGGTGTTGCAGCTATAAAAATGGGGGCTTTCTTATCCTTTATCCCAAAACATTTCTCTCTCTTCTTAGCTGACATGGTTCTCTCCTCAAGCACCTTTAATTGGTTCAATTTTGGCCTTTTTTTGGGTGAAAAATGACCTTTCGGTGACCCGTTGACCAATGAATGGGGTGTGGGCAAGTTTTTGGGGCCCAAAAAAGTGGTCAAGAGCCTGTGCAGGCAATGGGAACTCAAAAAAAGCGCTATCTCCTTCCCCATGAGCCCCCATAGCCAATCCTTGAGAGAGATCCTCTCACCTTTGATACACCATAATGGGCACCCAAAGTGCCTTATATACCCCCCACTTTCCCCTTTGCTCGTCTAATGTGGGATTACTCCCATGCCACATGGCAAGAGAACTTCTCGGACAATTTTCCCCGAGGCATACCTTGTTGCTCCGGTCACCGAATAATGCACCATGAAACACGGCTCAAAGCCCATCACCTCGGCTATATCCAAAAATGTAAAACTTAGCATCTCTAATATTAGACCCCCAAGTTGGCCCAGTTACCCTTGTCGCATGCACCCGCAATCACCTTCTAAGTTAAGACGCCCGCTTCGGATGCTCATAACTCATGATGTACAACTCCAATTCACAAGCTATAAAGGATGACTAAAAACACTTATTAAAAACCATGTTTTGGAGTCTCTGACAACCCTAAACATCAGCATTCAAGCTTGGCAAAATCGCACCGTTGTACAAGGAGTTTTACATGGTCACTTCCAAAACTTGCAAGGCTATGTACATATATATACATGAGCTAGTGGGCAAGATTTTTGGCATGACTTAGTGACTTTATACTCATTCAAAAAATGCCTGAAAACATGTAGTGGTGCTACCAAGGGGGGTACCATATGACGTCGTGAGTTAACCGAGCTGTTTTTATATGTTTTATGGTTTGTTTTGGTGAGTTGATTTCAACTATTATATGGCCATAAACTTATGTGAGAGTATATGGTTAAACATCCCAAACCGCAAAGGCAAATATAATTAAAGTGGCTTCTTTTTGGGTTACCGTTTATTGTGTGAGTACTCTATGGGTGAAGTGATGTGATAGAGTGATAGTCTATATTATGGATCTGAGTTTGATGCATTGGTTTGAGGTCAAATACTTTCATTTGCATGTTTTGTATACTCCCAAAAATGTCAAAAAATTGTATTTTGCATATGTGTGAAGTTATGGTTTATGGTTGACCTAAAGGTCAGAGCTGTTTTGCATCATGTTTATAGTGATGGAATGTTATCATATGATTTATGGGAACTCATGGATTGATGTAGATGCCTCATATGCATGGTTGTGATTGCTTTTCACCTTTCTAGGTTAAAACTAGCTCTATGTGCTAGAGAGGTGAAGTGCAGATGTGATGCATCAACTTTGCATGGTTGGATGCTATCAAAATTGGATTTTTATATCATGATTAGTTGCTGGTCGGACTCTTTTTATGCATGAAAGAATCATGTATTAAGGGTCATATGTGTGTGGACTTCGATTGACTGTAGGGGATATATCAAACTCCAAGTGTGGGAGTTGGTTCACTGTGATTATGATTTATGGTTAAGGACTGAGATTCCCTCATGGATTACGGTTGTGACTTTATGGTGGAAGCGGTGTGTTTCATGGTTTTTTTTTGGGATATGGTTATGCTGCCAAAAGTTATGCACGATTAGTCGTGCCTCACCCAAGTTGGATGGAGTGCTCGTCCGTGTGATGTGATTGGATTATGGTTTATGGTTTTGGGATTGGATGATGAAGTGATCTAGATGGTTTATGGTAGACGTATAAGGGTAGAGACCCTGTACAATCTAACTGCTTGGAAAAGATTGTTTGTGCATATGGGAAGTGCTATTGTGATTGGACTCATGTGTTATGTTTCTTATGACAGCATCACTACAAGACTAGGATCACCTACATCTCTTAGACTTAGACTAAAGGGTCGTTGACCTGGGGCTTTGCTGGATCGGGGGTGTTGCCTAGGTCTTCTTCTTTTTGTTAGGCTCATCTACACGATTAGTGCATTGGGAGTTGAATGACCTACACGGCTAACGCGTCGGGGATTTTGCCTTGGCTTTTCCTAAACACCCAGTGTTGGGCATCGAAGAGGCATGGCGCCTAAACTGGTATGGTAGGTGTTGATATCTTACAACCTACTGGTACTTGGGATCCTTTCTGAGCTCGAGTTCATGGAGGGAGGCAAAGTGGCCTCAGCCTATGTCTGGCTCAGGTAGGTTGGAGGTGTTCTGGCTCACTCTCAATGCAGTGAAATTCTCGCTGTCCGTAGTAGAGCGAAAGTGGATGGGTGGACCGGTCGATCCCTACATAGGGTCTGGTTGCTCTGCTAGTTATTTTGTCATAAAATTTTTGATGTTATGGTATTTTTTCATTGCATTAATACATGGTTGCTTGTTTCATTTAGACGGGGCATTTAAAGATTCTTTGTTGTCATTTTCTCATATCTCTGTGCACTCTATTTCACCCTCCACTATATTCTCTCTCTCTCTCTCTTTCTCTCTCTCTTCCCGCAACGCAGGGCACACATATATTCACCCTCCACAATGTTATATTTTTCTTGAGTACACTTTCATTCATAACACCCATTCAGGGGTAGCACTAGTCGTTAGGTAACTCTGGATGCAGTCCGGCTCATGGCCTAAACTCCATGCTTGGTCGAGCACTAAGAAATCCTCCCCTATGAAAATGCTTCTGCAACTCTGATGTATATTGAAAATTGTATAAAAGTGTAAACTATTTATTTTGTGCATAGACCCCCAAGGAGGGGTTTCTCTCACTTGGTATCAGAGCCAGGTTCTTAAGGTTATAGGGATAGCCTAAAGCCTGATACTAGTCGGGTTACTATCATGTACGCATTCATGCATGCTGTTTGAGAAAGGATATTGTATTCATGATGCATCTATAAGTGACATTGGTTGGTGATACTTGTTTGACTTGTCTCTTGAGTAGAAGTGTTTGGTTTGAGTTATGGTAAAGTGGTTGAAGTGTTCAAAGAATGGCGTTGTGATTTCTTTGAATGTTTGTTTTGTAGTAACAAATGGCTCCCAAAGTGACATCTGAATGCTTTAGCCAGGGAAATGAGGTTTTGGCCATAGTGTTGAAGAATATGGAGACACGGTTGTCAAGGGATGGACGAGAACTCTTTTACTTAGAAATTGGGACCAAAGTCTTTGGCATGCTAGGAAGTGCAACTTGTTGGAAGAGTGTTGATCGTAGTTACCTTACCCGTCACCAAGAACCCTTCCGTCCATTCTTCATTTACATTGACGACAGTCCAAGAGATTGGTTTGCCAACCTCATACTACTTCAAATCCGAATATGGTTAGGCCTAGAAGACATGTTCTACTACTTAGTGATACGTTCCCAAATGTTAAGGATTACCAAAGTTGCTAAGAAGTTTGAAGCTCTTGCAACTATCATAGGAAAAGAGAAGTTGGAAGATAAATATAGACCATGTTGTCACGTGGGAGGTATGAGAGAATACCCTTTTATGAGAGTTAAAAGAATATTTAGAGAATTAGCTCCAAGGCACCTATAATATTGTAATGAAATCATAAAAATCAAATTTTGATAAATAAAGGAATGTTCAACTGATTATTTAATATGGGGAACTACCAAGGAGAAAAAGCTAGAGTATTGGTTAAGCTAGCAGACCGGCCACAATAGGGATCCAAAGGAGGGAAAATAGGGATCCAAAGGGGGGGCAATATACAAAAGAGCAATGTGCATTAATGGGCTTCAAAGACCCTAAGGTTCAGCCCATTAAGACTTCCAAAATGCTAAGGTTCCAAAATTCAATGTAAAGTCCAATAGTCAAACCTTAGGGAAATTGGATGCCTTTGTGAAGACCTAAAAAGTCTTTGCAAATCCTTGGATAGGAGGGGATGAGCCCTTTTAGTAGGGGATAAGAGAGAAACACACACACACACACACACACATACACACACACACACACACACACACACACTCACATGCTCCCTTTACACAAGGGGAATAGGGGACATATGTCAGCTGATCCCTAGGCCAGTTGCCCCCAAGATGCATTCAATTCCTATTGGATGGCGATAGAGGTGGACCAATGAGAATTAGGCTAGAGTACATTTAGTTTAATTCATTTTGAAACACTTGATAGAAGAACCAATAGAAGTTAACCTCTCTAGAGGACTATTGGACAGTCTCCTGAGGGGTCCAATGAGCATTCAACAGCCCAATGGCTTGCCTGATTCCTATTGGCCAGAAGACTAAGGGGTCCAATGAAAGATTAATTGATTTATTTAATTACCTAAAGCTCTCAAAAAAGGGGAAAGGGGGACACATGTCAAAAGGCTAGCCATTATGATTCTAAATTCTTATTGGCTAAGCCTGGCATGAGCAAATGGGGTGTTAACATGAGTAAAATGCAAGAGGGGTCGACCAAGAGAGAGAGAGAGAGGGGGCTGATTTTGGCAAGGCATTAACACACACACACTCACACAATATGATATGTGAAGCAAAGAAGACTCTCTCTCCTTATCAAGCTTTAATGGAAAGCTCATCATCTACTCCAAGCTTGTGAGAAGGAATGCCTACATTAACAACTCTTGGCTTTGTGATGCAAATCCAACCAAGGGCCAAGCTCCAATGCATGCTCATCTCCTCTCCCATGCTAATTACTAAGCTATGCTAAGATTTTAGGAGTGTTTGTGTGAGGCGATATACTTATTTCTCATAAGAACTCTCCTTCTTCCTCTCAATCTACTGTCATACCCCGCTAGCTCTCACCATCTTCGAAGGTGTGTGAGATCTTGGGTCTGAGACTGTGAGGGAATTGATGTTGTGTTTTATAAGTGTGTGCATGGTGCTTGAAACTTCCATCTTCATTGCACCAGAAAGTTATTGAAGGAACACAAAGTATTGTATTGTGAAATGTCTCCCTTGATGGGGGAAAACTATAATACAAAGCCTTTTGGAGGGGGGATTGGCTCCATGAAAATCCGGTCCTCAACTGATGTCAATAGCTTAATTTCTCTCTCTTTTGAAGTATTGTTCATGCCTATCTAACTAGGTGTTATGCTTTTCATTGCTCTGTCCATCCAAGCACTCTTGCTATGCTCATTAGAAATCTATTCTAATGAAATACTCACTATGTTTATGCTATTTTCTGCTACACACAAGTTACTAGGCCATTAAATGCTACATTGGTATCATAGCACAAGGTTTCTCTTTTCTTGCTCAAGAAGGGAGGTCCTGAAGCAAGCTATAAATGGTTGGTATTATTAATTGTGATTGAGTAAATAGAATAGGGATTTTTCATCCTTGCAGTGCGCCTGCTTTGTGCAGATTACGGGGCATCACTGTCGAGAGCTATGTTCTTAATAGTGGAGTCCTACGGGGTTTGACTACAGATTAACCACTATTGAGCTATTAGAAGCTTGACATGAGCCAGCACTATTTTGGTGTTGAAAGACCCTCTTTTCTATTCCTTGCAATCAATGATATTCAAGCCATGGGTACAGGAGCTTGAGTGATTTTCTAAAGGGGTAAAGAGTAGTAGAAACTAGGGCTTGAAGTGCCAAAGTACACCTAAAAGCGTTTACACCTAAAAGTTGTTAGAATAGCTGACAGTAGTAAAGAGAGTGAAATTAATGTTGATAGCTTTGATTTTGCTAATGAGTAGGCTACTAATGATGCCCTATTCTTGCTAACTACCTTGTTTCTAGGCTTCAACAAGCCATGGGCAATCCATCCCTCCAAAGTGAAGTGCAACGGCAGTTATGTGCTCATGGGATTCTCCAAACTCCCCATCATGAAGAGAGAGTACCTAGGAAGCCTCCTTGTGAGACTTCCACAAGAGGCCTCTCTCCGATTTGGGAAGAAAAAGAGGATCCGTACAAAGGGCTCAAAAATCTACTACTTGAAGACGCATCTCCTTCTCAAAGGAGAACTCAAGAGCCCCCACCAAAAGAGCAAGAAACAAGTGAGTCTCTTGCCACCTCGGTGGAGATGGCTCCACAAAGACGGCGAGAAAAACGATCTCCATCACCCCCTAAACGGAGAAGACCATTGCACACTTTTCCACACCATAATTCAAAGAGGGATGATAGAAAACAAGAGAAGAAAAAGGCGAGAAAGAGGTCACCCTCTTCTCCATCGTCTTCATCCTCTTCCTCTTATGAAGAGAGTGATGGTGCGGACAAGGAGGAACAAGACAAGAAAAAGGCGAGAAAGAGGTCATCCTCTTCTCCATCTTCCTCAAATTCTTCATCCTCTGAAGAAAGTGATGGTGCAACTTTTGAACCACCAAAAAGAAAAGGCCATAGGAAAATCCTATGCCGCATGGTGGAAGAGGTCGTCCAAGCTCAAGAAGTTCAAAGAGGGAGGAAAGAACATCTCTTTACTTACCTACGATGGCACCTTTGTGCTATGGACAAAGTCTTGGCCTTCATCCAAAAGTTTGATGCGGCGTTTGGAGATGAGGGCTTCATGGAGTCCTCTAAGGTACACCATGTAGCTATGCATGTTAAAAAATTCATTAGGCAATGGTGGTCTAGCCTACGAGAAAACAGTGAAGCTCCACAAACATGGAAAGCTTTAAGAGCTTCCATCATGAAGTAGTTTTTGGCTACTGATGCCAAAGACAAAGTACTCACCGAATGCCGAATCTTGAAGCTCTCTCCCTACAAATCTATCCACAAATATGTAGACAAGTTTTGGAACTTAAATATCTCAATGCCACTGTCTTCAAAAATATGTAATTTGGAGAGCAAAAAAAAATAATTTTGTGTGGGTCTAGTTGAAGATATGGCAGATTATGTCAACTCCCAAAGGCCACCTCGGGGGGTTCACTTTGTGTAAAACTACCATATCACGTGCGTTCAATACATGTTTGTAAAACCCCTTATCTGTGAATTTTGTTAAGAATACCCTTTTCTTTTAAAATCTGTAAGTTTTTTTCACATTTGAAAAATAATGCCCTTCTGTATATATATTTCTGTAAGTTTCAAGAACTTTAAATACCCTTCTGTTGAACTCACGTAATAGGTTACGTTTTTATTAGGTGACCTACCCGGGAAGGCCACACACCATATTTGCAGTCATACACCACACTATGGTGGCTTCAAGAATCCATTTCCACCAAGGGGCTAAGAAAAATCTTAAGCCCACGGAGAACAAGAACCGTAACAATGAGCCTAAGGGGAAGGACAACATCCAAAAGTCTCCTAAAGCCAATGCCAACAACAACGAAGCTAAGGAGAAGAGAGTTTGCAAAGGAAAAAATAAAATCTCTCCTAAAGAGCTTGAGTGTCATTGTACAAATAACCACTATTTCAAGTGCGCGGAGCAAGGGAATGCTTACCGTGCTTGCCCTCACAAGAATATACAAAACGAGCCTCCTAGAGCTACCTTGGTCAAAATCCAAGAAGAGAAAGCTCACCACAAAGGATCTCCTCTATGCCATGCTTCGGGAAAGGTAAGAGAATATGATGCTTTTATTCTCTTTGACCCTGGTTCTACTCATAACTTCATAACCATAGAGTTGGCCACCAAGCTAGGCATTCAAGCCTATGAGATGGGAGATGTCCTACCCGCCGATGGTGCTTTGAAGGGGCAAGAAGCTTCAGTCACTCCCTTAATTGGGAAATTGAGGCTCCATGTTCAAAGCTATGTCGACAAAGAGGACTTCCTTATCTCTCCTCTCAAGCACGAGGATGTAATCCTAGGGGCACCATGGTTTGACTGCATGGTTGCCAATGTTAAATTCCCTGAAAGAAAAATCTACTTTAGGTTCAGGGAAAAAGATATGTACATAGATGCTAAGGAGTTGGGTAACACCATACCCATTGTACATACACAAGATTTCAATAACTCAATAAAGAGCTCTATTTCCATGTACATGATTTTTGTTAAAGATTCTCAAAATGAACCTAATGCTTTAGCAAAAGAAAATATAAATAATCACAAGGAATTAGAGTTATCCAATTTTCTAAAGGGATTTCAAGATGTTTTTATTGACGACATCCCTTGTGAACTACCTCCTAAACAAGGCAATGATGACCATGCAATTGAACTTCTTCCAGGAAGTTCACCGCCTAATAAACCTCCTTATAGAGTTTCTCAAGCTCAACAAGAGGAGATTATGCAGCAAGTACATGAGTTAGTTGAGAAGGGCACGGTTAGGCCTAGCTCATTTCCATTTTGCTCAACCGTATTATTAGTGCAAAAGAAAGACGACACATATCGTATGTGTGTCGACTATAGAGCACTAAATAGGATCACTATCAAAAATAGGTCTCTTGTTCCACGGGTAGAAGACCTATTTGATAAGCTATAAGGGTTGACCTACTTCAGTAGAATTGACCTAAAAAGTGGCTACCATCAAATAAGAATAGTTGATCAAGACATTGTAAAGACCGCATTTCTCACTTGTTTGGTCTTTACGAATACATTATCATGCCTTTTGGCTTGACCAATGCAGCAGCCACATTTAACCTCTTGATGGAGAAGCTATTCAGGCCTCATCAAACCTTTACTGGAGTGTTCTTTGATGACATTATCATCTACTCTAATTCATTAGACGAACACAAGCAACACCTCCGGGTAATATTTTCAAGTCTTACGAGAGAATAAACTCTATTTAACCGAAAGAAAAGTGAGTTTTTCTTACAAGAGATTCAATATTTAGGTCACATTATCTCGCAAGATGGCATCCAAATGGATCCATCAAAGCTAGAGGTAATAAAAGAATGGCCTAATCCAAGGAATCTTCATGAACTAAGAAGCTTTATAGGTATGTGTGCATACTATAGGCGCTTCATAGAAAAGTTCTCACAAATCATGGGACCATTACACTAACCAAGAAAAGTGTTAGGTATACATGGTCTGCCAAGAAGAAAAATGCTTTTGAAAAGCTTATCTCTTAGCCTGTGCTTACACTACCGGATCTCTCTCTCAAAGCCATTTGAGGTCCAATGTGATGCTTGTGGTGATTGCCTTGGAGCTATTTTTCTCCAAGAAGGGCATTCCATAGCCTATGAAATCAAAGGCTCGACCTTGTTGAGCAAGCTCTAGGCATATATGAAAAGGAACTCCTCGCAGTTCTACATGCCTTAGACTCGTGGAAGCACTACTTATTGGGAACTCCTTTCATTCTATGGACGGATCACCAAAGACTTAAGTACTTCATGACGCAGACCAAACTCTCCAACAAACAAATGAGGTGGGAAAATTTCCTTTCGTAATTTCATTTTCATATTGCTCACATTGCTGGCAAGCATAATCAAGTAGCCGATGCACTCTCAAGATGGTCGAGACTGAATGTGGTTTCCATAGCAACTCACAATGATCTATCTTCTATGATAGATGAGTATGCTATTGATCCCCCGATTTTAGAGATGTGATTTCAGCCCTTGCATTAGGGAAGAAAGAGGAACCATTTACTTTACAAGATGGTTATCTTCTCTATGGAAATAGACTATGCATTACTAACTCACTATGTGAGAAAGTAATGTATGAATCTCATGCTCTTCCTTAGGCATAGAGGGATTCAATCTACCCTAAAAGGGATTGAAACATATTTCTATTGGCCTACCATGAAAGAAAGCATACAAGAGTATGTTTCTAAATGTGTGGTATGCCAAAAGACAAAGTTTGATAGGGGGAATCAACCAAGATTGCTTCAACCTTTGCCAATCCCTAATTCACCATGGGAGAGCATATCCATGGATTTTATCTTTGGATTGCCTAAGTCTATCCATGGCAATACGCGAATATGGATGATAGTAGACAGGTTCAACAAACAAGCTCGTTTTATCCTTGTCAAAAAGACTATCAAAGCCCATGAAATGGCAACCCTCTTCATATCACAAATCTTCAAGTACCATGGCTTGCCGATGTCCATAGTGTAGGATAGAGATCCTAGAAAGACTTGTAATTTCTGGAAGGATCTCTTTCAAAATTTAGGGACAAGGCTAAATTTCTCTTCGGCCTATCACCCACAAACGGATGGCCAAAGTGAAATAGCTAACCTAAAAATTCTTGATCTACTAAAAGCCTATGCAACGGAAGTAGATCAAAGGTCCCAATGGGAGAAGTACTTACCCTTAGTGGAGTATGCCTACAATAATACTGTACATACCTCCACGAGAAAAGCACCTTTCGAGGTAATTGAGGGAAGATCTTCACTGCAGATGAGTATAGCCGAGACCTACAAGAATCTTTTCAAAAGATTAAGGATGCTATCTCTATCTCACAACAAAGGGAACAGACTGCTGTTGACAAGCACAGAAGAGGCCAAGCCTTTAAAGAAAATGATTGGGTCTTATTAAAATCTTCCAAGGCTCGATTAAGGCACACGACGGGCAAGAATCCTACGGGACATCAAAAGTACTATGATAAACTAGCAAAAAGGTACTATGGTCCCTTCGAGATTCTTAGGCCAATCAATGAGATGGCCTATCAACTCAAGTTGCCCAATCATTGGCTCATACACAATGCTTTCCATGTGAGCCTATTAAAGCCTTACAAAGGAGAGCCACCTCAAGGACCAACTATTGAAGACCCACCAGAGATTGAGGAACAAGAAGAGGTGCTGCAGCCCGAGTCCATTCTCCGACATGAAGACAAGGTACTAAGAGGCGGTAAGACTATCCGATGATATCTTATTAAGTTTAAGAATTATCCTTTTGAAGATGCTAGATGGATGCAAGGCATACAATTAAAGGATAACCTAAACCTTGTCAATGCTTACAATGCTTCCCAAGAGTAAGCAAATGTACAAATGTTAAAAATGAACAAAGTTTTTGTCTTATAAGACTCTCTTTTTCTTTATTGTGCACAAAAGTGAAGTAGTATGCATACTTAGATCAAGTTTGCGGAGACGACGTCTCCCAAACACCAAGTAGAGCTTGTCACTCTACTGTCAAAGATTGATAGGACTAATGTGCAGACATGGTTGCGGCAGCCTTTGGCTCTCAAGCGACAAATGCACTAGTCATCCATTGTGGAATGATGTTATAGGGTAACATAGGGATCCTCTACCCGCTAAGAAAAGGACTAATGAATATGCTTTATCTTCTTTCTACCCCATAGTCGAGGACGACTATGATTTAAAGAGAGAGGTAATGTCATAACAATCAATATCTAATTATCCTAAATGATTTTCTCGTGTTAAACTCATCATTTAATATGGGGAAGTTCCAGGGGAGAAAAAGCTAGAATATTGGTTAAGCTAGCAGACTGGCCACAGTAGGGATCCAAGGGGGGGGCCATCTGCAAAAGATCCATGTGCAATAATGGGCTTAAAAGACCCTAAGGTTCAGCCCATTAAGACTTCCAAAATGCTAAGGTTCCAAAATTCAAAGGTTGTGTCCAAAGGTCAAACTTTGGGAAAATTGGATGCTTTGTGTGTGCCCCAAAAGTCTTTAGCAATCCCTACATAGGAGGGGGCGAGCAATCCCTACATGTGTGCTTGTAGGGGATGAGAGAGAAAGTCACACACACACACACACACAAGCTTCCTTTACACAAAGGGAATGAGGGACACATGTCAGCTCCCTATCCCAGATGCTCACAAGGTGTACCCAATTCCTATTGGATGGCCTTGGAGGTGGACCAATGAGAAATAGGCTAGAGTAAATCTAGTTTAATTGATTTAAAAACACTTTATAAAAGAACCAATGAGAATAAGTCCTCTAGAAGACTATTGGACAGTCTCCCAAGGGGTCCAATAAGCATTCAACAGCCCAATGGCTTGCCTGATTCAAAAGGGGAAAGGGGGACACATGTCAGAAGGCCATCACTTATGCTGCTTAATTGTCATTCGCTAGCCCTAGGGAGGTCCAGTGAGAGGGTAGCATGAGCAAATAGCAAGAGGGGTCGACCAAGAGAGAGAGGGGGCTGATTTTTGCAAGGCATTATCACACACACACTCACACAATCTCATGTGTGAAGAAAAGAAGACTCTCTCTCCTTCTCAAGCTTTAATGGAAAGCTTATCACCTACTCCAAGCTTGTGAGAAGGGAGGCCTACACCAACAACTCTTGACTTTGTGATGCAAATCCAACCAAGAGCCAAGCTTCAATGCATGCTCATCTCCTCTATCATGCTAATTACTAAGCTAAGCTATGCTAATATGAGTGATTATGTGAGGAGATGTACATCTTTCTCGTAAGAATTCTCCTTCTTCCTCTCAATCTACTCTCATATCCCGCTAGCTCTCACCATCTTCGAAGGTGTGTGAGGTCTTGGGTCTGAGACATGAGACAACTGATGTTGTGGTTGATAAGTGTTTTTCTTGGTGCATGAAGCTTTCATCTTCATTGCACTAGCTAGTCTTGAAGGAACACAAAGAATTGTATTGTACAATGTCTCTCTTGATGGGAGAAACCACTATACAAAGCCTTTTGGAGGGGGGACCGTCTCCATGTAAATCCGGTCCTCAACTGTTGTCAATAGCTTAATTTCTCTCTCTTTTGAAAGTATTGTTCATGCTATCTAACTAGGTGTTATGCTTTTTGTTGCTCTCTCCACCCAAGCACTCTTGTAATTCTCATTAGAAATCTATTCTAATGAAATGCCCACTATGTTCATGCTAATTTCCGTTACACACAAGTTTTTAGGCCATTAAATGTTACATTGTCACTATGGGTACATGGATCACGATCCATGTTTGGAGGCCAAACTGAGTTTTCTTGGTACCATTAAAATTAGCTTGATTAGGAGGTCCTATGGTATCAATTTTTTTCTAAAATGGACCTCTAGATTGAAAGTTAGGTCAATTTTGGCACTTGCTCAGAGTACTTGGTATTTTTGGGCTTTTGGTCTAGTTTTTGATATCCAAATTCAGTTTTGAAAAGACCACTAGACTCCTTATGATGTGATCTAGCTATGATGCAAATATGGTATCAGTCTATGACAAAGGAACATGGATTGCGATCCATGTACCTATGTGTCAGGTGGTAATGAAACTTGACTCACACCTTCCCCTTGGTCCACTGATCCTTGCTATATGGTTTTTATGTGATTTGGAGTTGTTTAGGCCATATAAAAGTCAATTCACATGTCTATTTTATGGTTTTTACTTTGAACTATTTTTGGCACTTTTCACCCACTTTTTGAACTTTTTTGACAGAAATTCTTTGGGGACTTTTGTTCACAATGGTCTTTGCTACAGGCTGAAAAAGTTTTTGTCCAAAAACTTCTCAGAGGTACATGGATCGCGATCCATGTTCCATCACTTTTTGTGTGCTGATAGCTTATGACGTTTGTAGCTTGCTTCACAAATATTTTTGTATTTGGATCAGTTTTGCTCAACCAAAAGTGACTTCTACAGTTTGCTCTGATAGTTTTGACAATGTTCTGTTTTTGACTCTTTTCACCACTTTTTGCAACTTTTTTGCATATGGTTCTTTTGGAAAAGTTGTTCCAAATGGTACCAGCTATCTACTACTCAAATCTCAGCAAATAAAAAAACTCAAATTCTTTACATGGATCGCGATCCATGTTTGACTTCATTTTGACATGGAACTTGGTCATCTTATAGTCATGTTATGCTGATACTCTTCCCCAAATCTTTTTGAATTTAGACAACTTTTTCCTAGCCAAAAGTGAGTTTTTCTGTCTACCCTGCGATTTTTGACTAGTTTTTGTCTTTGGCTATTTTGACCAAATTTTTTCAATTTTTTGACGTTCGGCCTTTTGGGAAAGTTGTTCCAAATGATATCAGCGATGTACTTGTCAAACATCAGCCCCCAAAGTCAAAAGGTACATGGATCGCGTTCCATGTTTGACAACTTTTTTTCATGAGTTTTGTTTCGTTTGTTCTCTATGCCCTGTAGAAGCCAAATCTCACCCCTTTTTGAATTTGGATTCCAAAATCTCAAGATTTGCCCAATTTTGTGTCTAAATCTCCGTTTTTGTTGTTTTGCCCTAACAACCAATTCTGATGTTATTTTTTATTTTTTCTTTTGAGCAAACTTGACCAGAGCGGTTTCCCAATGATGTACATTGTAATTGGTCACTTTTCACCAAAAATGGTGTCTGAGGTACATGGATCGCGATCCATGTTCCTCCACAGATTCTAGCCAAACTTTTCAGATTGCTTCTCGAGAGTCTGCTGATGTCTTTGATCCACAAATTTTTGAATTTTGATCACTTTTGAGGTCTCTACCATCAAATTTTCAAAATTTCAGAGTTGAGGTCATTTTTCCCAAAATATGGTTTTCACCCTTTTTTCCCTTAATCCTTTAGCCCAAATTTGATTGTTGTAGTTTCTAGTTACCCTACTCCTAAGTACTAAAATGAAACATGAAAACAAAACAATACAAAATAAAGTTGAAATGGAAAACAATACGGCACTCTGAAAGCATAGAGAAAATCAAAGAATGAAATGCTTTTGGCTATCTCACTCACAACCCTCTTTACTTCTCAATAATAGACCTAGCAAGTCCTCAACTTCTAGACTCTATCAAGGTGTGCAATAAGTGAGATGCATACATGATATTCTAGAAAATGAAAATTTTTTTCATGAATTGTAACATGCACTAAACCCCGTGTCTAGCTGCTTCACTGCTAAAGTGTAAATGGAATGGAGAGACAAATCTTTGAAAAAGAACCCTCTAAATACGCACTAGGTCACTCACTATCTAAGGTTCATGTCATAAAATCTAATATCTAACTAACCCAAATGATTTTCTCATATTAAATTGATCACTTAATGTGGGAGAATAAACGGGAACAAGTGTTAAGATATAGGTATGTGCTTATAGATCTATCTCAACACGGGGCCAATGGTAAAGGGGCCCAAAAGGGAGATGGTCTATCAAAGAGCAAGGCTAACCAATGGAGCATAAGACCTTAGGGTTAGCTTCATTGAAGACCTCCAATAAATGTGTGTAAAAGTCCTTTGACCTTAAGTAAGCTAGGGCTGAGCTTGAGGTGGGAACCCGGCCCAAGCTCGAGGTGCTTGTCATGCTTGAGGTGTTTTTCATGCTTGAGGTGCTTGATTAAGATGCTTGAGGTGCTTGACTGGCTCCATGCTTGAGGTGCTTGACTTGCTGCATGATTAAAGTACTTGAGGTGCCTTGAGAAGCTTGCCTGAGATGCTTGTGGGAACACCCCCTAGTTCAAGTGCTTTGTCATGCTTGGTGAGTAAGGTGCTTGATCACCTAAAAGTCAAAAGCATTCCTACAAGAGGGGCGGCGAGCCCTTTTCCTAGGGGCTAGAGAGAGAACACCCACTCACACACACAAGGGAAGCCCAACTTGAAGAGGCAGCAAGGACACATGTCAGGCCCCTACCCATGTTACCTTCATGTGTTGCTTGAAGCCTATTGGCTAGGCTTCAAAGGGGTCCAATGATAAATTACATGAATTATCTAATTGTTTTAGCATTTATCAAGTCCTCTCTCTCAAAGGGGAAAGAGGGACACTTGTCCCAAGGCTACCCATGTTGCTTGTAATGGCTCTTGCTTGTGATTGGCTAGGCCTGGAGGGGTCCAATGAGCTTCAGGCATGAGCTACAAGGGGGGGTCGACCCAAGCAAGCTAGGGGGGTGCCTAGGGGGTATACTCACCCATACACACTCACAAGCACTCTCATTGTGTGATATGCAAAGTGCAAGAGCTCCCTCTCCAAGCAGGTAGAGGTTGAGAGCCTACACCAACACTCTTGGCTATGGAGTGCAAATCCAACCAAGAGCCATGCTTCAATGCTTAAGCTTGCCATATCGTTCTTCTTCATTACTATGCTATTATGTATGCTAGCAACAAGAGTATGATAAGTGAGGAACTAATTCTTTCTCCTACGAAATGTTTCTTCTTCCTCTTCCCTACCCTCATTCCCTGCTAGCTCTCTCCACCTTCGAAGGTGTTTGAGGTCTTGGGACTGAGGCTTGGGATAGTTAAAGCTTTCTTCAAGTTTATGTTATGTTTGTGGTGCATGAAGCCTTCCATCTTCATGGCATCACCTAGGTCACAAGGAACACAAAGACTGTATTGTAACAAGTCTCTCTTTATGGGAGAAATCATAATACAAATGCCTATTGGAGGGGGGACCGGCTCCACATAAATCCGGTCCTCAATTGTTGTCATGTTCTCTAAACTCTCTCTCTTGCAAAAGTATTGTCTATGCCAAGTTAACTAATTGCTATGATTATGTTGCTATCTTCAATTATGTCTACCCGCTATGCTCACAAAATCATTTCTTGAAAGTACTCTCATTAAATTCCGCTATTCTCAAATTGAATAGGCAAATTCCATTACAGTTCATATCACGGCAATGATGTCAATGTCAGCGGGTTGCCGCGATGAACGTCTGTAGCATAGCTTTTTGGTACTAACATAATACTCAGGGAAGTGACTCGGACGGGGCGCGCATGCAGACTCTTTGAGATTGTCAATCTCAAGAAGTGAATGTTAACAAGATAACACACCAACTCTACAAGCAAAACCAACACTCAATGAACAGGAAAATCTACCTATGTCCTTTCTCACAACTTTAGGTCATCATGCCATTTCGGCACTCGAACGGACTCAAAATGCAACGGAACTTTAGGAGGAGGTCTAGGACACCTAGAGGCAGTATCCGAGAAAATTTGGTTGCAATCCGACAAGGTATCAAAATCACGATCCATCATGAAAAAATTCCTCAAAACCACATCAAAACTATCCAAAACTGTCGCCCTATGGTCTAGGAACACTCAACTATGGTCAAAATGACTAAAAACAATGATTTAAGCACTAAAATCTGCAATTAAGGCTCACAAACGTGTAGTTGCAAACCACAACAAAACTAACAATGCTTACACTTGAATTAAATAGCAAAAAGAGAGGAGCACAATGCAAGTTTCGGAATTGGAAACTGATTACCCAATGATTAGAAAAGTCGAATACAAGCTGGAGCAGCTTAGTAGCTCGAGTGTATGTATAGCAGAGTTCTCTTCTTCTCTAAAGATAATCCTCCTTTCACATTAAGGCTATTGACATTTATACCAAGGGCATTATGAATGGCTAGTGGCCGGCTCAAAGGGACCTTTACAATTATCATGACATCATTACAACTCAAGGAATTGACCTATTACTCTAGAATTAGGATTTACATAGAGTATCACTACATTAACGCAGACAATTGATTGAGTACAAATGTGGTGTTTGGCTACGTGTCCGGCCAGGTTGACGCCCGTTTGGTATGTCCTCAAACATATTCTCGTCAGTACTTATCAACAAAAATGATATGGGTTCCTATTTCATTGTCATATGAAAACAACTAGAGAACTTTGTCTTTGCTTAATTCATTCACATGGGGTTCCATGCAACGGTAGTAAGAGATGAGTCTCCTCTCCTCGTGCTTGTAAATTCCAATATTTTTATGAATTGTAGCCACTGTTGCTACCCTCTTGTCATGAATGCCAAAGGTACCAGGAAGGCTAAGTTTAGGAGGTAATTCTTGGGTCTCCATAACCATCTTCCCTTTTTGTAAATTGTCTCCATATTGATTGTAATTTTTTGGGTCTCTAACAATGAGGTAGTGGTTTTCCTCTTCATTGCGGAACCTATCACCATCATCCGTTTTTATGATTATTTCTAATCGTTTGGCATGTCATTCTTCTATACAGATGCATTGCCATTTACGAGCATCTGCATACACTAGAGCTCCAAGGGTGTTTGTTCCCTTTAGGAAGATTGTCATGTATTTTGGTGTGTTCAAAAGGGTTTGGGAGGTGCTACCCCCCATAGTCCCTTGTTGCTACTGGAAGCCTCCAAGGTGCTGGTTGGCCATTGAATGACATGATTTTTTGGAAGAGGTGTCAATATCACTACCCTCCTCTATAGTTGGTGCTAAGGGATCCATCTTGGCTTGGTTTGCACTCTCTTCAGTTGATACTAGACTCACTTGGTCCGTTGTTACTCTACCTTCTCTCAAAAGATACTTTTCCAATTGCAAATACATGAAAAAAGACATTCTCTTGCAGAATCCCAACCTCTTATTTGTGAGGTCAACTAGCTCCTTGTGCACCCTTTTCTCTTGGTAACCTAGATAACTATTGTATACGCAAGGTCCAGAACTTTTCCTCTTGGCCTTTTGAGTGATTACCTTTACTGAAATTCAAAACTTTGCAAAAACTCTCAAACCTAAGTCAAGAATTTAACAACTCAAAGCCTAATCTTTACAAGCTCTTTGAGAGTGATTTTGGAGTCTATTTGATTCAACCAAGGTATTTTTGGATTCTTGGCAAGATGGCATATAGGCTCATTGTCGGGGTAATTTGTACGGTTAGTGAGCCAAGTCAGCACAAGGCTACTCACTGTGGAAAACAGTTAGAGAGAGATGCACAGCACAAGAGAATATAGTGCAAAAGATGCTTATGGAAACCTTAAATTGAAATATTGAATGAACTCAAAAGCTGAATACAAAAGACTTGACGGTTGCAATAGGCCCACTGTGCTCTTAAAGCTATCAAGATCTTGAGTGGAAGCACAAACATCAAAGCCTTACTTGCTTCAGTTTCCTTCCCTTGCTCTTCCCCATCACCTTCAAGAGCAATAACTTTGTTGTCACTTGCTTTGGTCTTCTTTGAACTCAAACAAACTTATGGAAAACCTATTATAAAGTACCTCTCTTTTGCTTTTCTTTAACTTCTCTTGAGTTTTGCTATTATCCTTCAGTCAAAGCTGGCATCAAAAGCACTATGAAAATTTCAACGAATGGCATGACAGCTCGGTGAACATCACTGCTAAAAGTGTCGAGGTTCCCTGTTCTTGAGTTGAACCTCATAGTAATGAATGTCATACAAGGCCAAGTAGTACATGCTTTAAAGTTCACATACGTTGCAGCATGCCTCGAAGAGCAGAAAAGTGACATGAAGAAGCATTAACCATCACAAGGCAAGTTCCTTGCAAAGCAAAAATACAAAAAGTTTGCTGTGTTTAATAGGACCCATTCCTACAATTGTCTACACCATGATTGGTATCACATGTAGCACTAAGTATGGCAGGACACCTTGGCCATGAGCCTTCCGTGGGATGGTCGATACAAGGTCTCCCACAGTCACTTTCACCGTGAGAACTAATATGCCTTTCAATCAAGCTCTGTTACACTTGTTGCCAGAGTCTCTGAAGGTCCTTCATCTCCATTGGCACCACCCAAGAGGCTCTTCCTCCCTTCTCTCGGTGGACTCTTGCTCTCTTTGCTTGCTTCTGTACTAATACTCGACCACTCCCTGTTGTAGTTGTTGCGTCTTGCATCCACACCAGTGCCTTTGATTCTTGCTCTCATCCTCCCCTTTGGTTTTTCTATCTGCGCTCTGCCGTTGATGACAACTCTCTCCTCCTCGCGTGCTTTCAGATGCCTCGTCCCCTCCTACCTGCTTAAACGCTTGCTCTCCTTTTTTAATCACGCGGCACCTTGCTTGATTATTCTCCCAACTCACGCTCACTCCTGTAGTTCCTTCTTCGCGGCGTCAACCAACTCCCTTTTCTGCTGGCTTCTCCACAAGCCACCTTGCTGGTCGGTCTTGCCAAAAGCAACCTCCCTCCGTCAGCTCTACAATCGATGGCCTCTTGCTCTTGCTTTCCACCTCACGCTGTCACCTGGCCATCTCTCTGTCTCCTCGCGTTCTCCCCACCAGCGCTGCCGCCTGCAGTCGACGCCTTTTTATTTACTGGCCCACTTCTTTTTTTATTCGCTGCTTAGGGTGGGTTCAGACTAGGCGAGGGGCGTCGATGCTCCATTGCAAAATTTGATTGGTTGGAGTTCAGGCACTCTTCCACCGGGCCCTCCATTTTTCTTCCGACCCCCCCACCCCCGCCCCCCCCCCCTCCCCCGGCGGGAAGAGTTGATGGTCTCTCTCAACCCCCTCCACTTTTCCACTTTTCCTCCTCCACACTGTTCACACTAGGCGGCGGCAGATTTGTGCAGACTTGTTTCTTCCGCCGGTTCAGTCTGAACCCAGCCTTAGCCTCTTTCATTAATAGCTTTCTTTTACCAAGCGGCCATTCACACTCACACCTTGTCCTTTTCTAGATCCCTAAAAGCTATATTAGGACATCCATAATAGAAGTACTGGATGGTTGCTTCAAGAGGCACACTAATCACATCAATGACCTCATCCTTGCTATTGATTGTGCCTTATAGAAACTCTTTGTTATCCCAGGAAACATCCTGTATGTTGTAAGACCCTCCATCACCTTCTTTCAAAGCCTTCCAATATCCTCCCCTCTGAGGACCACCACCTCCAGCAATGTTGCAAAGGTTGGAATCTTCCACGAAACCATGGAAATATGTTATCCTTGATGATGCTCTCAACACGCTCGTCTACATTCAGAATTCCTCGTGCATATGCCACCACGTCCTCTAGAATTTTCCAACCCACAAATCCATTATATTGGTTGTCCCCTTCACAAGACTTCTACTTTCCAAGATTGGTACTCACTTTAGCCTTCATGGGGCAGTCCTTGATGAAGTGTTTGAATTTGTTACACTCAAAACAAGCCCCCAAAAAAGTCACAAAGTTGAGCAGAATGGTTAATATCCCAATTTTTCCAATGATCACCATGCTCTTCATTGGTTTCTTAGAGACATTCCACCCTATATAGACCCTTTTTTAGGACTACCTAAACCTCTTTTATAAAGAATGAACAAGGGCGTGCCCAATTGATAGACAATCATCCTGAAATATATATTTTTTGAGAAAAAGATCCTTCCATTAGCTACTAAAATTGTCCATAGGGCTACGACCACCTCTACTAGAGAGGGCTACATCAAACACAAGGGAAGACTCTCCCAAAAAGAAAACAAAATATGTACCATGGGGCCTAAACCATGAGATCGGAGGAGGGAACAGCCACACAAGGGGACGGTAGTACCATGTGGGTGCACCCTAGACCATGGTGAAGAAAGGCCTTTAGCGCTAGAGTTGCATGGTAGCTTCTTTGCACTTGTGCATGCAGTTGAAGCTGCCCTTAAGTCTCTCAAACTAACCCGTGAAATGGGTGGGGACAGGGCGAGCCTCAAAGATGTGGAAGCAACGGGCCTGCCAAATGAATCAGAGTGTCGAAGTATAGGTGGACCCCCTTGGATCACTTATCATCTTGCTGGTGGATGATAGATCAAACTGTAGTGTCGGGCCCGTGAGGGTGGACCAAGAAGCAACACCCCAAGTGTATCGGCATGCTATGAAAAGAGCTGGCATCAATCAAAGATCACAAAGCCAAACCTGTTGTGCCATGGGAAAGTCCCACAGATAGTGACATTGACTCTTTGAAGGATGGTTACAAGCTTCACAGTCTGCCGAGAGGCCTTTATATACCATCGAAATCCCCAATGTTTTACCTCTGTGTGTAACTACCCACTAGAGAAAAGTGACTCGCCTTGGCTCTCTAGAGTCCCACAACCGCTCCTAACAGCAAAACAGGCTTGCAGCAAATCGATCCTCTAGTCTCCTTCTCATACCACCTTTGCATATCTTTGTAAAGATCCACCTAATGGAAGGGATTCAAGGGCCTCCCTTATGAGACAATCAAGCTCTAGGCCGTTGAATAAAAAACTCCTTCCTAGGAACCTCCCCTTGAAGAATTCCTCTCTAGCAGAAAACTTCCCAAGAAGGGTTGTTCCCCACTGTGTTGGGTCTTTGATCTCCAGCCCCCCCCAAGAACATGGTAGAGTGATGAAATGCCAAGATACTTTGGCCCAAGCTAACTGAGTGTCATGCCCTGACCAAGGAAAGTCCTGATCAGCCCCTCTAATTGGCTGATACAAGAGCTCAAGAAGATCCAACAAGATGTGATGTACCACATAATATCCAACAGTACCTAGTTGGCCACTACAAATCTACCTACCAAAGAGAGTCATGTCGAACTTAAATGTAGTAGGTTTCTCTTGATGGAGAGGAGGAGGGGAGTAGTCTTCTCTTCAAGGGACAAGTCCTGGCCAACTTGACAACCAAATTAAATAACTGCAATCCTTAGGGGAATCCATCTGAAACCCTTGGTTGGTGACCAATCAGGTGTAGGAGCACTACTAACCCAAAATGCAATTGTCTTCCTCCAGTTGATCAATGCAGCTGTTGCACAACAAAACACCTCAAGAGACTGCTCACACCTGTGCAAATTTTCCCCTTGGTGCTCCAAGTACAAAGCTCAGTCATCGGCAAACTCAACGTCAAGAAACTCATCTTCCCTAATAGGGAGCTCAAGACCACACATGCCAATCTGCTGAGAAGTTAAAATTTTGCTCACCACCTCAGTATAGAACATAAAGAGGAAGGGGGAAAGAGGGAAACCCTATTTAACCAAATGCACGCATGTAGAGAGATGACACACCTCTGATCCAATCATCTGTGAAACCCAACATGCAAAGAATGCCCTCCAGGATGTCCCAATCAACTCTGTCGTAGGGGCAGGCAAAAAAAAGAGAACAAAGAGAGAGGCAAAGGTAGTAAACTTTCTATGCTCAAAAGCGGAAGGATTTCTAGTTCAATGAGAAGAAAAAAAGGAAGATTCTTCGTGCCATGTCAAGGTAGTGGCAAGAGAAGACGCAAGGAGTGACAAACAAACTCCAAGGAGAGATTTTTGAACAGCTACTCCAACAATGAGTATTTTGCAACCTGCAAAACTCGACACACCCACGGAAATTCTTTTCAAGAGGACAATAGTGATGGCATGCATTAATTCGAGGGACGACATAGATCATGTCCCTTCATGCCAAGTGCTCATGTGAAGAACCCATGTAAGCACTTGGAAGATTTCAAACCACCTAAAGGTGATTAGAAGTGGTCATCAAACCACTTGAAGGTGGTTTAATGAACTTTTTCAATCACCCTAAGGTGGTTTTAAGTGATTCAAGTGGTTTCAAGTAGTTCAAAGCCACTTTCAAACATGCAAAACCACTTCTAAGTGGTAAATGTTCCTCTTGAGTGCTTTTGAAATCCCGAGATTTGGGTGCTATCGAACGGAAGGTGATTGAAAGTGGTAAACAAACCACTTGAAAGTGGTTAAATGACCACTTTCAATCACCTATAGGTGGTTTAAAGTGCTTAACTGAGAACCTATGTAAGCACTTGGAAGATTTCAAACCACCACTTGAAGGTGATTGAAAGTGGTTTTGTTTACCACTTTCAAGTTGTCATCAAACCACTTGAAAGTGGTTTGATGACCTTTTTCAATCATCTTTAGGTGGGTTGAAGTGCTTTAGGTGGTGTCAAGAAGTTTAAAGCCCCTTTCAAACATGCAAAATAACTTCTTAGTGGTAAATGTTCCTTTTATGTGCTTTCACAAACACAAGAGTGGGTGTTATAACTTGTAGGTGATGGTACCAACCGTTTTGGTTATTTGTTCTCACATAATAGGCGGTTTCAGGAAATGCATTCGATGGTGCATTTCATTGAGATGATCTGAGAATTTGAAGCCCTTTTTTGTTCAAAAAATGCGGGACCGCAACACCTGCTGCTGCGAATATCATGCCCAATCTCTCCACTTGAAAGATGCTTTCAACCAAATGCGTCAAGGTAGGTTTGGAGTACATGGAGAATCTTGTCACTATGCTTGTGAAATTTTGTGACCCTGTAGTAAGTGGTAGTATATGTGTGGCTGCAAAGTCAACATTTAAGAGCCTCACAACACTATGGGAGTCCTTTTTGTGTCCTAAACCAGGAAATTCCATGTTTCATTTACACATCTTCTTGATGGGAAAATGTGATCAGTGCGGTGCCAAAGAACTTAAATGTTGTCCTCTTGAAGTACACAACAACAACTTTCACGTGGCTGCTGCAAAGGTTTTTGTTGGTGTGGATATACAATCTATACATGAAGATGGCCAACATCACAAAAGGAAAGATCTTGTTATTTAGCAAATTGGGTGCTCCACTTTCATTTCATTCATGAAAGACAAGTTGACCAAGCTTATCAAACATAACTACGTCTACAGATGGTAGGCCAACCAATTCAAAGAGTGTCTACAGATTTTTCCAAGTGATGTCGTTGTCTCTATCGTGGACTTTGCAAAAAAATACAATTTTAAATTTCAGAGATCCAATCCATGCACTGGTATTCTAGTGAGGTGAGCATTTTGTTCCACATTTGTTATGTGCACTTGACAATGGGCGACATAATTTTTTTAATCTATTTTGATATATCCAATGACAATGTGCATGACATATTGTTTGTTCAACATTGCTTTTTTTTGCATGACCAATGGTTGAAAGACCAGGGTTTTGTTTAAAGCAACACTGGGTATGGTCTGATGGTGCAACATCACAATTCAAATCACAATGAGCTTTCTTCTTTGTTGCAAGGTTTTCTCAGCTTACTAGGCTTGAGATGATGCACAACTGTTTTGGGTCAGGTCATGGAAAAGATGAACATGACTGTGTTGGTGTAGTCATAAAGAGGGCATTAGCCCATGAGCAATTGAAGGTGGATGGACACCCCTTGTATAATACAGCAATAGTGGTCAATTACCTCACCCTAATGGACGATAGAAAAGACTGTTGGTCATTTGCAAACAAGGTTGATAGGGTCTTCTAGGAAATCAAGGTGGGTGATGTGCTAATAGATCACATTCGATGCATTGTGTGAATGGTTTCTCTTTAAAATATATAGTTGCACTCAGGTGTTGAAATTTGTCCTCCTTTTTTCATGCTTGTGTGCATGGTCAACGGAGAAGATGTGCAAACAAAACTCACATAAAAGCACAACAATACTTGAGGATCATACCAACAGAGACTGACATAGATGAAGATGTTTCAAGTGACGAGGAGATTGATGCACCTATGTATGCTGGCCATTTCCATGATTTGAGAGATGCCTTATGAGTTGGAGAAAACTTTGCAGTCAACACTAAGGAGTAAGACTTTGATTTTTATATAATGAGGTGTTGCACGGAGAAGAGGCTATCCACCACGACTGAGAACGATGTGTGGCACAATCAGATAAAGAAGAACTCCTTCTATGTTGAGGGGCACTTTTATGATAAAGTTGTGAGGGATGCTTGGATTGATATGTGTTATTAGATGATAGGCCTCCTTCTTCCATGTACTTGCACCTGGTTTGATGCCTTAAGTTCCCCTTGTATCCTAAGAGAAATGAGCCTAATTTCTACACTTTGAGTGATACCGTGTATGAGCACATCTGCAATAGCACACTCTGATAGCAAGCCTATTTAAACATGTTGACCTCATAAAGTATAATTGGGTATCGCTTTCTTGTATTTTTTCCTCATAAAAACTTATGTTCCTCAATATTCAAAAGTTGAAGCGTTTTTGACACTTTTTTTTTCTTTCGAGTAAATGTAGCTTACAATTTGCCATCCACTTGCAAGTGCTTTAAACTACCTTCAACCAAATTTTACAAAAATATGAGGCCCTTTAAGCCACCCAAAAGTTGTCAAGACACCCTTATATACGTAGTTTTGATATTATTGACCAACTACAAGTGCTATCTGAACCACTAGCAAATTGTTCAAATCTTTTTCAAACCACTTTCAAATCACTCGCAAGTGGAGGGGAAGACCTAGCAAGTGATCTAGAAGACCTTTGCAAGTGTTTTACAACCATTTTCTTGTATACTTAGTGTCGATCTCATAGACCGCTTGCAAGTGCTATCTAAACCACTAGCAAGTGATTTTGAGCCACTATCAAGTGCTATCTTAACCACTAGCAGTTGGTTTTGTACCACCATCAAGTGCTATCTAAACCACTGGCAAGTGCTATCTTAACCATTGGAAAGTGGTTCAGAACCACCTGCAAGTGCTATTTAAACCACTGTGGGATGCATGTCTAACCTCACCATCCTATCTTATTGCAGTATTAGCGAGAACCACGATTACGGAGGTGGTGGCAGTGGGGCAGAAACAAAGCAGAAAACCCTATGCTTCTCTGGATCTCTTTATCTCTCTCTGAATGCAAATGAGCTTATGTTGCCCCATTTGACCGTATGTTCCCAATCTATTCGGAATACCCCATTCATACCTACCTACATTGATCATATCTTGCTGTTCATATCATCTGCAATTCAAACCATTCTTTATTCTGATATTCAGTTGAAAAATGGCCTTCAACTTGTAGTTTTGATCCTTTAGAAGTTGGTTCAAAATCCGTCGTGTGCATAGTCTTTCCATGTTTACCATGTTCAAAGCCCTTGCTTTGAAGTTTCGACGTTTGCTTTCAAAATTCAATTCCGACTTTCCTGGCTCCGTATTTTTGTTGATTATTTGTCATTTTTAGCTTTTTAGTAAAGGAAAATTAGTTATAATCAATTCTAGTTGGCCAAAATTTTCCCAAAATTAGTGTAATCTCTCATACATACATATTCTTAACCTGGCATTTAGATGGTGTCAATATGGCTAATGATTATGCCTTCTAAGAGTTAAAAAGTACTAAAAAACTATTAAAGGAAAAGAAAAGAAAAAGAATGATGCTAGTATATACAAAATGATGATCTTGCTACATTTGCCCCCCTGCCTAGAGTGAGTCTCCCTTGACGAACATGTGTCAGAGTGCATGGAAATGAAGTATGTGTCTATGCATAGCTGTATATTGTGGCTCTATGATGCGAATCGAGGATCTGCATGTGGTAACAAAATGCTGTGCAAGAGATGGGTTCTGAACAATAAATTCAATGGTTTTCAATGGTGAGGTTATAGTGAAGCTGCATGGTCCAAATAGAAGTAATTGTAGAGAACACGCTCTTTGTTGGATAGTGGCCTCTAGAAGTTGTGAATTTACCTTGTCTTGTGTTTGAGGGCTCTGTTTTCGTCACCCACTAGAATTGCTTGGATGTGGTCTTCATTGTCAAGGCATCTGGTGAGCTAGTCTATTTTGGTTTCCATACCCACTTGACTTCTTTTGCTCGTCGATGTTGAGATTGGATTGGCCTAGGTTGCTTGACAAAGCCTTGGGTGGTTTGGTGAGGTCGGGTTTCTCTTGATGCATCGTGGGTGGGCTAGCATTGTCGTGTCGCTTGGGTATCCGTAATTTATTCGGACTGGTTTGCATAATGGACTTTTTTACCCAAATGTTCCTAACGACCGTTTGAGAACATCTGTGGATTGGATCAGGTTTTGATTGAAGAGGTTCCTATACATAGTCTATTTGTACAAAGGGTGTGGTGAAAGATTGTTCATTGTGCCTGAGCTTCAAAGTATTATTATGCCTGTTTGGTGTGGCTTGATAAGTGCGCATCCATGGCACTCCCAGAATAACTACTTTGTTAAGATCCTTATCCTCGACTACATGAAACTGATGAGGATAAAGTGTGCCATCAACCGTTACTGGTAAATTACATGTCCTAGATTGTTCATTATGCCTTTATTGGCCACTCTGAACCCCATAGTATTTGGAGTTAGAGGCTCCTTTGTTAATTTCCTAAAAAGGGAGTAGTTGACAACTAATGCACGCTCGGTGGTGCCATTGTCAAGTTGTAGCATAATGCATAAATCCATGTAGCCTTTGTTTGTATGGATGCTATTGGAGAGGAGTTGATACAATCACTTTGTTGGGTCTTTCTCTGTCCTTCCTCTTTAATATTTTGATTTTTCCTTCTTGGTCTATCTCTTCCTGAATGTCATGGGCTCGACTTTTGCGCTGAGCTATTACATGTATTGTTTGGAGTTCTTTTTCTATTAGGAGAAGAAGATATTTCTTTAATTTGTATCCACTCATCCAATTAGACATCTCCTCTCTTGCCAATGTTGCAAGCTTGATGGAACCACTTTGTGATATATCATGTATTACAAAAGGTCCCATCCCTCACTTTTTGAGTTTCTTGGAGTGTTGTTTAAGGGTATACATTAAAACGTAATCCCCTTTTTGGAACCCCTTGCTAATCACATGTTGATCTCATGGAAAGCTTTCATTTGTCTTTTCTGAGCATATATCCTGGCTATCGCTCCTACTCGGGTTTCATCCAATTGCTCCATGGTGTCTAGTCTCTTCGATAGCTTGTGGCCTATCCATCCTAATTGTGTTGCAACTCGTAGTGTTTTAATTAAGAATTCCATGTGTAGAATTGCATTAATCCCAAACACAAGGTTAAAAGGATGGAAGTTTTAAAAGCTACTCTATAAGCCCATAATGCACTGTGTAGCTTTTGGTCCCAATCATTTCTTGAATTAGTGACTATTTTGGTGAGCACCCTGGATAAGATTTTGTTGGTGCTCTCTGCTTTTCAATTAGCTTGTGGGTAAGAGGGTGCTAATTTTTGATGGATCACCATGAATTCGTCAAGTAAGCTTTTGATAATGTTGCTCAAAAAGTGTCTTCCTCTATCGCTCACTATTTCAATGGGTAGACCATATCTTGTAAAGGTATGTTCAAAAAGGAACAGAGCCGTAGTTCGTGCATCCTTTTTCTGTGCTGCTTTCACTTCTGCCCATTTGGTCATATAATCTATTATTACTATGATGTATTGTGCATGCGACCTATATGGAGGAGGTATTATGGGGCCAATAATGTCAATGCCCCATTTGGAAAAAGCACGTACGTCCATCATTGGCCGTAATGGAATTTCATCTCTTTGTAGGGGTGGTTTGGTGGATTGACATTCATCACATCATTTGACATAGGCCTCTGCATCCCCAAACAGGGTTGGCCACCATATGCCTGAGTGAAGTACTAGCTTTGCAGTTTTATTAGTAGAGAAATGTCCCCGTGGATGGCCCAAATGTGTTTGTTCTAGGATAGCATATTCTTTGCTTCCGATAGCACACAATCATTGTTGTCCGTCCCTTCCCCGCCTATACAGCTGGTTTTCAATTAGCAAATAATGTTTTGTTTCTTCTTCTACAGCTCTCATTCTTGCCTTGTACCATCCCCCTGGGAAGGTCTTGTTTCTTAGGTACTCAGTTATGTGAGTAGTCCATTTGGGTGCTTGTGCTACTGAAAACAGGGTTGCATGTTCCACTGGAAGTTTTTTTGTATATATATTACATGATTTTACATAAGTATGGATGTTGTGTTTCGTGTTTTGCCAGTAGACTCCTAGTCTCTTTAGCCTTTGGTATGTTCGCATTTCCCCATTGTGAAACCTCGTATGTTGTATATGAGCCTGTTTGAGGTAGTATTTGTATTCTTCTGGCAATACAAATAGTATTAAAATCCCATCCTTACCGTGCTTGTACAATCGTCCTTCTAAAAGTTGGAGATTTCTTGTTTGATGTATTATTGATGGTTGTCTTTCCACCTGTAATGATCGGATTGTGAGTAGAGGGATGACTTCTTCACTCCACGTCGGAACCATTTCAATGTTAAACATGTACAAATCTGGAAGATCGACATCAATATCTTCAGGTGCTCTCCCATGGAATAGTCTCAAAAGATGATCTACTCGTTTGCATTGTCCCCTTTTTTACGACTACTGTGAAATCAAACTGAAGCAATAGTATAAACCAGTGAACAATCCTTCCAGTGTTGCAAGGTTTGTTGAACATATATAATAGTGCTTGGTGATCTACAAAGAAAACAAACTTGTTTGCAAGAAGGTAGTGTTTAAATTTTTTGACAACATATATCATTGCTAGACCTTCTCTTTCCATAGTGGTATAATTTTGCTCCACATTGTTCAACTGCTGACTAGAGTAGAAAATGGGAAAATCCATTTTCTTCTCTCCAGGCTGGGTTAATATGCACCCTATGGCATAGGCTGATGCATCGACATGAATATGAAACATCTTGATCTAGTCAGGGGCTTCCAAAATTGGAGCAGAAATTAGTTGCTGCTTCAATTTGTGAAAAGCCTGCTTGCATTCTTCTGTCCATTCAAACTTATCAATGAGGGCATACAAGGACTTAGCTATTACAACATACATGTATATGAAGCACCTGTAGTACCCACAATGTTCCATAAATGCCTACACTTCTTTCATTTTTGTTGGCCTCGGTAATGCGGCAATTTTTTGTATCTTTTCTTGATCAGTAGAAATCCCATTTTTGGACACAATGTGGCCCACAATTTTACCTTGTCTTACCATGAAGACACATTTTTCAAGGTTTAAGCAGATATGATAAGTTCTATACTTCTCAAAGACTTTCCCTAGATGCGTTATGTGATCACTTCTCAGGTGAGAATGCACAAAGATCATCCACGTATATCTCTAAGAATTGTCCGAGATATTTCTTGAATGCATGACTCATTAGTCTCTAAAAAGGGACAAGTGCATTTGTAAGGCCGAAAGGCATTATGCTGTACAAAAATATACCCCACTCTATTGTAAAAGTTGTTTTACATTGATCTTCTGCTTTGGTGGTTAAGTGGTTGTAGCCGGAGAACCCATCTAAAAAACTATAGGCCTCCTTTCCCGCTACTCTCTCAATAACATGATCCGTTATTGGTAGTGAATAGATATCTCGGATGGTGGCAGCATTTACCTGTTTGAGGTTTACACAGACATGCAATTTGCTATTCCTTTTGGGTACTACCACAATCGGGGATACCCAATTGGTATCTTCAATCTCATAGATAAACTCTGCATCCTTCAGTTTGTCTATCTCTTTCTTAATTTTCTTGGCAAAAGTCTCATTGTATGTATAAGAACGTTGTCTGCATGGTCTGGCAACACTTTTAAGCGGTATTATGTGCTGACAAATCTCTAGATCTATTCCCTTTATGTCTTTGTATGACCAAGCAAACACATATTTATATCGTCTGAGTGCATCTATCAAAAGCCGCTCTTCTTTTTTAGTGAGGTTCGTGGCAATGTATGCCGGTTTAGATTCCTTGCCTGGTTCTGCTAAGTGTATGCATTTGGCTTTTTCCGGCCCATCATATGAAGTTCCAGGCTCTTTTGGGTCTTGTCTAAGTTTTTGCACCACAATTTTTGTATCTTGAATAGTGTACTTCTTGTAGTGGGAAGGTGCATCAAATTTACCATCATTTGATTCCTCATTGGTTTCCAATTCTGTTGTCCAAACTTCCTTCAAATCTCATTTCAATTGATTGTACTTGTTTTTGCACTTGGTTTTGGACAACTTTGTTTCTTTCTTGGTAATACTCTCCGTTTGTGTTTTTTGTGTGTTCTTCTTTTTCATTTTTGTTTAGGTTGAGTTAGGTTTCATATACCTCTTTGAGATCCCATCTTTAAGCCAATTGGTTGCTTCAACCAACCTTAAGTACTGCATTTTGTCGGTTCAACGAGATACAAAGTATTCTTCCCTCTTGTTTTGTTTATTCATGCATTTATTCCGATACCTACACTATCTTTGAGGATTTTCGTTCGGAAAATCATAGTAAATCACTTGTCGATCCTTCTGTTTGATGTTCTCATTTGAGCTACTAGAAAGCTTGTCGTCTGCGTTCTCCTCTAACAGCTTATCTGTGGAGTCCTGGAATGCTTCTTTATCTGTTTGGTCAAGGTCCCTTACTAAGATCTCATCCACTATGCGTCAACAATCTGCAACTTCTTCCCTGTCAGGGACTTCCTATTTTGATTTTGGTTCGAACATCTCTTCTGGAAAAGGCTCTAATACATATGCCTCATCTTGTGGTGATCTATCACGAATGCAATCCTCTTTTTTTAAACTACCACCCTCAGAAGCTCCACCTGTCCAATTGTGAGCTTTGTTTTGTAGCCAAGCCGGTACTTCTCCTTCTTGGTCAGTTGTGGAGTTTAGTTCCTCTCTTGGAGTTTGCTCCACATCTTTATAGCTATGGTCCGTGACACTGATCTGTGACATCCCTGTTTCTTAGGTAGATATAGTCGTTGTAATCCCAATCTTGTACTATTTTGAGCTCACGCATAAATGGTCTATCCAATATGATATCAAAATTTCCGCTCTCATCGAAATTCATAATGGTGAACGTGTGTTCATATGCAATTCCACAAGAGGTGACTACAATTTTCTCCAAAATGCCAATAGGTCTCTCCAGATACCCATCTGCCAATTGGACTTCCATTCTAGTTTTTTGGAGAGCAGGGTTTTCCCATTTTTCCCACATTGCTTTGGTTGCTATGGCTATTCCGACTCCACTATCCAATATTTCTATCGAATTTCATCTTTGTACTCCTTCACAATAATCTCCTACCTTGTTCACTAACACTTGCTCATGTTTAGCTTGTTTCAAGATTTGGGTATTCAATGTTTTTGGAGAAGCATTTGGTGGCAGAATTACCAGCCCTATTTTTTCCCATCTCTGTCCAAAGATGAGGTCTTATATGCAACAATTATGATAGAGTTAGCGTACAACGGATAGGGGATGACATCAATTCATGAAGAGTTTTGGTATACATCATCTTAGGATTAGCCTTCTATTGAGATGGTACTTTCATTACCTTTGTTCTAGTTTCATGGTTGCCAATAAATGAAGGTAAAGTCTTCAATGATTGAGGTTTGCTGTCTTTCGATATCTCTATACCTGCATCACTATACAGTGATCAGATGTCATTTGGGTAGAGCTCCTACTCGAGATGGATCTTCTTGATTGGTGATAACTGAAGCATTGTGCTTCCATTTTTTTGTTTCTGATATGTTTCCACAAATCCTGTGGCCATTGTTCTTCCACCTCAGGAATGAGTAGAGGTGCTTGCAAATACATTCCATCTGTCGTATTGGCTTCTATCCTCGTATCCAAGGGCGTTTCCCTTACAGAATCTATTTGGTCTCCATCTCCAATTTCACGATCCTTTAACTCTTGAATTTTTTTGCGGATCAACACCTCAGTTTTTGGAGCATTTGGAAATGGTGGTTCCATAAGCGCTTGAGCGGCTTGGATGAGATCCTTGCACATCTTTAACCTCTTTTTCTCATATCCTGGGTGAGGGTACATTAGCCACCTATCCTCTTGGATTTAATTAAACTTTAACCTAGCATCTTAAGCTTTAGATTTTGTCCAAGGGTTCAAAGACCTTGTCCACCAAGACAGATCCTCCCAGCGGTATTGTTGATGGCTTTGCTACATTGCCTTTTTCCTTAAGGTCTCTTTCCATCCTCAAATGTTCCTCTATTTACAGTAATTTGGTTTCCAAATCCGTTTTTTATTTCTCTCTTTTGGCTTTTATCTTGTCTTGTTTTGCCTTCCAAGATTTCCTAGGGGTTCTGACAGACAAATTTTCTATCTCTGTTTGGCTGGTTGGCGCGTTCCTTGTAGCCTCATGTACTTGGGCTCTCGTTAATGCGTTTTTCAAAATTGTTGGTTCTGTCTCTGTTCCACTTAAGCTGGGCACAATTTCAATTTTGTTCATGGTCGCTTTCCCTTTGTTATCAGGGTTTTTTGGACAATGTGGAGTGAGATAGTCATTTGTACACCCTTCATAGAACCCTAAAAGTTTTATTCGTTCTCTTTTGTGTGGAGAAAGTGTTGCCCAATGATCACCACCGCATTCATAGCATGGTCCTACAGGTGGTGGAGAACCTTGTGGATCCCCCATTGATTGTTCTATTTTAGGAGGATATCCCCTAGGTTTTTAGTTCTGGTTTGCCATGAACATAAGCATATTTTCATCGACCAAGTGATGGTTTTTTGTTGGTTGTGCTATGTATGAGGGCTCTGGTATCTCTTTAGGAACCATCCATGGAATTTGTCCCTCTGAAGCAAATGCATTCCCGTCAAACCTCGTCTCATAGGTATTGTCTAAGTCTTCTTGGTACAAAACCACCTGAACCATACTCTGATCAGAAGGTGCTTCTATAGGTTAAGTAATCCTTACCATGGCCCTGTTTTTCTGGGGTAAAGGAGGTTGATGCCCCAACACAGGTTGAGGTTTTTCCTGCCCTTGGATTAGGTTATTTGACGCAACTTGGTATCTTGGAGGGGGTGGAAACTGTTGCCCTCCCTGTGGCCCGTATTGTCTCTCTCTAACATAGTTTCTATTATAAAAACATTCATGGGTTTCATGGTTTTTCCATTTTCGTTCAGTAGCCCACCACTTCAATACACGCGGTATGTTTTACTCATGGCCTCTATTGAAGGTTGCACCACTGAGTTGGGTGATCTCCTCCACAAGTGTCACATTTTTGGGTGGGCAGTTGTTGTGTGTTTGGGTTTGTCTTGCTTCCTTGGTTCATCCTTCTGATTACTTCCTTGATCATTCGATCAACATCTTGCACAATGGGTTTTTCCCACCTAGTTTCATTGTGGACTCACTAGTAGTTGAAGAGGTGCTACTCATCCCTTGGTCTGTGTCTTCTGTCGCCTCTCCATATGCTTTGCACTTGTCTACGAGATACAAAGCCTCTTTTGTGACTTGCTCAAAAGTAACACATGCATTTAAGTGCAAGTCTTTTTTCAGAGTGTCATTTTGCAATCCTTATATAAAAAGGACATAAAATCTCTCATCTTGAGGTAGTTCTCTAGCAGGGCATCTTTCTATGTATTGCTTGAAACAAAGTGAGTCTTCCTTCAGCTTTTTCTTCTCCTTTTGTCTAAATGCATAGACTTGGGAGACAATATTATGCTTAATTCCTCTCTTTGAGAATTCCTCAGCGAATTCTCAGGGAATTTGCTCAATACTTGGGAATATTAGGTTGTTTAAAGGTTGAAACCAGGTCAAAGCAGTCCCTTCTAAAGTCAACCCAAAACCTTCATATTGAGTATGGAAATCAATTACCTATTCCGCCCTCAACACTTGAACAAAGATCAAAACATGGTCATATAGATCTACCGATCCACTATACTTTTTGGGTACACATTTTTCTACTCGATATGGTCGCATGTGTCTGGACTCCGCAACCATCCTCACCACCCTTGGTCCTCCTGGTGTGGTCTCTCTAGGTTCATAATCTCCCCTTGGCCCTACAATTGGTATCCTATCTGCTATACATTCATCAAGTTGATTTCGTGTAATAGTCGGAGGGATTCTAGTGGTGTAAGTCACGTGAGGTGCTGCACTACTCCTATGTGTGTTCATAGATGCCTAAGATCCCATTCACCCCATAGGCCATGGGTTCGGAAATTGTTCATGGTCAAATGAATCTTTCACTCTGGTTCTCACTGGAAATACTTACATGGCCAGTTTTTGGTCGCCTGTGAGTAGTCGTGGTTTTCATTTCTTCTGATTTCACATAGTATTGGTGGAGTGGTCCCCCAAAATATGTATATCATTCTAACTCCTTAGGATTGATAAAAGATTATTTTTTGTCATACTTGCCCATTATGATGACCTTATTACTTCTCCCCTCTATGTAAGTGATGAAAATGTATAGTTTGTTGCGATCCCCGTTAGCTCATTGATGCATGGTTCATCACATCTATAATAGAGTGTTTGTTCTCCACTATTGAATTTATATAGCCCCACATAAGTGTCGTCTATATTAAGCCGCTCTGTCTCATTGGTGCGTCTAAGCACTACGTTTTCCTTATCCATTTTGGGTGGTTCATCTGCTAGCTTTTCATCTATCTTGTCCTTGGTGCCAGTCATCCACTATTTGTCCACAATAAAGGATTTGTGAACCACTAAGTACATCATTTCCTCTCTGTCAAAATATCTATCCCCGTCATAATCCACATCTACAGGTCTCTGAACCTACTTCTCTTATTTTCCAACTTAACATAGTAGAGGTCCATTCTATCCTTATAGGTTTTGGCCTTAAGCACATTTTCAAATTGAAACTTCAAGTACAACAATTTTATGTCAGATGCAGGTTGAGAAGGACCAGCCCCCATGGAAGTTGTTTCTTGAGGTTTCAACTTGTTGGAGTCCTCAATCATTAGGCTGTATGACCTTTGTGAGATTGCTTGCTTAGTCTATGATGTTCGGACTATTGCTTGCTATTGTTAAGTTTAAGAACTATCCTTTTGAAGATGCTAGATGGATGCAAGGCATACAATTAAAGGATAACCTAAACCTTGTCAATGCTTACAATGCTTCCCTAGAGTAATCAAATGTACAAATTTTTAAAATGAACAAAGTTTTTGTTTTATAAGACTCTCTTTTTCCTTATTGTGCACAAATGTTAAGTAGTATGCATGCTTAGGATCGAGTTTGCCAAGACGACATCTTCCAAACACCAAGTAGAGCTTGTCACTCTACTATGGAAGATTGATAGGAATAATGTCCAGACATGCTTGAGGCAGCTTAGGCTCTCAAGCACCGGATTAGTCATCCATTCTGGAATGATGTCGTAGGGTAACATAGGGATCCTCTACCCGCTAGAAAAAGGACTAATGAATAGGCATTATCTTCTCTACCCCATACTCAAGGACGACTATGATTTCAAGAGAGAGGTAATGTAATAATAACTAATATCTAATTCTCCTAAATGACTTTCTCATGTTAAAATAATCATTTAATATGGGGAAGGACCAGGGGAGAAAAAGCTAGAATATTGATTAAGCTGGCAAACCGGCCACAGTAGGAATCCAAAGGAGGGAAAATAGGGATCCAAAGGGGGGTCCATATATAAAAGATCAATGTGCATTAATGGGCTTCAAAGACCCTACGGTTCAGCCCATTAAGACTTCCAAAATGCTAAGGTTCCAAAATTCAATGTAAAGTTCAATGGTCAAACCTTAGGGAAATTGGATGCCTTTGTGAAGACCTAAAAAGTCTTTGCAAATTCGTAGATAGGAGGGGGAGAGCCCTTTTAGTAGGGGATGAGAGAGAAACACACACACACACACACACACACACTCACATGCTCACTTTACACAAAGGGAATAGGGGACACATGTCAGCTCCCTAGGCCAATCGCCCACAAGATGCATTCAATTCCTATTGGATGGCCATAGAGGTGGACCAATGAGAATTAGGCTAGAGTACATTTAGTTTAATTCATTTTGAAACACTGGATAAAATAACCAATAGAAATTAACCTCTCTAGAAGACTATTGGATAGTCTCCCAAAAAGGGGTCCAATGAGCATTCAACAGCCCAATGGCTTGCCTGATTCCTATTGGCCAGAAGACTAAGGGGTCCAATGAGAGATTAATTGATTTATTTAATTACCTAAATCTCTCACAAAAGGGAAAGGGGGACACATGTCAGAAGGCTAGCCATTATGCTTCTAAATTATTATTGGCTAAGCCTGGCATGAGCCAATGGGGTGCCAACATGAGTAAAATGCAAGAGGGGTCGATCGAGAGAGAGAGGGGGACTGATTTTGGCAAGGCATTAACACACACACCCTCACACAATATGATGTGTGAAGCAAAGAAGACTCTCTCCTTCTCAAGCTTTAATGGAAAGCTCATTATCTACTCCAAGCTTGTAAAGAAGGGAGGCCCACACCAACAACTCTTGGCTTTGTGATGCAAATCCAACCAAGAACCAAGATCCAATGCATGCTCATCTCCCCTCCCATGCTAATTTCTAAGCTATGCAAAGCTTTTATGAGTGATTATGTGAGGAGATATACTTCTTTCTTGTAAGAACACTCCTTCTTCCTCTCAATCTACTCTCATACCCCGCTTAGTGCACCCCCGGAGAACATGTCTACAAGAAAAGGAACCTTGTTCAAACAATCCACTATTTACTTACTCCAATGAGGTGATATGGTTACCTGACATAGTGTATCATGCTCTATAGGAGGTCTACATATACACAAGTTGCAATTCTTAACATACAATTGAGCATCAAATTTCATATTCAGTTAGAAAACTCCCATTCTCATCAAGTTTTAATAGGTTTGGATTTTTCCATGAAGGATAAATCCCACTGTGAGATGTTCTTCCCCTAAGTATAAAAGAATATCATAGTCTTCAATACACAACCATAGTATGCCGTCTGAGCCTCTATGATATAATCATCTGCTAGGCAATTGGAAGGGACTGCTTTGATCAATCAAATTTCTGTTAGCTATATTCTCTTGATCTATCGACAATTGACCTATGGTCAATATCAAAAGTATACTCTCACTCCACCTAGGTATCATCTCAATGTTAAAAAGATATGAATCTAGAAAATCATCTTTAACCTCTTAAGAGTTCGCACTGTTTACTAGCCGAGAAAGGTGATCAGTCCTTTGATGGGTGATCCCTTTCTATTACACAATCGTGAATCAAATTCAAGCAAGATGATGAACCACCTTACTATCGTGCATGTGTTGTATGGTTTGTTAACAAGATACAATAATGCTTGATGATCGACAAAGAAAATGAACTGATTGGGTAGGAGATAATGCTTGAATTTCTTCATGGCATACACCATTCCCAATCCTTCCCGCTCAATAATTATGTAGTTCTGTTCACATTATTCAATTAGTGGCTAGCATAACAAATAGGAAATTCTATAGTTCCTTCTCCATGTTGTGCCAGGGTACATCTAATGGAAAACGCAGAGGCATCAACATGTACATGAAAGATCTTATTCCAATCGAGTGATTTCAAGATTGGTGTTGATACCAATGCTTGCTTTAGTTTTTGGAATGATAAGATCTTATTACAATCGGTTGCTTTTAGGATTGGTGTTGATACCAATGTTTACTTTAGTTTTTGGAATGATTCCTCACAATCTTATGTATAATTAAAGGTCACTATCAAGCCATAAAGAGGCTCAATGACTATGTACATGTAGATAAACTTTCTACAGAGTATCCACAATGTGCCATGAACGATTGAACCTCTCCCACTATCCTTGGATGTGGAATGTCCACGACCACCTTGATTTTATCCATATCCGTGGATATTCCCTTTGTGGATAAAATATGTCCGAGGATCTTGTCTTGTCTAACCATGAACCAATGGTTGGGCAACTTTAACTAATAAGCCATCTCATTGATTGGCTTAAGAATTTTAAAAGAAAGGACCATATTATCTTTTTGCTAGTTTAGCATAATACTCTTGGTGGCTTGTAGGATTCTTGCCCGTAGTATGCCTTAGATGAGCCTTGAGAAACTTTAGCAAGACCCGATCATTTTTCTTAAAGGCTAAGGCTCTTCTCTGCTTATTAGCAGCAACCATTTTTGCCTTTGCTGTGAGATGGATATAACATTTTTAATCTTTGGAAAAGATTCTTGTAAGTCTCGGCTATATTTATTAGCAGCAAAGATCTTCCTATATACTTTAAGTAGTAAGGGACTTTTGGATCTTTCCTCTTTAGCCTCGAAAGGTACTTTCCCCATAGAAGTAGTACAATGTCATTGTACGTATACTCTATAAGAGGTAGGTACTTCTCTCATTATTGAGAACGTTGATCTACTTTTATGACATAGACTTTTAGTAGATCAAGAATTATTAGATTAGTTATTTCACTTTGGCCATCCGTTTGTGGATAGGCCAAAAGAGAAATTTAATCTATGTTGGAATTAGGGTTGCAGAGAAACACACACAGCTTGGAGAAGACGAAGGAAGCTCAAGGCACACAATAGAGAGTGTGTTACTTAGTGTGCAATGGAAAAATTGATAGCCCTAGAGTGATGGGCGTATATACAATGCACGGGGGAAAAAACCTCCTACAGAGGGAAAAAATGCCCCGGCGGTCCTAGTGTGTTCACACACATCACTACCACATGTATATGGTAACAAATCCCCCCTGGAGTGATGCGGTGAACGAGAGCTGGCACATGAGTAAAGGGAAGTGCCATGCCCTGAGGACAGGATCAGTCCACAAAGGGGAGTAAGCCCAAAGCTTTGCGGAAAGCTTCAAGCTTCTCACGAGACAATGCCTTTGTGAAAAGATCTGCAAGGTTGTCCTGTGTTGGCACATAAGCCAAGCTGATCTCTCCTGCCGAGAGCCTCTCCCTGACATAGTGGTAATGCACCTCAATGTGCTTTGTGCGAGCATGAAAAACTGGGTTCCTTGCAACTGCCAATGCGCTCTGACTGTCAGCGTAGATAGTGTTGGCAGTGTCCTGTCCAACACCCAAATCAGCCATAAGGCGTTTGAGCGATACACACTCAACCGTAGCTGTGAAGACTGCCCTGTACTCAGCCTCACAACTCGAAGTGGCCATAGTAGGTTGCTTCTTGCTCAACCATGATATACATGAACTGCCAAGCATGAAACAAAAACCACTTGTGGACACTCGTGTGTCAAAACAAACAGCCAAATCTGAGTCTGAAAAAGCATGTAAGTCTGGCGGCAATGATCCCCCCTTGGGATAAAACAAGCCAAGATGTAAAGTGCCACTAAGGTAGCGGAAAATCCTCTTGACAGCCTGCCAATGCTTAGACCTTGGGCTATGCATAAATCTACTGACCTGCGAGACTGCAAACTGAATATCTGGCCTCGTGTTGCATACATAAATGAGGCAACCAACAGCAGTTTGGTAAAGAGTGACATCAGCAGGATCGCCAGCATCATGTAGACTCAACTTCAAACCTGTTTCCATGGGAGTGGCAATAGGTTTGCAATCCTCAAGTCCAAACTTACATAGCAATGTCTCTATGTAACTTTTCTGACACAAGGCAATACCACCATCACACTGCTTAAACTGTATACCCAAGTAATGATGCAACAGCCCCAAATCTTTCATCTTGAAAGTAGCATTCAAATCAGCCTTAAATTCAGCAATATGTCTCTCATTTGGTCCAGTGATCAGCAAATCATCAACATAAAGAACCACAATGAGAAATACATCATCCTCACGCTTTACATACAATGTGCTTTCTGTTGGACTATTACGAAAGCCTTGTTTAACCAAATGAGTGTCAGCTTTCTCATACCAAGCACGAGGAGATTGCTTCAACCCATACAAAGCCTTCTTACATCTGCACACTTTGTCCTCTTGTCCTTTTATGACAAAACCGCGAGGCTGCGTTACATAAACTTCCTCAAATATGTCACCATTCAAGAAAGCAGTAACAATGTTTGATTGATGTACATCCCAACCAAAATGAGCTGCCAATGCACATAGAAAACGCACAGTAGTCATACGACAAGTGGGAGCAAAAGTCTCTTCATAATCTATGCCTTTTTGTTGTGCATAACCCTTTGCAACAAGTCGAGCCTTATGGCGATCGATCTCACCATCCGGCTTGCGTTTCAACTTGTAAACCCACTTCGTACTAATGGCCTTTTTGCCAGGAGGCAAATCACATAAAGTCCATGTGTCATTCTCTATAAGTGCATCATATTCTGATTGCATGGCAGCCATCCAATTTTCTGAATTTTGTGCTTCATCAAAAGACAGAGGCTCCTCAACATCATGTAAACTAGACACAGCCAAAGCATAACAATCTGATGCATAAGATGCATAGCGAGAGCCTGAACGAGTACAACTAGACAAAGGTGCATCCAATTTACTATCACGCAAAGTGTGCACCAGCCATTTTGGCATACCTCTAGCCTGCTCATTTTCAGCCCTTTCCTCATCAAGTACATCATGTACATCTGCATCAGTAATAGGCTGTTCTAAAACATTTTCAGAAACCCCCATAGGCTGTACATTTGCCTCATTGGAACTTACATTCGTAATTCCACCACTGAAAAGAGGCAACAAAGTGTCATAAATGTCCTGTGAGCTTACATTACTGTCTCTAGTACATGACAGCAAGGGCTGAACAGAATCTTCCACAAACACTACATCCCGTGAAACCAGAATACGTTTTGTTTGCGGATGATACAACCTGTAACCTTTGCTTTCAGCACTATAACCAACAAAAATACATTTGACAGCCTTATCATCCAATTTTCTGCGCTGCACTTGTGGCACCAAAGCATATGCCAAACAGCCAAAAACACGCATGTGCTCAATAGAAGGCTTTCTATCATGCCATACTTCATATGGAGTAATAGACTGCAAAGCTTTCGTAGGACACCTGTTAAGTACATAAGTGGCACACATGATGGCCTCAAGCCAAAAAGAATGCGGCAAAGCTTGACTTTTGACCATACATTGTGCCATTTCCGTTAGTGACCTGTTTTTCCTCTCAGCAACACCATTTTGATGAGGTGTATAAGGCACTGTACATTGGTGTTTTATCCCACGACTAGCCAGAAATGCATTAAATTCATGAGACATATACTCCCCCCCTCGATCGGAACGGAGGGTGCCCATAGTACATTTTGAGACATTTTCAGCCATAGCCAAAAATTGTTTGAAGCACATAAAAACTTCGGACTTCGCTTTAAGCGGAAATACCCATGCATGCCTGGAGTAATCATCAATGAAAGTCACGAAGTACAGGTAATTGCCCAAGGACGGAGTTTGCATGGGCCCACAAACATTACTATGCACAAGCTGCAACCTGCATGTGGCCCTAACTGAACCATCCTTTGGAAACTTAGAATGCTGCATTTTACCCAGAATACAGCCTTCACAAACATGTTTGACAGGTGCTTCAAGAGGCGGCAAAGAAGCAACCATATCAGATTTCTGCAAACGCAGCAAACTGGCAAAATTCAGATGACCAAAACGTGCATGCCAAAGTTTTGCATCTAAAATAGCCCTTGAATCTGCAACAGCATTTGCAAAATTTTGTCCACACTTGTCATACAAAGTGAGCTTATACAGCCCACGGCACAAAAGGCCAGATGCAACAATTTCATCACCAAAACTGAGATCATGAACTGTACATCTGTCATCCACAAATTTGACTACAAGTCCCAAGTCTAGCAAGTGCGGATACAGACAAGAGATTCTTCTTGATCCCAGGTACATAAAGTGCATCAACAAGTGTGAAGGAACTGCCATTAGCAGCAGTGAGCACAATCTTTCCAACTCCCTGAACTGGATAAGAGGCGTTGTTGGCACAAGTGACTGAATTCCCATGAGGGACACACTCGAGAGAGGTAAACAATTCACGATGTGAGGTAATGTGCTTTGTAGCACCACTGTCGAAATACCACACATGTGAATCTGCAGCAACTGACAAGCATGCATCATGGACAGCACGATTGTAAGTGCACTCTGCGCTAAAAGCCCATTCTGCATCAACATCAGTATCACAATCTCCTTTTACAGAAGACTCAACAATGGCTGCATTTGTAGTGGAACCAGCATTTGCAGTGGAACCACCCTCTTTCTTCTTAGCCTCTTTGGCCTTCAACTTAGGACACGACTTGATCAAGTGATCATTGGCTTTACAATAATGGCAACGCATCTTCTTTTTGCCCTTATCACCAAAATTGCCAGACGAAGTGCTGCCACCAGAAGCATTAGGAACATAATTTTTGCCACTCGCAGCAGAACCATAAGAAGTGGCTGCATTACTGTTACCACCCTTTCTTTGAGAAGCAATAAAAGCCTGTTCAACTGCACGCTGCCTAGTCCTGTTTTTTCTAGAAAGTGACTCTTGCAACAGCAATGTGCATAATGCATCAAACTTGACAACTTCAGGATTTCCTTGGGTCATCAGTCTCCAAGTACTAGCAAAAGTCTGGTAGGAATCTGGTAAGGCATCAAGAACAGTCTGCACAAGGGAACTGTATGAAATGACTTCACCTGCAGAAATAAGTTGCTCATTGATATCCTTGACACTAGCAAGGAAAGTGTCCATATCATCTTCCTCATGCATAATCTTCGACTCCAGCTCTTTACGTAGCAAAGCAATTTTAGCCTCATTGTGGCTTGCATAAAGACCTGCTAGAATATCCCAAGCCTGTTTTGCAGATTTTGCTGAACGGATGTGAGGAATAATGGTGCGCTTCACAGACAACACAATCAATGCATGAGCGTGCGCATCCTTAACATCCCAACGAGCTTGTTCTGCCGTAGGCAAAACAACTCTAACAGCTGCAATCCTTGCAGCAAGACCTGCAACATCCTCAACATCGCCTACATCCTCAGAACCAGGACGTACATCAATGCCCTGCACAATGTTCCAGACACCTTTTGACACAATAACATGTTGCATCATATAAGCCCACATAGGGTAGTTGTCCCCATCCAGCCTGTCCTCAACAGCAAACATCTTGAACACATCTGTGTTGTTGTTGTCAGCCATGGTAAATGCTGCACCTGATGTGAAAACTGCCCGAAAATAGGAGAAATGGAGCGGGAACAATTTGTGCTACATAGAACAAACGGTAGAAGACTATAAGGCACCTGTTATGCAGAAAACGGCACTGATAGAAAATCTGCACAAAATGACGAAATAGCCTGTGCAGTACTACCTGTAGTGGAAACGGAGGCTGAAATGAGCCCAAATCAAAATGAGCCGAAACAGAGGCCTGTGCAGTACTGCCTATAGACTGAAATCGGAGGAAGTGAGCAGGCGTGTGCTGGAGCAGCTGGCGACTAAGCCCGAGAGGACGTGACCTGCTCTGATACCAATTGTTGGAATTAGGGTTGCAGAGAAACACACACAGCTTGGAGAAGACGAATGAAGCTCAAGGCACACAATAGAGAGTGTGTTACTTAGTGTGCAATGGAAAAATTGATAGCCCTAGAGTGATGGGCGTATATACAATGCACGGGGGAAAAAACCTCCTAAAGAGGGAAAAAATGCCCCGACGGTCCTAGTGTGTTCACACACATCACTACCACATGTATATGGTAACAATCTAATTCCTAGATTGTCAAAGAGACCCTTCCAGAAATTATTGGTCATTCTAGGATCTTTGTCCGACACTATGGATGTTGGAAGCTATGATACTTGAAAATTTGAGATATGAAGAGGGTTGCCGTTTGATATGCCTTAATAGTCTTTTTGACAAACCTAGAGTGTGTTTTCTTGCTGAGCCTGTCGATTGAAACAATCCAAGTTTCTTTTCTCGGTTAAATTTTGATTTTTGGCATACCATGCATTTTGAAACATACTCTTCATGGTATGTTTACTTTTCATGGTAGGCATATCCTCCAAGGTGAATGGTTCTTTTTTTGCTTCCCTAATGCAAAGGCTTAGTTACATACTTAAGTCTCAGACAGTAGCACACTCATCTATAATAAAAGATAGATCATTGTGAGTTGCTATAGACACCACATTTACCCTTGGTCGTCTCGTGAAAGTTCATCGATCACTTGATTGTGCTTGCCAGCAATGTAAGCAATATGAAATTTAAATTGCGAAAGAAAATTTGCCCACCTCATTTGTTTGTCGGAGAGCATGGTTTGCATCATAAAGTTCTTGAGGCTTTTGATCCATTCTTCATAGGATGAATGGAGCCCCCAAGAGATAGTGTTTCCATGTGTCTAGGGCATGTAGAACAGCTAAAAGCTCTTTTTTGTATATGCCCAAGACCCATTCATCGGCATTAAGCCTCGGCTCTCATATGCTATGGCATGCCCTTCTTGAAGCAAAACTGCTCCAAGGCAAGCGCCATTCACAAGCATCACATTGGACCTCAAATGGCTTTGAGAGATCTGGAAGCGTAGGGACTGTTTGAGGGATAAGCTTCTTTTTGAGCTTGTCAAAAACATTTTGTTCTTTAGTAGTCCATGAGTACTTAATGTTCTTCTTTGTTAAGTCATGCAATGGTCCTACTATTTGAGAGGATTTTGCTATGAAGCACCTATAGTATGCACACATACCAATAAAGCTTCTTAGCTCATGTAGCTTCCTTGGATTAGGCCATGCTTTTATTACCTCCAACTTTGATGGATCCATATGAGATACCATCTTGAGAGATAATGTGACCTAAATATTGAATCTCTTGTAGAAAAAAAACACTTTTCTTTTGATTAATGCAAAGCTTTTATTCTCTCACAATTTGAAAGATTACTTGGAGATGTCACTTGTACTCCTTAATAGAATTTGAGTGGCCTGAAAATTTTTGTCCATCGTGAGTTCAAATGCGGCTAGAGCATTTGTCATGCCAAAACTTGTAACTTATCAAATAGATCTTCTACCCGCGGCATGGGAAATCATTTTTTTAATAGTGATCCTATTTAGTGCTCTATAGTCAACACACATGTGATATGTGTCATCTTTCTTTTTCACTAAAAGTAACGGCGAATAGAATGGAGAGGAGCTCGGCCTCACCATCCCTTTTTCCACCAATTCATGCACTTGCCTCATGATCTCCTCTTGTTGAACTTGTGAAACTCAATAAGGAGGTTTATTAGGCGGTGAGCTTCCTAGTAGAAGCTCTATTGCATGGTCATCATCCCCTCATTTTGGAGGTAGCTCACTAGGGATGTCATCAATGAAAACATCTTGGAATCCATTTAGAAAATTAGACAACTCTAATTTCTCTTGATTCCTTTTATTGCTACTTGTGAAAACATTAGAATCATTTACAGATTCTCTAACAAAAATTATAAACGCAAAAATAGAGCTTTCATTGACTTATCAAAAGCAAACCTATTTACTAGGGATATGGTGCTACAAACGGATGCGCGATGGCCCTGCAAAATACTCATGATAACACAATACAGACCATAAAAACGATAAATCAACATACCTGAATCGTCACATACGCACATGATCGATCTCAACACGAACATAGAGAGATAGAGAATAGAATTGAGCGAGGGAGAACGTGCAAGCGCACCTCCGAGAGCGGAGTGCTACGCTGACACGGCGAGAGAGAAGAGAGAAGAAGGGAGAAGAACGACACAAACACTAGGTGCAATCTCCCTCCGTGCAAGAGTGACCATTTCCCTCTTGCACGTATTTGTTATATAGATTTCTTGAATGGTCAAATTGGTTACAAACTGGCCGGCCGGTCATAAATGGCCAAAGCTCATAAAAGAGCACTTGAATAATAAAATGTACATGATATACATATCCATTCGCATAGGCCAAGCTGGGTCTAGTCTTTTCCACCTGTCAGCTGCAATAAATAATGAAATATCAATTCTATAACATACCTCTCCGTTGGAAAGCAATTGTCCTCAGTTGCGAAGATAAAAATCTGCAAACAATACTTGTAAAAAACAATGATTAGTATGTTGTGTCAAAAACATCACATAATAAAAGAAAATTTTATGAAACTAAGCAACATTAGCTTATGCCTGTCGTCATCCACATACTACCTATTCTAGTGTCCCATACCATTAGAATAAGCAGTATATGTCATACCTTGATGAATCAGGATATCATTGGTCACACTCATCATTGTATAAATCAATTCTCATCAATCTCAAGTTCACTTCCATAAATATTGTGGCGACAGAAAATCATTATATGCCAATTCCAAATCCAGTTTCAAATCCAAATCCAAAATATCTTTCATTTGCTATACCCGGGTAAAAAAATCATACCAGTTACAGTGGTGGCCAGCCACTGCAGCATGATTTTGTGATTGGTGTTGCCTAAATCGGCGAATCTACACCAATATGACGTGCTGCCTAGATCGGCGAATCTGCATTTACCATTGTGACTTTGCAAATTGTCAGTGTGCTACCTAAATCGGTGAATCTGCACAGATAACTGGTGTTGCCTAAATTGGCGAATCTACACCAAGACGAGCATTTATACACTACCTAAATCGGCGGATCTGTGTGTATGTGACCAACAGACTAGGCAGGGCATAAAAACATTAAAAAAATGTGCTACCTGTTTCACATAAGATTGAGTAACAAAATACTGACAAATTTGTATTTAACTGAAAGCACCGCAACTCACGTGAGTAGCTGCATATCTCAATGTGAAATGATCGCAATAGCAATTTCGTTTAATACAAGTATTGGCACAATGTTAGAGAATGCAGGTAATGAAAAGAGCCATGCCTTCTTTCAAGAAATAAATTGTAATCAAGCTGATAAGTAAGCCAGATGTGTTGAATTTATGTAACGTTGTTGTTCTCTGTGGAATGGTATTAAGAACTATGTGTAGCACTATGAGAATCTGAGAGAGTGTTATCAGTGTATAATTACTTGTGTTTCTGAGAAGATTTTTCAAAACCCAAAAAGAAATTGCGGAGAGAACTTACCTGGTTGCTCTCTATAAATCATTAGACTCTAGATGATGTACTGCGTCTGAAATATGTACTAGTTTGTGCATGGGGAGAGAGGTACAAGTAGGAGACAACTGCAACCAGCAAACTTAGACCAAAGTATAGGTAACATATCCAAAATGTGATAGGGTGGGGTTAATGATTAGTCACGAACTTGACAACTACAAAGGGGATTAGTATACAACGGAGACAAATGTGAGACAACTGGGGGGGAAAGCAATTTTCTACCGTGTTAACTTAATAGCATAGATAAAGTAGTCACAATCGAAAAAATGTATGAACGACATTTGATTTGAGTTTAGAGATTAATGTAAGAGATAAGATTTCAGTACACGAATTACTTACAGACATCTACTAAATGAAGCAGCCCTCATGATATTGCAAATTGTTGTGTCTAAAATGCGTAAGAAAAATTTATTATTATTTTTAATTATTTAAAATACATTGACTTAATGTGTCATCATCATGTACAGACCATACTATAAATAGTAAGGAAAACTGTGCAAAATTAATTCTGTTGTAGTGGTTCTTTCCTAGAAGTCCCCTTTTACAACATGCAATTCTAGTTAGACACTCGCGATAGGTGTGTGTGTGTGTGTGTGTGTGTGTGTGTGTGTGTGTGTGTGTGTGTGTGTGTATGCGTATAGCACTCAAAGTCACAAATGAGTGTGTGTGTGGGTGCCAAGAAGTCATCGACTTGGGAGGGTGTGGATAATCAAATATAAAGATTGGGGCCGTAGTTTGGTTTGAGCATTGGATATGGACCATCATCCAAAAGAGAAGGGGGAGAGGGAGGGGAAAGAGAGAGAGAAATGAAATGAAATGTTATATTAACAGTCTCCAAAATGTAATTTAATTAAGTGTGAGAATAACTGATACAATCCTTGTGTATCTATTTCGATGGTTGAGTACAAATAAAAACAAAACGAAGTACAATTGAAAGCATAAAACGTAGAGGCTAATATCGTGATAAAAATTAGTATCATCATCGTCAATGCGTGAGAATGGTCGGCAACGGGCGTATGTCGGATAAAATATTGCAGCAAGCACGGAAGAGCGTCGTTAATGTCCACCTCTATAGGTAAGCATATTGGGAAAAGAGAGCAAAATGAAATGGGATGTTAAATTACTTGTCTTCAAAAAAAGCCTAAGAGACCATATTGATACAATCTTTAATGATCTAATTCTACACCTAGGTATGCCCTCTACACATGGAGCAAAGCGCAACCAGGCTTTATTTTGAATGACGAGGTCTTCGTTTGTAGCCGTTCGAAACTACATCAGTGCTCAAAAATGGCAAGCGACGGAGGAGTTGTACGATGAGGTTGTGTAACATGGTATAACTCTTCAGAGTGCTACCTTTGTCAAGGTCATGAAAGAGCTTACCAAGGGTCACAGGTGTGATCTTGTGGAGAGATGGTTCAACAGAATGGCCAAGGGTACCGATGATGAGGATTCTACTACTAGGGTCAATGGTCTAATGCTAGCCTACTACAAAGAGAAACTTTATGATGAGGGCATGAACATATACAGCAAGATGAAAGCAGACCTTGTAATATTTTATGCTGCATTTGAGTATTGGGCCAAAAGACCTGAAATTATCGGAGTTGCAAAAACCTTGGTGAAGCTGCCTGCACTCAAGTGAGTCAACATGACCCGCGCATGTCACATTAAAGAAGCCCTAAGGAAGCTCGTAGCGAACTGCATGTGTACCTCTTCAGACAGTCGGTCAAGGATGAAATGCTGCAACAGAGACATACCAAGGCCTTTGAATTTGCTGCCACCGTGGAGGAAGACTCTCCTGCTTTAAACTTGAGTTGTAGCTCTCCCACCATCGACTTTAAACAGCAAGAAGAGGTGAGCATCCTTGAAAGCTTCACCAAATGCTCGTCGACAAAGCTTGTGGGAAAAGGTGTCCGAGAGAAGTGCCCTACCCGCATTATGGTTTCGTTACTCGAGTTTCAGCCAACAGATCATATACGATATTGTGGGGGTTATGCATCCTTGCCCGCTCAGTAGAAGCAGAGAGCGCCATGTCTAGTTGTGTGTGTGTGTGTGTGTGTGTGTGTGTGTGTGTGTGTGCTGTGTTTGCCAGTGGACTGCTACATGTGATGCTTGTCCTGAAGGATAAGTGGAGGGACCTTGTCGAAGATAGCAGAACTGGCAACTTGAATGAGACACAACGTCGTCAAAGTCCGCTTCAGTAATAGTCGGCTTGGGGGGGGGGGGAGGGCGCCATAGTTGTGGGGGCGGCAGAGGTAGTAGACGAGGGGAGAGAGAGAGAGACAAGAGTGGGTAGCCGCTATACAAACTGGAGTCGAGAGAGAAAGAGACTGAAACTCTTATGGTTGGCAGCTACGAAGCAGCTGCAGCCGCAAAACTGGGAGGCCGGCCTCATGCGAGTGAGACTTGATCAATGGCTAGCTGCCGTGGGCATGCGAGAGTGGAGAGAGAGAGATGTCAGGCAGTGGAATTGGCGGCTGCAAAGAGTGTTTGCATGGCGGCTTTTTAATGTTCAATAAAGAGAGTGTGAGAGAGAGAGAAGAATTCTGTGGTTGGTGGCTTCTGCTTGAGCCACTGGTACTGGTCGAAGGCTGAGGGCAGTCTATAGGAAGGGGAGCAAACTGTAGATTAAAAAAAAAAGGGACCCGCCGCCATGTAAAGAGGAACTGTTGTGCACTACCATGCATACATGGGTTGATGAGTGGGGGCAAAAGTGCCGTGGATGGCAGTTGCATGCCGAAGGCCAGACAACTGGGGGCTGGTGGTTGAAAGGAAGAGCTGGGCAGCAGCTGGAGTAAGGGCGAATGAGAACGACAGTTGTGAAGAGAGAGAGAGAGAGAGAGAGAGAGAGAGAGAGAGAGAGAGAGAGAGAGAGAGAGAGAGAGAGAGAGAGAGAGAGAGAGAGAGAGAGAGAGAGACGGCTGCATGGGGAAAGTCGCGAGGGAGGGAGGGAGAGGAGAGAGAGAGAGAGAGAGAGAGAGAGAGAGAGAGAGAGAGAGAGAGAGAGAGAGAGAGAGAGAGAGAGAGAGAGAGAGAGAAACGGCTGCATGGGGAAAGTCGCGAGGGAGGGAGAGAGAGAGAGAGAGAGAGAGAGAGAGAGAGGAGAGAGAGAGAGAGAGAGAGAGAGAGGAGAGAAACGGCTGCATGGGGAAAGTCGCGAGGGAGGGAGAGAGAGAGAGAGAGAGAGAGAGAGAGAGAGAGAGAGAGAGAGAGAGAGAGAGAGAGAGAGAGAGAGAGAGAGAGAGAGAGAGAAATGGCTGCAGAGAGAGAGAGAGAGGAGGAGGAGAGAGAGAGAGAGAGAGAGAGAGAGAGATGATGAGAGAGAGAGAGAGAGAGAGAGAGAGAAAGAGATGAGGATTGGGAGGAAAGAAAGAGCGGCCTCCACACGTCGATTGTGTGCTTTTGTGTAGTGAACTACCGTTTCAGCTTCAACGCTATGGCAGCCAGAGAGAGAGAGAGTTGGGTGGCTACGGACTGGAGAGAGAGAGAGAAAGGTTTCAGTGGGTGGGCGCATGCACAGATCATCACCGCAGGAGAGAGAGAGAGAGAGAGAGAGAGAGAGAGAGAGAGAGAAAGTGAGATTGAGAGAGAGAGAGAGAAGGAGTTGAAACTGCCTGGCTCTATCCGCCATGCTGCACGCGAGCTCGGTCTACCCTGCTGCTCGCGATGTCATGCATCTGCTGGTCACAATCGTTCTCCTACGCTTTTCTTTTCTTTCTTTTTTCTAAATGTCCTTGTTAATTATAAATTTCGGGCTTAACTTGGGACAGGTTTCCATGAGAAATTGTGAATATGATGTTACTTTTAATTCCCTCTGACAGAACACCTCCAATCCTTCTCTTACTACTCTACTTCTATCAGATCTCTCCTTGATCTTATAGCTTTAGCACCGTACCAAACTTCCTGTGTACCCAATACTCACAAGATTATTCATGCGGATGATATTGTAAATGAAATGTACTGCTAATTAATTATGTATGAATTCTAGTATAGCTAGCTTCGGCTATCATAAACAATTAATTTGTTCGTGATGCAATTCAAGCAATGATGCATTAATGTAATCATTAAAACGAAAACATTCATTTTGAAAACATCATGATCAAACTTATCTTCGATATTTGGAAGTGAAGACGATAGCCATAAGTTGGTTGCTATGACTTCATTTGTTGTTCTCCACAACATATAGGAGCGTTTCCTTGTGCTCTGATACCACTGCTACAAACGGATGCGCGATGGCCCTGCAAAATACTCATGATAACACAATACAGACCATACAAATGATAAATCAACATACCTGAATCGTCGCATACGCACATGATCAATCTCAACACGAACATAGAGAGATAGAGAACAGAATAGAGCGAGGGAGAACGTGCAAGCGCACCTCTGAGAGCGGAGTGCTACGTTGACACGGCGAGAGAAAAGAGAGGAGAAGGGAGAAGAAAGACACAAACATTGGGTGCAATCTCCCCCCGTGCAAGAGTGACCATTTCCCTCTTGCACGTATTTGTTATATAGATTTCTTGAATGGTCAAATTGGTTACAAACTGGCCGGCCGGTCATAAATGGCCAAAGCTCATAAAAGAGCACTTGAATAATAAAATGTACATGATATACATATCCATTCGCATAGGCCAAGCTGGGTCTAGTCTTTTCCACCCGTCAGCTGCAATAAATAATTAAATATCAATTCTATAACATATGGTGTTTCCCAACTCATTAGCATCTATGTTGGCAGCCATGCGGTTGAACCATGGTGCCCCTAGGATAACATCCTCATGTTGGAGAGGAGAGATAAAAAAGTCTTCTTTGTCGACATAGATTTGGACATGAAGCCTCAACTTCCCAATCAAGGGAGTAACGGAGGCTTGCTATCCCTTGAAAGCTCCATCAGTAGTTACGGTATTTCCGATCTCGAAAGCTTGAATGCACAACTTAGTGGCCAAATCCATTGATATAAAGTTATGAGTAGAGCCAGGGTCAAGCAAGATGAAGGCATCATGCTCCCTTACTTTTTCCCAAGCAGAGGAGAGGGATGAGCCTTTGCAATGAATATCCTCTTTTGGAGCTTCAATCATGGAAGCTCTAGGAGTGTCATTGAGTACATTTCTTTTAGGGCAAGAATGATAACCATGTCCTTGCTCCCCACACTTAAAGCATTTATGGTCTTTACAAAAGGCCTCTAATTCTTTGGGAGAGAGCTTATTTTTACCTTTGTAAGATCCTTTCTCCTTGGCCTTGTTGTTGTTGGCGCTGCCTTGGAAAGAGTTTTGAGCATTGCTCTTCCCTTTAGCTTCATTTCGATCCTTGTTTTCCACGGGCTTGAAATTTCTTCTCGCCACTTGTTGGAAATTGATCCTTGAAGCAACCATAGTGTGGTGGATGACTTCAGTGATAGTGCTAGGCCGTTGTGAGTTGACATACTTGGCCATTTCCTCAGGTAATCTTGTACAAAATTGTTGCTTTTGTTTGGCAAAGTCTATCCTTTGAAAGAATGTAGCTTTGAGATGTAAATCCCAAAACTTGTCTACATTTTTGTGGATAGACTCATTGAAGAGCAGCTTCAAGCTTCGCCATCTGCATCGTTGCAAGGAATTGCTTCATTATGGAAACTCGTAGAGTTTTCCATGTCTTTGCGGCTTCGTCATTTCCACGAAGGCTAGCCCACCATTGACGAGCAGATTTTTGAAAGTGCCTAACTACATGGCATAGATTGGAGGACTCCGTGAAGCCCTCGTCTCCAAAGGCAGCATCAGATTGCTAGATGAAGGCCAATACTTTGTTGGTGGCACCAAAGGTGCCATCATAGGTGAGAAAAGAGATACTCTTTCCTCCCTCTTTGAATTTCTTGAGCTTTTGGGACCTTCGCCATGCAGGGTATGTTTTGTGATGTCCTCCCCTCTTGTATTCTCTAGGAGAATAGCCATAGCTTTCGTTGGAAGAGGAGGAAGGTGAAGAAGAAGGAGAAGAGGGTGACGTCTTTCTTGACATTTTCTTGCTTTGTTTCCTCTCTTCCCTTTCGGAGTGACGAGGAGAAGGACTATGTGTTGACCGTTTCCTTTTGAGAGGAGTTGGCAATCTTTAGATCGTCGTCTTCATGGAGCCACACCTTCAGAGGAACTTAGGGATTCATTACTTTCTTGTTCTTTGGATTCCTCCTCTCGTATGGGAGAGAGTCTTCTTTTGGGGGTCTCATCTAGAGGCCTCTTAAGCTCTCTCTCCTCTTTGAGAGGAAGGGAAATCCCATAAGAACGAAGTTATTAACTTTGGCTTGCAAAGCAGGGTTGCCCATAGCTTGATGCAACCTAGTAACAAGATAATTGATAAAAATGGGGGCATCATCATTAACAACTTCATGTGCAAAATCAAAGTTATCAATGTTCATTCTACTCTCTTGGTTATTGTCACCCATGCTAATTATACTTATGTGTTCACTTAGTGTATTCTTTGGCAATTCAAAACCTTAGTTTCTACTCCTCTTAGCCTTTGAAAATCAACACTTAATTATCTACACCCACGGCTCAAATTGGTTAGAGTAGTGGAGTGGGTCTAACATAGCAGAATTATCAAGGGATAGCTCCTTTCAGACTTCTTATGGCTCAATAATGGTAAAGCTGTAGGCAAATCTAAAATGACCCCATTATTAAGACCAAAGCTTCCGAGGTGTGCACCATATCCCACATAGTGGGCTCAACAAAACCGATAATAGATCCCAATCCCACTTACTCTAATATAATTAACAAAATCAACCATTGATATGCTACTTTAAGGACCTCTCTTCTTAAGCAAGAAAAGAGAAACCAAACGCTCTGATACGAATGTAATGGAAATGGCCTATGAACTTTGAGAATAGCGGAATTAAAGGAATTAGAGTGAGCATTTTTGTGAGATCACTTTGAGAACATAGAGGGTGAACTTAATTGATGGTAGCAATAGTACTTAAGTACTTGGCATGAACAATACTTTTGCAAGATAGAGAGTATTAGAGAACGTGACAACAGTTGAGGACCGGATTTACTTGGAGCCGGTCCCCCCTCCAAAGGGCGTTTGTATTATAGATTCTCCCATCAAGAGAGACTTGATACAATTCAATCTTTGTGTTCCTTGTGACCTAAGTGATGCAATGAAGATGAAAATCTTCATGCATCACAAGAATATCATAAAATTTGCAAAAAGCATTAACTATCCCAAGCCTCAATCCCAAGGCCTCAAACACCTTCAAAGGTGGAGAGAGCTAGCGGGGAATGAGGGTAGGGAAGAGGAAGAAGAATCATTCGTAGGAGAAAGAAGTAGTTCCTCATTTATCATCACTCTTCTTGCTTAGCATAGCATAATAATAGCATAGTAATGAAGATGAAGAGGATGGTAAGCTCAAGCATTGAAGCGTGGCTCTTGGTTGGATTTGCATTCCATAGCCAAGAGTGTTGGTGTAGGCTCTCAGCTTCTCAACAAGCTTGGAGAAGATGGAGCTCTTGCACTTTGCACTTCACACAATGAGAGAGAGAGAGAGTGCATGTGTGTGGGATAGGATGCCCCCCACCCCCCCCCCCCCCCCCCCCCCCCCCCCCCCCCCCCCCCCCCCCCCCCCCCTCTCTCTCTCTCTTTCTCTCTCTTTTGTATTATTTAATTATATCATTTGGACACGTGTCCTCTTTTTCCTTTTTGAGAGAAAGAACTTAATTATTTATTTTTATGCATCTAAATTCTCATTGGACCAATTTAAAGCCTATCCAATAGGATTCAAGCACATCATGAGGGCCAAATGGGGAGGATCTTGACATGTTCCTTTTATGCTTCTTAAGATATCATGTTTGAATTGAACACTTCAAGCACCTTAGTCATTTATGCATGAAAATCGTTTATGCCTTGAGAGCTCATGTTTGAATTGAACACTTCAAGAACCTTAGTCATTTAAGCATGCGAAGAGAGAGAGAGAGAGAGAGAGAGAGAGAGAGAGAGAGAGAGTACAATCATTTTTTGATGATAAGAATCTTGCCACATCGGAGAGAGTGTAGGTCACAAGACCCTCTGTGAACTAGAGCCCTACATTTCATTGCTCAGTTTCTTAGAACAACGAATGTCACACATGGTTGCAAATTTGTGATGTCCTCTCTCTCTCTCTCTCTCTCATTTTGTGTGCGCTCTTGCATTTAGGCGACACCTTTAGGCTTCAAATGACATCTACTAGATGCTAGAAGTTGGTGATTCGCACTTGAATTTTAGGTACCACAAAACATACGATGTGATGTCAATTGTTCTCTATACATGTAGGACCTATGTAGATAGTGTTGACATGCCGAAGCACCACCGCATGCCTTACCGTTGTACCATTGGTAAGAGCGAGCGAGACCCGTGATAGGTAAGTCGCACAATATTATAAAAAGGGGAGGGATTTCGACCCCCCCAACATGTAGCATGATTTCCTTGCTCATGCCAGTGTCAGCAGCAATGCATGCAATGGGGAGAGAGAGAGAGAGAGAGAGAGAGAGAGAGAGAGAGAGAGATTGTGCGAAGTTGCATTCACACACACACACACAAAGCAAATCAATCTGCTATTTAGACTCAAGCATGCGAACATCGAGAAAGAGAGAAAATTTGCCGTTGGCCACTGTCCAGGCCTGCAAGAGGGCGGCAAAGTCGAGATGGCTAGGCGCATGGGGTCGGGACAATTGCTCGGCTGCTGGGGGCAACCGTGGGTAGTGCTCATTAAGAGAGAGACCGACGCTCACACAGAAGCGGTGCTCGAAAAAAATCTATTTCAGAAACATAGAAAATTCCCTCTAAGATTCAAAGAGAAAATTCTCCAAAATACTTGGCATCTTTTACAATTTAACTCTATTTTGGTAAATTTTCCAATCGGATTTTTTCCTTCTCACCCTCTATTCAATTTGCTAATTTGATTTTCTAACCAGCTCAAGGCTACGCTAAGGCGCACTTTTCTCGAGCACTGCACATAAGTGAAGAGGATGATACAAATAACTCGGGGGGGGGGGGGGGGGGGGGGGGGAGAGAGAGAGAGAGAGAGAGGAGAGAGAGAGAGAGAGAGAGAGAGAGAGAGAAAGAGAGTTAGAGGGCCCTCACGCCAAGGGCTCAACACGTGTGTGTGTGTGTGTGTGACACACACACACATAGAGAGAGAGAGAGAGAGAGAGAGAGAGAGAGAGAGAGAGAGAGAGATTAAGTATGACAAGTACGTGGATACACAAGGGTTCGATCATGCAGCGAAATGTATAGGGGTTCAACGTCTCAATCATGGAGTAATACAAAGAGGCACAAGGCTGGGCATTGGCAAATAGAAAGAAGAGGAGGCAAAAGCACAAAACTAACAGAGTTGGGCATTGAGCAACGTAGAAAGAAGAGGAGGCAAAGCACAAACATGTATAGGACTGGCCACCGGGTAGCATAGAAAGGGGAGATGAAGGGAGGAGGCAAAAGACAAGGTGTTGACGAGTGAGCAACAGAGTTAGAAGAAATCATTTTCACAACCAAACATGAGTCCTTTTTATGGAATTTCCATATGGCTCAAGGCTACGCTGAGGCACACTTTTCTCGAACACTACATAGAAGTGAAGAGGACGATACAAAGAACAAGAAAAGAAAGAAAGAAAGAGAGAGAGAGAGAGAGAGAGAGAGAGAGAGAGAGAGATGGATGCTAAATAAGAGCAAGAGGTTTGAGGGTAAGAGAGACCATGCCGCCGCCAGAGGCCACACCGTTTTACTAGTTAAGGTAAAGGGGCCAATAGGTGGACGGCCCCCAAAGGGAGGCTCTGTCCACCCCGAATATAAAGATAAACTTTGCCCAATATAACAAACGACCTCACCCAACACAGAGACAAAAAAGTGGAGGTCTAATAGTTACATCATTTGAAATAAAATGATGCTATTAGTCAGCACTTCGTTTCAATCCTTGTTGGCTCCTTTTTTTCTCATTTGGCCCCCTTTTTTTTGTTACACACGATTGATAAATCATATTATCTTTTAGCACACACATTTGAAATAAAATACAAAATTTATATCCTCTTAAAGCCCTCGACATTGCGGATCTGATGAGCTTTCCATCGCTGAAAATTGAGCTTGGAGGAGAAAGCTACAGGTGACTCTTACTACTGGCCCCTTTACCCTGCCTACAACTTTGAAATTACCACACACACCCAACCCCCTCGGTGGAGGCAGCACGACGTCTTCCCGAGCCGACCGCTATAATGCAGGGTTTTTTTTAACCCTTGTGGACTTCACTCACTTGGCAGTCGGTCAAGGGGAGTTCCACTAGCTGTGAGCAGCCATTGGATCTCTAGCCATGGCGCGTCTGCAGCAGCCGCATCGCAACGGCCAGCAACACGTGCAGAAAAAAAGTAAGAACTTCCACAAGAAGACTCTCAAGAAAGAGGCGAGTTCAAAGAGAAGAGGACCTCGCCTGCCCTTCAGCTTGCGCAAAGAGCTTCACGTGGAAAATCGACGTCGCCCTCATGGAGATGGTGAAGGCAACGAGGAAGAGGAAGAAGAAGTCTCTCAATTACCCACCTCTGCCTTGCCCTCAGATGTTTATGAGTATGAAGAGAACCAGGCTCCTGAAGACTCGCACAAGAACCGTCGCTTTGATGATGTTGATCGCTTTGAATATGAGCTGCCTTCCGACTTTGAGGTTTTCCTCTACCTCTCTGATATATGCACATACACATTTGCTGCACGTCCCTAATACACATACAAATACATCACATGGTTCATATGTGCATTGGACCACATAACAACTATTAATGCTAGTGCATGTGCAGAATCATCCCTAAGCACTAATTATGCTAGTGCATGGGCAGTCTCACCGTTAGGGAAGCAAGGGTGCCAATTTTGTTGTCACTTTTGCTTGACCAAATGTCCAATTTTCCGTTTCGCAGACAACCTTACTATGGGTTAAAATGCATGTGTACAAGGGGTAGCTGCAGACTACTACCAGTTATTGTTGTGCTCTGTTCACATAAAACCTGCTGGGTTTTGGTTTTTACTAGTGAAATCAAAACTTGTACTTTGGAAAATTGTAAATTATTTCATAGTGTAGTTATCTTTTTCCAAGAAAACCTGTCAAGTCTTGGAATAACCTGCTGGTACTGCACTGCTTTTCTTCAAGTTGTTGAGTTAATTAAAGATTTTCTGGTATAATATTCTGGGCACAAAGGTTTTTATTCTCATGGTGCAGGATGAGGAGATAGATGAAGGTGCTGCAGATGGAGAAGACCCTGGAAGTCGGGGCAAGGGACCCAAGGGGAGAGCATTGCAAATTGACGAAGATGATAGCGATGGGGACATTAGTAGTGTTAGTGATGACCTAGACATGCTTGAGCATGGAGATCGTGATGAGGGGAATGAGGAAGTTAGTAGTGAGATTGATGGTTTGGACACCTTCAAGCATGGACTCCCTGACAAGACTACTAATGATGAAAATGATGAGGATTCTAGTGACAATGAAAGGGAGCAGCTACAAGATGAAGATGGTACCGAGGCAGAGGATGCTAGTGATACTGATGCAAATGATGGGGAGGGGGGAGATGAGAGGCATCAGAAAATGATTGAGGCTGTTTGCATGCCTCGAAAAAGAGAGCCAAAAGGTATATCTTCATTTTTCATTCAAGATATCTCACTAGGACACCTCCTTGGATACAAGTACCTTTAGGCCAGCATGTCCATGTAGCCAAGATTACAGCGATGTATGCTGCACGCCAATGCTCACAATATTGTGTTTTGTGCATGCTGATGCAACAGTAACATTCATGCTAAAATTAATTCAGCCTCTTTTTATGCAGAAAGAAGACCAAAACGTATTGAATTATTGTCAGAAGCATATCCTGAGTCAGAGTTTAACATAAACCCTGCAGCTGATGCTTATAACTTGCAACAGATTACTGTTGAGGATTTGATGGCTCCATTACAAAGCACAACTGGTTTTGGATCGCTTCGCAAGCGGATGCAGCAGTTGGAGAAGAAGGGGGTTCCTGTGGATGCGCCTTTGCCCAAGCCGGTGCAGCAGAGGCTGAGCCGAAAGGCAGGCTATGAGAAAACCAGTGAAGAAATCTCCAAGTGGCAGGATATTGTGAAGAAAAACAGGGAGGCAGCTTCTCTTGTTTTCACTCAGAGACCTGATCTGACAGCCACATCAACTGCTGAGCTTGTATCCAAGTTCGAACCTGTCACTAATCTGGAAAAAGAAGTTGCCTCGCTTCTTCAAGAAAATGGACTTGTAGAAGACACCTCTGAGACAGCCACTACCCTTGGCTTCAACAAGGTTTGGACCATCTTATAATCCTTTGGCTAGATATTTCTGTTTAGCAGTCAATGGGGATTGTAATACTGTGTGTTTTTTTAGCTCACTATGGATGAAGTCAAAGAGCGCCAAGAGAGGTTAGCTAAGATGCGCACTATGCTTTCTTACCATGAAGCAAAATCTAAGAGAATGAAGAAGATAAAGTCAAAGACGTACCATCGCTTGCTTCAAAAGGATCGCAAAGGCAAGGCTGTCCAGGAGGACGAACTTGATCCAGAATCTTTGAAGGAAGCTGCTGTGAAGGCCGAGTTCAAAAGAGTGCAGGTATTTAGTGACAAATAATTTTGAGATAGGTACAGGAACGCCAATTTACAATCCCTAGTTTGTTTTTCCACATGAGAGATTGTTTTGATTATTATTCAATTTTTTTTCATAAGCATATTTATCGAGCAGTGTCCTTGTTTAAATGTTAAATGGTTTCTTTGGGTGTTTGAAATGAACTTTATGCATTGAAGGCTTAGAGGTCCATGCTGTAATTTAATGGGCCCTTGCTGACAGGGATGGCTCATAGGCATTTTTTTTTGGCCTGCCCAAAGGGCAAAGGCTATAGAGATGCCTTCTCTTTTTGTTGACTAAAATAGAAAAAAGTTGAGTTGTATTTTTAAGCATTTTTTGATAGGTTGAAATAAGATAGTGGCACTCATTAAAATGAAGAGTGTGTAATTCTAATGTAGGACATGTCTTGAGTTTTGAAATATGAAATGAATGCTCACTTACCAAGGAAAAGATTTTAGGCTGCCCTTGAAATCATGAAACATTTAAAGCTTTGGAGGTTAAATGATAAAGACTTAGCTATTGGTTGACTCCAAAAAATCCCAAGAGTCACCTTTTCATTTTGAGATGTTCTTTCACCCACCTTTTCATTTTAATTTTAAGAAGTTCTTTCACCCCTTGAAACTTGAGGTGAAAGACTAAAGTTGTCATTTTTGCTAGTTCAAACTTTAAGGAAGGGATCTATCCTTTGAGCCTTAATCTCTAGAGATGTTTTATTTTTATTTTTAGAGATTTTAAAGTTAAGTTTAGAACTCAAGATGTAGAACTTTCAACAGGGCCCACATCAGCTGGAGAATTCGAAGCCAAACCTGCTGCGCCATGGGGCAGTCCCATAGACAATGCCTCTGTGACTCCAGTGGGTGGTCACACACAACAGAGCCCGCCGGATTGTGATTGTAGACCACTGCGGTAGCTCGATGAGCGACAGGCCATTGAAACATGGTGACTCTCCTTGGTTGTTTGCTGTCCCACAAGCGCTCCCAAAATTCTGCCAGGAATTCACCTGTGAGACCTCCTCTTGCCAGTGACCTGTTGCTGCAGGGTGGATGTTACAGAGTGATGGTGGCATCAGTGGGTGACTCCAGTGGGTGGTCACACGCAGCAGAGCCCGCCGGATTGTGATTGTAGACCACTGCGGTAGCTCGATGAGCGACAAGCCACTGAAACATGGCTGTTTGCTGTCCCACAAGCGCTCCCAAAATTCTGCCAGGAATTCACCTGTGAGACCTCCTCTTGCCAGTGACCTGTTGCTGCAGGGTGGATGTTACAGAGTGATGGTGGCATCATGCATGACCAACTGGTAGAGAAATGGCGAAGTGGACAAGAGAAACTGAATGGACTAACTTGAAGAACCTATGAAGCACCGGCCGTGGGGCCCGAAATCCTAAAAGACAGAAGCTTGAACCCTGAAAGGGATTTCTGTAAAATGCGTTGACATGCTGACGTGGTAGATCGTACATATGCTGACGTGGTAGGGCCGTACGGAATTTTCGTGATTTGCGTTGCAGGTGCCACGTGGTAGGTTGTACGGATTTCCGCAAATTTTGCAAATTACGCTGACTGCTTTTGGGAATCTGAAACCGGCCCGTAGGACGGTAGACTTTAGCTCTCACTCGATTCTTTACTTGAAAACTTTACTTGAACTTTATGACACAAAGTAACTTCACGAATAAATTTGTGACTGGAATTAACACTTCAAACAAACCACGGCTTGGCAGCTAGAGTGCTACCAAGCAGACAGTGACACCTTGTAGGCCCCAAAGACTGGCGCCCTTTCAATATTTCTTTATTCTTATAACACTTGGGAGAAAACCTGTAAGTTCCTACGAGCTCTCTCGCTTTTATCGGGCTGAAAATGGTCTACTCTAGCCCGATTTCGGCTGCATAACCGCAGTAGGAGGCTTCATAGACAATCCCCATGCAAAAGGTGACTTCCTCAACGCATACGAGCACTTTCCTAAACCTGACGAGAATCTGCAGCCTGCTGAATTGTCTGTTTTTCGCCCCGAAAATGCACCAGATCACCCGTACAGCGATCCCATCGCTTCCTTGAAGCTCTTGGGGGTAGTAGGGATCAATTAGGGTCAAAACCCTAAACCTGCAAAAATACACAGCAGGCTGTATTTTACTGTTTGGGCTCCGTTTCACGTGCCGGTTGCATCCATAGCAAGCCCTCGTACCCCCGCATTTGTAGGGCTACTTGCCCTTTGAATTGGACGAGATTTCTCGCGTGAAATCTCTCCGAATTCACATGTACTTGCGAGGGATTAGCAATTAGCTAATCCAATACCTAGACAAGAGGCTCTTGCCTCGGTATACGCGCATGAACCCGCACAGCTGTACATACAGATGGAAAGCCCTTGAGCTGGGCATTACGATTCTGTTTTGAAAGGGGGGAGAGGTGTGCGAGAGCGGAATCATCGTGCTACATAGAGCAAGCGAGAAGGCAATCTTTCCATTAAAGCTTTGATCACCTGCATCCACTACTCACACCCATAGTGGTTAAAATCAGCCCCTTCTCTCAATTTGGGCGTCCCCCAATTTGGGTGTCCCCTCTTACTGATGATTCTGGCGAATGGATCTGGAGTCGCCAAGTGTCCACTTAGCCTCTTTTGAGTTATTTCCTAGCACCCACCAACTTATTATGTGTAGCGAGGGCCTAAATGACTTTGAATAGAGCCTAGACACCCTTTTACCGGACGAATTCCAGTGCTAACTGGCCCGACCATCTCGTGGCGACCTGCCCTTCCCGACTGAGGGTGAAACTGTCGGCCGTTTCACACTGGCCACACAATGTCAGGCCATTTGTGACTCCAAAAAGAGGGTCCCAAAAATTAAAGAAAAATCAAGGGAAAGAAACCAGCAACTAAGGTTAGTGGTTGCCATAGCCTCGTGACATACCCTCCTCTTGAAATCGCAAACGTCTTCGATTGCATGTCAAATATACATGCCATAGATGATTTAGTGTGATTAGCACCCTTTTATCATCACATGTGCTTGTTGAACCTGCAAATAATAGTCCATATACCATCATTCCGTGTGGGTGCTCTTGGAAGATCAAAGATACAATCCATAGCAATGCTTTCCCATGGCTTATCTGGAATAGGCAGTGGCTGTAACAACCTTGGTCCCTTTTGCCTGTCAAATTTGACCTTTTGGCAAATCACGCATGCTCGCACAAAGGCATCCACATCTCTCCTCAAAGTAGGCCAATAAAAGAACGTCTCAACCGCTTTCACTGTCGCATCTATACCACGATGCCTTGCATACGGTGGGACATGGCTTTCTACCATATCTTTATGTCGCAATGGCCTAGTGACACATAGTCTACCATGCATGATCATAAAACCGTCCTTGAGGAGGTAGTGCTCATGGCGTTGCCCATCTTGCAACTGTTCAAAGATCCTTGCAAATTCTTCATCAATAGCATACTGTTCCTTCATGTCATCAAGCTCATGATGATAAGGAATTGACACAGCTGAAATTTGTGGCTTTCTTGATAACGCATCAGCCACAACATTCTTCTTGCCTTCCACATGCAGAATCTGAAAGTGGAACATAGAGAGAATGTGTGCCCATCGCATGTGCTTTTCATATAACTTTGAGTGCGTTAAGAAGTATCGCAAGGTCTGATGGCCTGTTTGGACAACAAAATCAGCACCTAATAGGTAGTGCTTCCAACTAGAAAGCTCATGAATCACGGCCAGTAGCTCTTTCTCATAGATTTGCATAGTCTTTTCTTGCCCTTGCAAGATTCTGCTCTCATAAGTTACTACTCGACCATCTTGCATTAACACTACCCCAATACTATTGCCACATGCATCACACTGGACCACAAATGACTTCCTGAGGTCTGGTAAGACAATTATTGGATTCGAAGTCATCTTTTCCTTTAAGAGATTAAAAGCTGAAATCTCTTTTTGTGTTCACTTGAACGTGACCTCTTTCTTTTGCAAAGCATGAAGGGGTGAAGCAATCTCGACAAAGTTCCAGATAAACCTTCAGTAGTAAGAGCATAAACGCAAGAAGCTACAGACATCATGCTTAGTCTTCAAATCTGGCCATGTCGTAATTGCTTCAACCTTGGCAAGATTCATTCAGCCACCATTCTTTGACACTATGTGGCCAAGAAAGTGAATCTCTTCACTTTTCTTAGGATTAACAAGCACCCTATGACTGCGGAGTTGTTCGAAGACATTAGTCAAGTGACGCCTATTGAAACCGGCCTGTAGGGCGGTAGACGTTAGCTTTCACCCGATTCTTTAACACTTGACTTTACAACACAAAGCAATGACTTAAAAGGAACTTGTAACTGAGACTGGAATTACACTTCAAAACAAAAGCACGGCCAGGAAGCTAGAATGCTCCCAAGCAGACAGTGACACCTGTAGGCCCCAAAGGTTGACGACCCTTTTGGTATTTCTTTATTACTCTTCAAGAATGAGGAATAAGCTACAAAACCCAAGTCCTTGAGACGTTCATGTGCATCCAGCTAGATGGCACCTGTGCAGGCAAAATTTTGGTAGCATAACGGCCCCAAAACTTGCCCTGGACAGTTTCCCAAGCTCCGACTTGTTTCCAATAGCATAGACCCCCTGTTTCCTACGCAAAAACAGTAATTACAGCATGGTTTTTCCTCTGTTTTCAGCCCTAAACAGCCTCCGAACTGTCATCTAACAATGGGGCACTGTTCCCAATGCTCCCGGCATCATGACGGCTGCAAAACAGTCCAATTTCAGCGAATCGGCAGCGCTGAAAATGCACGTGTGGTGTGGTGCCTGCTTTGGTGTACCAGTTAGCTACATCCGTTCGTGTTTAGAGAGGCTCTTGCCTCGGCACAGAAGCATAAAACCACACACTTGTACATCAGTCAAATGAAGAGCCCTCTTGTGGGGCATCACATAACTGCACGTAGGGGAGAGAGAGAGCAGTGTGTAGCGTGCAGGGCATCACTCCTAGCACCACACTGTACATGAGGGAAAGAAAGCACTCCATAGCTCTTAACCTGTGAGACAGGTTTTCAATGAAGCATCCCCCCATTATAAATCGAGCGCCCCCTCTTCTGCCCTTGACCTGTAATGCATATGTGAACAAATAGATGCAAAAGAGGAAGATTTCCATGGCTGCCAAAATTTGCCTATCGCTGAAAACGCAACAAAACAGCCCTGTAAACAGCCATTTTCAGCCTTCCAATGCTGAAAATGAGCTCCTTGGTCCTAGGTACAGTCATGGGAAGCTCAAAAATGGAGAGAAATGGCTGAAAATCAGAGTTATCAGCCTCCAAAACTGCTCAAAAAAGTCAGTTACGAGTTTTGCTCTCCCAAACTTGGTAAATTGGCCAAAAAGTGCCACTTGGCACTCATGCATGCAATTTCCCCGCATTGGGCTTCCCGCTTAAAAATCTCTTAACTGGTGCATCAGTTGACTTTACAGCAAAGTAATAAAATGTTCTCCTTGTCATTCTGAAGCTAATGACGTGAACAGATTTCATGGCCCAAAATAGCAGTTCCCTAAATTTTAGGAGATGCTTCCGTTGGGCTCCCACTGGTCTTCTGACCATCTATCCTCATTGGGATCGCATCCAAAAGTGCAATGTGGCCCAACTGTCCAATACTTTCTGTTGGTGATTTCTCCTTGACTTTATGCCTTTATTGAGTTCACTTCCTAGTATCCACCAACTTGCTAAGTGCGATGGGGGACCTACATGATCTTGAACTGAACCTAGACATCCTTTTGCTTTACGAGTTCCAGTGCTGACCAACTTCCCGTCTACGGGTGAAACTACCGTTCATATTGGCCATACAATGTCCGACCATTTGCAACTTCAAAAAGAGGGTCTCAAAAATTAAACAAAAATCATTGGAAAGAAACCAACAACTAAGGTTAGCAGTCGCCAGGTCCTCGTGACATATCCCCCTCTTGAAATCGCAAACGTCCTCGATTGCATATCATAAATACATGCCATTGATGATCTTGTGTTGTTAGCACTCTTTTATCATCGCATGCATCCGCAAGAAAGGTCGTAACACATGGATACAAATGACTTAATGAGACCTTCATACTTTTGTCATTTCCATCTATTGCACTCAATTCATATGTACATATGATGTGCTAGCTCTATCATTATCCCTCCTTTGCACACGTTGGGTTGGGGCATAAGTAGGCTGTAACCCAAAGACCTCAAGGTAAAGCTGCAATACATTTGGTGACTCTGACAGTTCATGCTCTTCCATTCACTTTCCATCCATAGGTGGATAGTTCTTGAACTTCACCACATAGCATCTTGCAACCTGTCCCTTAACTTTTTACCTGTGTAAGAGGCTCTTGCCTCTGCAAATGAGCATAATTCCACAATACTGTGACATACCACCCACGACCAAGTAAGCTCAAATTTCAAGATGATTTACCAATGCGTCAAAGAATCCAAGCAATCGCCTCAGAGAATCGGCGAGCAACGTGCCACCTGGCAGACCCACATCACTCTCACAGGAGATCTAGTGGCCAATCTACCACCATGAGACCTCTCCCTATCTCATCTTGGTTCATACTTGCAAACCCTAAAAACGCAGCAGAAAATCAGCCGTACTTTGACCACTTTTTGGCAGGGTGAACATGCGAAATTTCCTGTCAGTCCTATGAAGAGGAGCCCTCTTCCATAATGCCCTTCCCTTTGTCGGCCATAGTGTAATCCCGCGTTCCGGTACTCTGTGTCTTTACCCAAAACAATCGAGGCTCACTCTTTGAGGAAAAAGTGATCGATGTCCCGGCAACAGAACCTTGAAACTGGCCCGTAGGGCGGTAGACGTTAGCTTTCACCGATTCTTTAACACTCGACTTTACGACACAAAGCAATGACTTAAAAGGAACCTGTAACTGAGACTGGAATTACACTTCAAAACAAAAGCACGGCCAGGAAGCTAGAATGCTCCCAAGCAGACAGTGACACCTGAAGGCCCCAAAGGTTGACGCCCCTTTCGGTATTTCTTTATTACTCTTCAGGAATGAGGAATAAGCTACAAAACCAAGTCCTTGAGATGTTCATGTGCATCCAGCTAGATGGCACCTGTGCAGGCAAAATTTTGGCAGCATAACGGCCCCAAAACTTGCCTTGGAGAGTTTCCCAAGCTCCGACTCGTTTCCAATAGCATGAACCCCATGTTTCCTGCACAAAAACAGTAATTACTGCACGCTGTAATTACTGGTTTTTCCTCTGTTTTCAGCCCTAAACAGCACTCGAACTGTCGTCTAACAGTGGGGCATTGTTCCCAATGCTCCCGACATCATGACGGTTGCAAAACAGTCCAATTTCAACGAATACGCAACATTGAAAATGCACCTGTGTAGTGAGGTTATCACCCTCACCAGTGCCTGCTTTGGTGTAGCAGTTAGCTACACCCATTCTTGTTCAGAGAGGCTCTCGTCTCGGCACAGAAGCATAAAACCACACAACTATACATCAGTCAAATGAAGAGCCCTCTTGTGGGGCTTCACATAATTGCACGGAGAGAGCAGTGTGTAGCGTGCAGGGCATCACTCCTAGCACCACACTGTACATGAGGGAAAGAAAGCACTCCATAGCTCTTAACCTGTGATGACAGGTTCTCAATGAAGCATCCCCCCAGCATAAATTGAGCGCCCCCTCTTTTGCCCTTGACCTGGAATGCATCTGTGAACAAATAGATGCAAAAGGGGAAGATTTCCATGGTTGCCAAAACTTGCGTATCGCTGAAAACGCAACAAAACACCCCTGTAAACACGCATCTGATGCCTTCCAATGCTGAAAATGAGCTCCTTGGTCCTAGGTAAAGTCATCTGAAGCTCAAAAATGGAGAGAAATGGCTGAAAATCAGAGTTATCAGCCTCCAAAACTGCTCAAAAAAGTCAGTTACGAGTTTTGTTCTCCCAGACTTGGTAAATTGGCCAAAAAGTGCCACTTGGCACTCATGCATGCAATTTCCCCGCATTGGGGCTTCCCGCTTAAAAATCTCTTAACTGGTGCATTAGTTGACTTTGCAGCAGCGTAATAAAATGTTTCCCTTGTCGTTCTGAAGCTAATGACGCGAACAGATTTCATGGCCCAAAATAGCAGTTCCTTAAATTTTAGGAGATGCTTCCGTTGGGCTCCCGCTGGTCTTCTGACCATCTCTCGTCATTGGGACCGCATCCAAAAGTGCAATGTGGCCCAACTCTCGAATACTTTTTGTTGGTGATTTCTCCTTGACTTTATGCCTTTATTGAGTTCACTTCCTAGTATCCACCAACTTGCTAAGTGCGACGGGGGGCCCTACATGATCTTGAACTGAGCCTAGACATCCTTTTGCTTTACGAGTTCCAGTGCCGACCAATTTCTCGTCTATGGGTGAAACTACCGTTCATATTGGCCATACAATGTCCGACCATTTGCAACTTCAAAAAAAAGGTCTCAAAAATTAAACAAAAATCATTGGAAAGAAACCAACAACTAAGGTTAGCGCGCCAAGAGCCATCCTTCTTCTGCACTAGAAGCATTGGGAAGCAAAGGGGTGAAGAACTAGGTTGAATCAGCCCTTTCTCTAACAGCTCCTCTACCTCGCCCATAATCTCTTTCTGTTGAGCGGCATTAACCCTGTAGGGAGGCCTATTTGGTGGGATACAACGTGGCATCAAATCCATTACATGATCTTCAGGCCTCTCCGGCGGCAACCGGGACAGTAATGAATAAGAAAAACAGTCACTAAACTCTCGCAAAAATGCTGACCTTTCTTTATCTAACACATATAAATTTGACTGACAATTATCTGAAACATCACGTGTCACGTGACACATCCCAACCCTATGTGCCCGTGGACAAGCTACACCACAGTAGGGTTTAGTCAAGTCAAGTCAAGTTTAGAATAGCAGTGATCTGGCACTTTTGTGAGTCTATTCGTAGACCGTGCATGCCCAGTCACTTAGCATAGATGCATATCCTCCGATTGCACACAGCATGACCATTAGAATTCCCATCAGAATCCATTAGCATCAGTTAGGGGATTTTTCAAGTGACTTTATCCCATTTTTCCTATTTTTGACATTTTTCACTTATTTATTAAGTGACTTTTGTTGGGTAGTCAGTAGGGCAAATTGGGTAAGTTAATATACAAGCAAAACCCAGTTAGCACTCCACAGCAGAAGAGGTAGCAGGAGCACATGCTCAACAGGCACCTTCTTAGCAAGAACCCTCTCCATTCCCTTGGCGAGGCCACTCCCGCAGCACCATCGCCGGCAATTCACTTCTCTCTCCCTAGCGTTCCTCCCATGCCAGAGATCGCCAGCAAGAAGAGAAAGGCCAGCGTTTCTGACTTCAGAAGCTTCAACGTTTTTCAGAAACCCTAAAAACGCAGAAACCCTAAAAAACGCAGAAACCCTAAAAACAGATCAGCGTTTTTGTCCTTAGCATGAACCTCAACGGAAGCAGTCATTTTCAGCCATGAAACCCGCATGAAAACAGTTATTTCCAGCCACCAAGAAGACCACCGAATTCAGCCTTAGAAGATCACAGATTTCAGCCTTAGCCGTCGTCATTGTCGTCGTCGTCATCATCGTCGTCGTCATCGGCATAGTCCCATTGCATCAGTCCATTGCATTCGCATTGTACACCTTTGTGCAATCAAAGTAGACCACTCTCGTCGATGAGAGTGGGGCCTTCGGAGGAGGGTTTTACAACCTCTCGGGTGTCGTATCTCTTCTCTCTCCTTCTCTCAGTCTCATTCACTTGCACGCACAATATCCACTCACTTTGTTCGTGATCATAGCACTCTCCATAAGACGGAAGGCTCTCCCCTTCCCTAAGAACTAAAAGGAACCTTGAGCAATAAAGATCACTAATCTTGAGAAAAAACAACATTCATTCCGCTGTACCTAACATCACGTGTAAAAATCGAGTACGCATAAAGACGATCATAGCCGAAGCATATACAATAGGGATAGACTCCCCTTTAAGCTTTACATCCAGGATGTGAGTTTTGCCCCTATGCTAAAGGGTGATCTTCTTGTTGAAGCTATCCAATACGAAACATCCACGAGATTTCCAACAGCGTATCGCACCCTTCTAGTGGCATGATGTACAATTCCTAAGTGTCCACATATGACTGGATATGCAGATGCAACTTTCCAATGATAGGCGTAACACACTCTGAGTAGCCAGGACATGCCAACCTTGCCTCTGCTGTATACATCATCCCTTCAACTTTGATGCCCAGCTTGATGGCCAACTCTGGTGAGATAAAGTTTGCTTTAGCACCTGGATCAAAGAAGATAAGTGCTATCTTGTCTCTGACTTTACCCCACGCTCTGCATAGCTCACTGGCATTTGAACTTGGCGTATCACCCACCATATGTGGCACTAGACCTGCGGTGGGTTTAGGCTTCTTGCCTTTCTGGTCCTCTTTATCATCCGAATCAACTGGTCTTCTTCTTTGTGGACAATGTGTACCAAAGTGACGAGGCTGCTCACATATGAAACATTTGTTCTTAGCCATTAGAACTTCTTTTCCTCGAACGACTTGCGCACAAAAGGCTTCCTTTTTTGTTTCTTAGCGTGCGCTCCAGACGTTTCGGCTGAGTCCTTGCCTTTATTTGTCTTTTCCGACCCTTGGGACGCTTTAGGAGTCACTTTCACAACGGGCTTCTTTGCTGAATTTTTCTTTTGCTGACCCCCTTTCATGTTGTCTTGAAAGCCACTGTCCTCTCCCTTCAACAAGGCAAGACCAGTGTTGGCAACTTCCAAAAGCTAAGTGTAACTATGTCAGACTCTATAAATAATTAATTTATTTACGAGAAAAGAATTATCTAATTAGTTGTGTGCACATCAGAATAGTTCTAGCAGTTCTGGGGCCTTAAGTGCGCCCAAGTTTGGGCCAGTGCACCTCAAGGAGACTCTAGCAGAAAAATACCCTGAAGACCTAGTGATTGGAAAATTAGTTCTTCAATGAAGGGGTAAGCACTAGCCTCAGGTTTCAGGCTCAAAAAAATATGCACGCTAGTGCAAGCACAGGAATGAGACGGGGTCCTTAGAATAATAACCCTAAGGCCTGAATTATTTTACGGCCTTAGGATAAGTCAATTAAAGTATTTTTAAATTGTTTATGCCGGACCAAATGATCGGACAAGTGCGAACAGGTAATGCCAGAGCAGTGCTCGTACGGCATTGCGCTGGGGAGCAAGCAACATTTTCATTGGTTGCATCTATGTGTGCAGTTGTGGTTCAATTTGCACATTTCATTAATAGTTTGTGAACTTTTAAAAGTGAAAGTTGAAGGGTTTTTAAGTTATTAAGTAAGTGTGCCAACTATCCTCTCACTCTCATTCTCACCCTCTCTCTCTTCATAGCGCCCCCTCTTCTTGCTGGCTTGATAAGAGGCCCCCCGTCCCCACTTCTCAGGTTGGCAGTGCTCCTACCTCTCCTATTGTGAGTATGCTCTACGCATTGGAGCTCTCTATGGAAGCTTGAGAGCAGCCCTTGCGACATATGTGGTGGCCTTGTGCTCCCATTGTCTAGAACAAGGGTTCTCATAGCCATAGCCAGCTTTTGGTGAAGTTTCATCGCGAGAAGTTGCAGCGGGAACTCTCTTCGTAGAGTGTGATGGCTGTAAAATTCTCTGTTTTCAGCTTATAATCATCTCTTTTAGGGTGAATTTCAGCAAAATACACATAGAATCTAGTTCTTCTCTACCTACATTACGCATACACAAAGTTTGGTGCGATTCCATCGTGAAAAAGGTCTCTATTTCGGCTTTGGAAGGTGCTCAGGTAACATTTTCAGGTTATGTGCAGAAATTTACAGCAAGCATGTGTGCGTGCGTTTTGCGTGTTTCTCCCTTGTTTTTGTTGCAGGAATGATTATGCAAATAGGGACATAGTTAGCGGAAGGTAGACTCTCATTTTCGAGAGCTTCCGTTGAGTTTTGGTGGAAGATAGACTCTCGTTTTGGAGAGCTTCCCAAAATCTCATAGTAGAGGGAAAATCCTCGCAGTATTCAGAGAGTAGCTTTCGCACTCTCTCAGTTAGAAGCAGAAAAGAAAGAATAGAGGACGGGCTATTACTCCGCTCTTGTGTTTGTAAAGATTCTCCCTTAGTAATAAAGATAACTTCTTTATGGGGGGGGACCAGCCCATCTTCTGGTCCCCAATGAAGTGTCAAGCTTTCTCTCTCTCTCTCTCTCTCTCTCTAATTCTCTTGAGTATTTGAAGTACAATTAAAAGTCAGTTTACGCTTCCGTATTTTTGTAACAATGGTATCAGAGCAAGGTCATCTCTCTCTTCCTTAAGGAATTGACGACTCTTGGCAGACTGCAGAAAAGGGAGGACGCGAGATAGAGTTCTCTCTCCTTCAACAACAGGTGGTAGAGTTGCAAAAAGCTCTCTCCCATCCAGAAGTCCAAAAGATTCTCCATACTCTTGAGAAAGGGAAGAAGAAAGTGCCGATGGGGTTGGGAGAAATCCCGCAGAACCCAAAGGCGTCAGAACCAAGGAAAGATCCTTTAATTGGAACCTCCCGCGGCAGAGGAAACCTCCAGAACGTCATGTGCGGTTTAATCCAAAGGTTCAAGAGCAAGATTCCCCTGATTCTCCTCAGTTTTCTTTCATGAAGGATTTGGATGACGTCGCTCCAGAGGACATGTTTCTGGACGATCCGTTGCAGCAAGAAGTGCATTTAAGGGAAAGGACTCCTGTACTCAAGGAGTCTAAGCATAGAAAGAAAGAGCACCATAAGAAGAAGCACCACAGGCAAAAAACATTCAAGTCCGGAGACAAAGATGTGAAATTCGACACCTACAATGGACGGCGTGATAATGACAAAGCTTTGGCTTTCATCCGCCAATTTGAAGTTGCATTTGCAGAAGGGAATTTTAAAGAAAGATCCAAGCTTCGCCATGTCAGTATGTACTTGAAAGGCACCGCTAGCAGTTGGTGGTTAACCCTTATCTTGGAAGATCGCAAAACCCAAGATTGGACTACTTTCAAGGAGGAGTTCTACGCACAATTCCTTCCTCCAGACTTTGAGGAAGAGGTAAAGAAAGAATGGGATCGACTTTCACAGTCAGAGAACGAAACTGTTCCACGCTATGTGGATAGGTTTTGGGACGTTCTCTTGAAAGTCACTCCATTCAAGAAGATTGACGATTCGGAGAAGATGCGCAAGTTTGAAGCAGGATTGCATGAAGCCTTGCAAAAGGCCATGAAGCTTTACCCTCGGGGTAACTTGCAGATACTTATGGAATCAGCTCGCATAGCTGATGGAATACATGACAAGGGTACTCCCAGGAAGATGGAGCAAAGCACTTACCATGCCAAGCAGAAGGTTCTCCATGAGCAGCCTACCTCTACTTTTTCTTCTCAAAAGAAGAAAAGAACCGCCACCGAAGCAGAAGGAAAGCCAAATCAGCCTAAGAAAGGGAGATATCTCTCTCCTGCTGAATTGGGAACCTACATTAGTGAAGGAAGATGCTTCAAGTGTGGACAAGTTGGTCATATGAAGGGCGATTGTCCTACCAAAACTCCGCAACCATCCTCTTCCAATGCAGTCCCAGATGTACAGGGAAATACAACCAAGGATGGAAAAGAAAGAGCTCTTCTTAAAGCATGGGTTAGCATCAAGAACCAACGCGCTCTTATTCTGTTTGACCCTGGCAGTACAGACAACTTCATCTCTACTAAGTTAGCCGATGATCTGAATTTACAGCCCAACCGTTTTGGAGTTTCTATTCAAGCACAATCTGCTTTCAAAGGGCAGAACTCTAACTCTACTCCAATCATAGGGAAGCTGAATTTAAAGGTCGACAACTACAAAGATCAAGAGTCTTTCTTACTAGCCTCACTTGAAGGGTGTGATGTTATCTTGGGAATGCCTTGGCACTACAAGATGCATCCCATTCCTGACTATGTGTAGAAAACTTTATCCTTTGATCATAAAGGAAAGGAATATCTTGTACTTGCAGATGCAGGTGATTGGCGTATCCTTATCGCCAATCACATTGCCATCAAGAAAGTAATGAAAAAGTGTGTTTCAGCGTACTTGATTTTTGCAAAAGAGAGAGATGTGTCTGCTTCACAACTTTCTTCCTCTTTAGAGCAAAAAAAGACTTAAGTTATTAGAAAGTTTTAAAGACTGTTTTGCAGATGAACTACTAAATGAACTTCCATCTCCTCGACCTGAGGATCATACCATTGATTTGATCCCAGGAAGTTCTCCTCCAAATCAGTCCCCTTATCGAGTTAGTCTAATGCAGCAAGAGGAAATTCTCAAGTAGGTTAACGAACTTTTGGAGAAGGGCTTAATAAGGCCTAGTACTTTTCCATATTGTTCACCTGTCTTGCTAGTACAGAAAAAGGATGGCACATTCCGCATGTGCATAGACTATAGATCTCTAAATAAGATCACCATCAAGAATCGATTTCCAATCCCTCGGATTGATGACATTCTTGATAAGTTACAAGGAGCAAGTGTCTTTAGTCGTATAGACTTGAAGAGCGGTTATCATCAAATCCGCATAGCTCCTCAAGATGTGCATAAGACTTCATTTAGAACAACCTTCGGGTTCTATGAATTCTTAGTGATGCCTTTTGGACTCACTAATGCACCAGCCACATTCAACAGAATGATGGATAGAATCTTTGTCTCATATAGAAGCTTTACAGGCGTTTTTTTGATGACGTCTTAATCTTCTCAGAGACGGAAGACGAACACTATAAGCATCTCCCATTAGTGTTTAAAGAACGCAAATACAAATTATTTGTGAATGCTAAGAAGAGTGAGTTCTTTCTAAAAGAAATCCACTGTTTGGGCCATATAGTATCTCACAACGAGGTGAGAATGGACCTTGATAAGATTCAAGCAGTTGTAGAATGGCTTACGCAAACTATAGTACATGATGTACGAAGTTTCCTCGGCCTCTGTTCCTATTATCGGCGTTTCATTCGAGCCTTTGCCGCTATAGCAGGTCCCCTCCATGACCTGACAAAGAAGCGGATTCCATTCCATTGGGGGTCTAGACAACAATAAGCTTTTGAAAAGCTTAAGTATCTACTCAGTCACGGACCTGTTCTCACCGTCCCTGATCTTCGCAAACCTTTCGAGGTATACTGCGATGCATTTGGAGATTCTGTTGGAGCAGTTTTGAACCAAGAGGGTCACGCCATAGCCTACGAAAGTCGGCGCCTTAAAGATGCAGAGTTGCATGTATCCATATACGAGAAAGAGCTAATGGCAGTAATTCATGCTCTTTCCATTTGGAAACACTATCTGTTAGGAGTTGATTTTATTATCACGACAGATCATCAAAGTCTGTGTGAGAAAGTTATCAGAAAAGCAGATGAGATGGGCCAACTTTCTTTCAATGTTCCATTTTCAGATTTTTTACACACTTCTGGACCAAAGAATGCAGTTGCAGATGCTTTCTCCAGGCGTCCAAAGATCAATGCACTAACAACAATTTATCATGAGGAACTAGAATATCTCAATGAGATGTATCTTCAAGATCCAAACTTAGCTACAATTTGGGTAGATCTTCAAGCTGGTCACTCAAGGCCACCTTATTCCATTAGGGATAATACGCTCTATCGTCAACAAGCAATATGCATAGCTCAGCCCTTACAACAGAAGGTGATGGATGAAGCACATAATTCTCCTTATGCCAGGCATCGGGGAATTGCTGCCACCACTAGTGCCCTCGAAAGGTATTTCTTTTGGCCAACACTCCGTGCGGACATTGAAAAACATGTATGTGAGTGTTTAGTCTGCCAAAAAGTAAAATATGACAGACATAAAGTTTATGGCAAGCTTCAGCCACTCCCTGTGCCTAACACGCCATGGGAAAGTATTGCCATGGATTTTATTATGGATCTTCCTAGATCCAAGAATGAAAATGATGCAATCTGGACTATAGTAGACAGATTCAGTAAGTAAGCACATTTCCTTCCAGTAAAGAAGACGATCAAAGCTGATCACATGGCTAGAATATTTCTAGCTCAGATTTTTAAACACCATGGATTGCCAAAGACTATTGTCAGCGATAGAGATCCCCACATAACTAGTCTATTATGGCAGGTATTGTTCGAAAACTTGGGAACTAAGCTTGATTTTTCATCAGCTTATCATCCTCAAACAGATGGTCAAAGCGAAATCGCTAATGCCACTGTTTTAGACCTCAAGTGCTATGTTTCGGAACGACAATCCGATTGGGAACAATACTTATCGATAGTTGAGTTTGCGTATAATAATACCATCCATTCCTCAACTGGTAAAGCTCCCTTCGAAATTATTTATGGGAAGCCACTCTTACTTTCTATTGTGGTTATTAAAGAAAACATCTTCGCCGCAGATGAGTTCGTGCGTAATATTGATATTGTTTATCAACAAGTAAAGCAAGCGATTCTTCGTACTCAAGAGCAACAGAAGAGAAAAGCTGACAAGCACAGAAGGAATCTCAATCTTGAAAAAGGACATATCTGCTTCGATTTGAGAAAGCTAGATTGAAAAAGCGGGTCAGAAAAAGGGAAAGTTGTAAAACTTTCCCATAGATTTTACGGCCCTTTCAAAATTACAGATAAAGTCAATGATGTGACTTTTAGATAGGATTTGCCTACTCATTGGCGCATCCATAGTGCTTTTCATGTCAGTCTCCTCCGGCCATATGTTGGACCTCCTCCAGTGGCGCCAGTACAAGAAGATCCTCCAGAAGTCGAAGAGACTGAGGAAATCCTTCAACCTGAACAGATAATACACCACTTTGAGAGACAACTAAAGTCGGGGAGCCTACATCGAAAGTATTTAGTCAAGTTTAAGAATTATACCCCTTTAGAAGCAAAATGGATGACTGAGTCCACTCTCAAGGACTACCCAGACATCTTGCACAGTTATGTTGACGCTCTACAATTGAGGTCAACTGTTTAGAACCAAGAGGGATGTAACTATGTTAGACTTTGTAAATAATTAAAAAAGAATTATCTAATTAGTTGTATGCACATCAGAATAGTTCTAGCAGTTCTGGGGCCTCAGGTGCGCCCAAGTTTGGGCCAGTGCACCTCAGGGAGACTCTAGCAGAAAAATACCCTGAAGACCTAGTGATTGGGAAATCGGTTCTTCAATGAAGGGGTAAGCGGTAGCCTCAGATTTCAGGCTCAAAAAAAATACGCGCGCTAGTGCAAGTACAGGGTTGAGATGGGGTCCTTAGAATAATAACTCTTAAGGCCTGAATTATTTTACGGCCTTAGGATAAGTCAATTAAAGTATTTTTAAATTGTTTATGCCGGACCAAATGACCGGACAAGTGCGAACATGTAATGCCAGAGCAGTGCTCATACAGCATTGCGTTGGGGAGCAGGTAACATTTTCATTGGTTGCATCTATGTGTGCAGTTGTGGTTCAATTTGCACATTTCATTAATAGTTTGTGAACTTTTAAAAGTGAAAGTTCAAGGGTTTTTAAGTTATTAAGTAAGTGTGCCAAGTACCAATGCAAACTATCCTCTCACTCTCATTCTCACCCTCACTCTCTTCCTAGCGCCCCCTCTTCTTGCTGGCTTTGATAAGAGGCCCCCCGCCCCCACTTCTCAGGTTGGCAGTGCTCCTACCTCTCCTATTGTGAGTATGCTCTACGCATTGGAGCTCTCCATGGAAGCTTGAGAGTAGCCCTTGTGACATATGTGGTGGCCTTGTGCTCCCATTGTTTAGAACAAGGGTTCTCATAGCCATAGCCAGCTTTTGGTGAAGTTTCATCGCGAGAAGTTGCAGCGGGCACTCTCTTTATAGAGTGTGGTGGCTGTAAATTCTCTGTTTTCAGCCCCTAATCATCTCTTTTAGGGTGAATTTCAGCAAAATACACATAGAATCTAGTTCTTCTCTACCTACACTACGCATACACAAAGTTTGGTGTGATTCCATCGCGGAAAAGGTCTCTATTTTGGCTTTGGAAGGTGCTTAGGTAACATTTTCAGGTTATGTGCAGAAAATTACAGCAAGCATGTGCTCGTGCATTTTGCGTGTTTCTCCCTTGTTTTTGTTGTAGGAATGATTATGTAAATAGGGACACAGTTAGCGGAAGATAGACTCGTTTTCGAGAGCTTCCCAAAATCTCATAGTAGAGGGAAAATCCTCGCGGTATTCAGAGAGTAGCTTTCGCACTCTCTCAGTCAGAAGCAGAAAAGAAAGAATAGAGGACGGGCTATTGCCCCGTTCTTGTGCTTGTAAAGATTCTCCCTTAGTAATAAAGATAATCTCTTTATGGGGGGGGGACCAACCCATCTTCTGGTCCCCAATGAAGTGTCAAGCTTTCTCTCCCTCTCTCTCTCTCTCTCTCTCTCTCTCTCTCTCTCTCTCTCTCTCTAATTCTCTTGAGTATTTGAAGTACAATTAAAAGTCAGTTTACGCTTTCTGTGACACTAAGTGAGGGTAAGCCACTTTGTTCTTTGTACAGTAATCTCGAAGCCCTTTGGGTAGCCCACAACAATACTTCTCAATCTGTTGTGTCAGTGGCACAAACCTATAGGAGGTTTTTGAGAGCAACGCTTTACAAAACCTCCGATTGTATTCTGGACACCTGTAGGCTCTTCTTGCAAGTAGCCGCAGTGAGTTGGTGCCAATTTGTCATGCCATCGGCTTCAAATTCATTTGACAGCTACGCAGATGCAAACAGTTGCTTGGAGTATACCCATGGGGCGGGTGCCTGTCCTTGCATCAACAATGTCGTCCACCATGTAAGCGCATTGCCTTTCATGAAAGTGGTAGCTTTCCTAACCTTGGAGGCCTCTGTAAAATCCCCCCCTGCATAAGCTGTATCAAACTGCTGGAGGAAAGTAAGAGCATTTGCCTTATCCTCAAAGCCGCTGAAAGTTTCAAACTTGCACCACCTTCTTTGTAGGCTTTTGGCTTTTCGAGTGCTCCCAAATTGTCATAGGGAATTGTCTGCAACATGATCACTGTAATAGGGATCATTGACGTCCCTTGGCCATTGACATTTTGCATCCTTGGTGCCATATGTGTCTGCTGGTCGGAAAAACCAGCCATACCAAAATTTCCTTGTGGTACCCTGAATTGGCCCTGGTTGCACTAAAACCCTTGCTACATGCCAATATTACTATACATGGGGTTTGGTAATACCCCGAAACACTGTTCCTGGCTGGTTTCCAAGCGCATAACCAGCCATGCTATGAAACACAGATCCACCCCTGAAATACCCACGATGTACCGTAGGTGGTGAAAAAACCTATTGCATAGCTTGGGAACTAGTTTCCTGTCCATCGAATGTTACGTGCAGCGGAATGAATGTTTGCGCTTTGCTCAAGATGAGTGCTCCGAACTGTGCTCAAGGTTCCTTTTGTTCTTATGGAAGGTAGAGCCTTCCGTTCTTAATGAGAGAATGCTATGATCACAAACAAAGTGAATGGACACTGTGCGTGCAAGTGTATGAGACTGAGAGAGAGAGAGAGAAGAGAGATATGACACCAGAGACGTCGTAAAACCCTCCTCCGAAGGCCCCACTCTCGTCGGCGAGAGTGGTCTACTTATGATTGCACAATCTGGTACAAATGATATGCATGAAACTGATGCAAATCTAGGCTATGTCGACGATGACGACGGGGATGACGAAGTCGACCTAAGGGCTGAAATTTGCAATCTTTCTACTGCTGTCCAAAAACGCTATGGGCTGAAATCTGCGACTAGTCCAAAACGCTGTTTGGGGGGGGCTGTTTCGGTGGTTCCTTAACGCTGAAAATCTGCAGTTTAATGGCTGAAAATTGAGGTCTTTCAGGGGTTGAATCTGCTACTTTTAGGGGCTGGTCTTGATGTTCCTTTAGGGTTGCAATCACTACATGTACAGGGTTTGCAAAGCTGAGGCTGAAATCCAAAAACGCTGATTTGTTATGCTCCAAAAACGCTAGATCTGTTGGTTTCCAAAACGCTAGGGAGCTTGTAAAAAAAAACGCCAGATCTGATACTTGCTAGGGCGATGATCTTCTTGCTGGAAAATGCTAGGCTGAGCTGTTGGTGGTGATGGGAATCTGATGCAGAAACGCTAAGGAAGGGGGTGCTTGAGGGGTTCTTGCTGCTTGGAGGGGAAAGTCCACCAAGGTTCTTGTGAGACGTTGCCTGTTGAGCTTGGCTCTTGTTGCCTCTTCTGCCATTTAGTGCTAACTTTGGTTTGCTTATATATTTTCTTACCCAAATTGCCCTACCTACTTCTCTGGAAAGTCACTTAAAAATAATAAGTGAAAAATGTCAAAAATAGGGAAAATAGGCTAAATGCAATGGAAAATTCCCCTGATGGATTCTGATGGGAATACTGATGATCATGCTGTGTGCAACAGAGGATATGCATCTACACTAAGTGACTGGGCATGCACGGTCTATGAATAGACTCACAAAAGTGCCAGATCACTTCTAAATCTAGACTGATTGGACTGATTGAACCCTGATCATGCTGTAGCTTGTCCACGGACACATAGGGTTGGATGTGTCACATGACATCCTCTCCTTTTCAAAGTGAGGTACTGGTACCTAACTGTATGGCGTCGAGGGAGATCTCCAGTAGCATCCAGAATTTTAGAAGGGACTCTTCGTCGGCCCACTCTGATGTGTGGATCGTGCGGTACTTGAACTTCATAAAGGTCTGCAACGCTTGCTTCTTTGGGCCGCGCCGAAAGTGACACAAAGTCTTCTGTGGCTCCTTCAATGCTTCAACTTCGTCGAGTATCATACTTCTTTCTTCTTCAAGAATCTCCATGGCTGAAAATTCCTGAAACCATTTCCAACACAAAATCATGAACATACCTATTCCATGTAAAGTGAGTGGAAAAAATCTTGTCTTCCTCAAAGACTGTGCATGCAACGTAGATGAACAAAGAGACGGAGTGCTAAACCGTTCACCACACACACGCAAACAATGAGATCGAATCTTTCTCTTTTGATCCAGAGCAATCAACTGTGGCAATTCACAACGGAAATGCCCATGCTTGGTGCTGGTGCTCATACTTCCATGTGCTCTTTCTACAACTGTGTCATGCCAAGGAAGAGACAAAGAATGTGACTTCCTTGAATGCATACTTTTCAGCTTTTCATGAAAAATCCGCATATATTTGTGCTCATTCATGAGTGAAACGTGCTCAACGTACAATATGTCATGCCTAGGAAAAGGGATCACATAAAGACGCTAATTAAAATAAAGGAAACGATCACGAATGAAACACTCAAACAATGCGTGCGTATCAATCAAGCGAACACATAATACTTCCTGTGAGGGTTCTTTGGACCTAGGCTCGTGAGCCAAGATCGCTTCTTCTTGAATGATCGAATCGTCCTGTGGGGGCTCTTTGGACCTTGACTCGAAAGCCAAGATCGGTTCTTCGTGATTGATCGAATCTACAACGAGGTTAGCTTCGCTAGAAAAAGCATCCACTAACACATCATCTTTGTGAACAATCACATCATCTTCATGCAACTCATCATGCTTGTGAGAAATCACACCTTGATCATGCAAATCATCATGCTTGTGAGAAATCACATCTTGATCATGCAAATCATCATGCTCATCATTATCATCCAAATCATCATGCTTATCATTATCATTCAAATCATCATGCTTATCATCATCATTCAAATCATCATGCTTCTTAGAATCATGCAAATCTTGTGTGTCATGCTTTGGAGAAGAAGAGACTGATAGAGTCTCCTTCCCCCAAATCTCTTGCATCTGTGCTTGAACTTGAGAATAGAGTCGCCAGACCTCTTTGTTTTGTCGGTCGCTCTGTTCTTGTATTGCTTTGGCTTCCTTTCTTGCTGCTTCTCTTTCTGCTCTTCTTTCTGCGTGTCTGCGTTCCATTTCTGCCATTCTTTCTGTATTTCTGTAATCCATTTCTGCTTTTCTTTCTGCATTTCTTGCTTCGCCTTCTAACTTCCTTTCCATAAACTTCTACTCCAAAGCCTCCATAGGAGTTAGTGCAATCCTTGACGTAGATGGGGAAGGGGGAGGGTCGGAAAAACCTCCTCGTGGGGAAAATTCTTCTTCGCCTCTCTCATGCTCATCACCTCCAAGCGAAGGATCCATTCCGCTTCGAGTGATGACCATTCTGAAGTCGTGGGTTCTTGTGGTCTTGGGTTCTTAAGTTCACGAGGAACTTGGGTTCTTGGGGATCTTGGGTTCTTGAGGGTCTTGAGGTTCTTGAGGTTTTCTTTCGCTTGCAAACCGCGTTTGAGAAGGATCTTCTCTTCACCCGAGTTCTACTCCTTTCCGCGGGCGCACCCCTTGGCGGCCTTGCGCTCACACCAAGGTTGCTTTTTCCCACCTCACGTCGATTGGCCGGCCGCTAAGTGCACGGTCCGCTCTCAATGAGTGAAAAGAGACACAAGGGGAGGCTGGACAAGCCCTTCTTTCCTGGGATTCCTGTCACTCTTCAAAAACACGATTAGGAATCGACACGCCCAAGCGAACTTGGGTTCGTGCGACTGCAACAAGCAAAAAAAATTCTTGTGGTTCTTTCCTTGAGTGATACAGAACACTGCCAAAGCTCTGATACCAATGTTAGGTGCAGCGGAATGAATGTTTATGCTTTGCTCAAGATGATTGCTCCGAACTGTGCTCAAGGTTCCTTTTGTTCTTATGGAAGGTAGAGCCTTCCGTTCTTAATGAGAGAATGCTATGATCACAAACAAAGTGAATGGACATTGTGCGTGCAAGTGTATGAGACTGAGAGATAGAGAGAGAAGAGAGATACGACACCAAAGACGTTGTAAAACCCTCCTCCGAAGGCCCCACTCTTGTCGGCGAGAGTGGTCTACTTATGATTGCACAATCTGGTACAAATGATATGCATGAAACTGACGCAAGTCTAGGCTATGTCGACGATGACGAAGTCGACCTAAGGGCTGAAATCTGCAATCTTTCTATTGCTGTCCATAAACGCTATGGGCTGAAATCTGCAACTAGTCCAAAACGCTGATTTGGGGGGGGCTGTTTCGGTGGTTCCTTAATGCTGAAAATCTGCAGCTTAATGGCTGAAAACTGAGGTCTTTCGAGGGCTGAATCTGCTACTTTTAGGGGCTGGTCTTGATGTTCCTTTAGGGCTGCAATCACTGCATGTACAGGGTTTGCAAAGCTGAGGCTGAAATCCAAAAACGCTGATTTGTTATGCTCCAAAAACTCTAGATTTGCTGGTTTCCAAAACGCTAGGGAGCTTGTAAAAAAAAACGCCAGATTTGATGCTTGCTAGGGCGATGACCTTCTTGCTGGAAAACGCTAGGCTGAGCTGTTGTTGGCGATGGGAATCTGATGCAGAAACGCTAAGGAAGGGGGTGCTTGAGGGATTCTCGCTGCTTGGAGGGGAAAGTCCACCAAGGTTCTTGTGAGAAGTTGCCTGTTGAGCTTGGCTCCTGTTGCCTCTTTTGCCATTTAGTGCTAACTTTGGTTTGCTTATATATTTTCTTACCTAAATTGCTCTACCTACTTTTGTTGGAAAGTCACTTAAAAATAATAAGTGAAAAATGTCAAAAATAGGAAATAGGCTAAATGCACTGGAAAATTCCCTTGATGGAATTTGATGGGAATGCTGATAATCATGTTGTGTGCAACCAGAGGATATGCATCTACACTAAGTGATTGGGCATGCACGGTCTACGAATAGACTCACAAAAGTACCAGATCACTTCTAAATCTAGACTGATTGGATTGAATGAACCCTGATTATGTTGTAGCTTGTCCACGAACACATAGGGTTGGATGTGTCACGTGACATTGAATGCAACATTTGGACTTTGAAAGGTGACTGGCTAAACTGGCAAAGCCTGTGGAATAGGCGTCCTAACCACTTGTTCGTGGTGTCACAAAGTGCTGATGTGTCAAGCCACTGAAGAACGGAGCCAACCTTCAGATCCTGGTCAGGGGCCATAACCCTAAGAAGAAGAAGCAGAAGAAGAAGAAAAAGTTTTACAGACTTACAAAGTCTTGAGGAGTGGCGTATTTTTAAAGAAGAGTTCCCACCAAGTTATGGTGAAACCGGCCGGTTCAATCCAAAAAGGGCGGTAGACTTTACTTTAAACCTTGATTTAGCTTTCACCCATTATTAGTCGTCTATTTTACCTGTACTTTCAAGACACAACAAAGGGGAGAGGGATACAGGCTGCTAGATTGCACCTGTATGAGTAGACGGACACCAGATTGGCCCCTAACTTAGGCGCCCCTTTCGGTATTTCTTTATTGTTCAAAAGAGGGAATAAACGCTGTGGTTCCCTACAAGCTGCCCCGCACAAACTCGGCTGAATTTCCACTGTTCCAGCCCGATTTCGGCAGCATAACTGTACTAGAACCCTTCACAGTCAGTATTCCCACGCATTGGCCGACTTTCCCGACGCATACGAGCACTTTGCAAAACCTGGCGAGAATCTGCAGCACGCTGAATTCTCTGTTTTCAGCCCTGAAAATGCGCCAGATCACCTGTACAGCGGTCCTCTTGCGTCCCCGAACCTCCTGGGGGTATTAGGGTCCGTTTAGGGCCAAAACCCTAAACCTGCAAAAATACACAGCAGGCTGTAATTTGCTGTTTCGGGCTCCGTTTCGCGTGCCGGTCGCATCCGTAGCAAGTCCTCGAGCTCCCGCACCTGTAGGGCTACTTGCCCTTTGAATCGGACGAGATTTCTGGCGTGAAACCTCTCCGAATTCACCTGTACCTGCGGGGGGATTAGCCGCTAGCTAATCCAGTACCTGTGCAAGAGGCTCTTGCCTCGGCAATCGCGCATGAACCCACACAACTATACATTGGTCAAATGAAGAGCCCACTAGAGGGGCATAACATACTGCCAAAGGGGAGAGAGAGGGCAGTGCGTAGCGTGCAGGGCATCACTCCTGGCACCGCACTGTACATAGGAGGGAAAGCAAGCACTCCATAGCTCTTAACCTGTGACAGAGACTTGCAAAATGAGCCTCCCAGCTATAAATCACGTTTTTGCCTTCTCTATAAGTAGTAAACTGGCCTCAGAGTGCCAAGTGTCACTCATTTGCCGCTTTAGACCCTCGGGTCTAAAAATATCTCACCTGCAGCCTCTGTTGACTTGGCCACAGAGTAACAAAATGATCCCCATGTCAAACTGCACGTAATGACGCGAAGACATTTTCAGGTCCCAAAATAGCAGTTCCCTAAATTTTAGGAGATGCTGCCATTGTATCTTTCTAGGTCATCCGACCCTCTTTGTACACTGCGGCCACATCCAGAACTGAAATGTAGCCTCTGTAGCAAAGGATTCCACTTTGGCTAGTCAATGACCCCACTTGGCTAACCATAGTCCTTGTCCAACCTTAGTGCTCTCTTGCCCTCAGGCCTGGACTCCCTCTGGACAGTTCCACACTAGCTGTGCAATGCAGGGCAGTTAGATTTCCCGAGGGGTGTTTCCAAAAAGTGAAAGTAAATAGATAATAAGAAAGAAATCAACAAAAAGGATAGATAGTAGTCACACGCTGGTGACATACCCCCCTCTTGAAATTTCAAACGTCCTCGTTTGCATCTATGTCGTACATGCTTACTGTCAACACTGATGTATTCAACACCTGTCGACACATATACGACACATACATGCTCATTGTCAACCCTGGTGTATTCAACACCTCGTCGACTCATGTATTGCCTACGTGTGAACCCTGTCCCAATGACATAGTGGTAGCTGCGCACTCTGCCATTGCTTTGAGTCACTAACTTGCCAATGACAAAATGGTAGCTGCACATTTTGCCACTGTCTTATAGTACACGTTGGATCCCGTAACACTTTCGAGCATACCCAAACCGACAGTTTAAGAATGCAGTTACACATGTACTCTTCAATAGAAGCAATCACTGTATCCTTGACAAACTGACAAGAAATACTCACTTCTATAGCACTAACCAAACTTTTGGACATTCCATAAGAGCAATTGCCAAACTGACAATCTGTACAACTCTAACATTCATGTAACAGGTATTTGATTTGAGCTCACTTTAAATACCATGTACATCATTTGTTTCATAAGCCATTGTCACACTGACAATCCATTTAGCTTTGAAACTCAAGGGGTCAAGGTAGGTTGCAAATCGAAGGCTTCCAGTTAAAGTGATAACACAGTTGGTGACTCTATAAGTTCACCTTCTTCCATCCACTTAGCATCCATTGGTGGATAGTTTCTGAACTTTACCAAGTAACGCCTAGCAACCTTGCCTTTCACTTTCCTTTCTTTGTGTGCCAAAATCTGTTCCGGGACCAAGATCTCGTCAAGTTCCTCGACTTCCGGTTGATCTTCAGCTGGCATATCTTCTGGCACATCACCCACATAGGGTCTGAGAAGACTCACATGAAACGCATTGTGAATCTTCCAACTGTCAGGCAATTTCAGCCTATATGCAACATCACTGATTATGTCGCATACTTGAAAAGGCCCATAGTAACGCATGCTGAGCTTTGGAAACAGTCTTTCCTTGCCCTTCATCTTCTTTAACCTTGCCTTTTCAAAGCGTAAAAGCACCCAATCACCAAGTGAATATACCACTTCACGACGGTGACGATCAGCTGCTTTCTTTTGCTTTGCCTGAGTCCTTTCTAAGGCCACTTTGACCTTCTTGTACATTTCATCCATGTCCTGAACATACTTATCTGCTTCAAATATCTTGTCCTTTGTATGCAGTATGGGAGGAACTTTCTTGCCACCTTCAACTATCTCAAAGGGTGCCTTGCCAGTTGATGAATGCACTGTATTATTGTATGCATACTCCACCAATGGCAAATACTGCTCCCACTTTCCTTTATGCTCTGACACATAACACTTCAACAAATCTAGGACATTAGAATTTGCCTCTTCTGACTGCCCATCTGTTTGAGGATGAAATGACGAAGAGAATTTGAGCGTTGTGCCCATATTCTCAAACAAGCCTCTCCAGAACAAACTTGTCATGCGTGGATCACGGTCGCTAACAATCGACTGTGGCATGCCATGATACTTGAAAATATTGCTCATAAACAAGCGTGCCATCTGATCTGGCTTTATCTTCTTCCTGACAGGAATAAAATGAGCCTGTTTTCTAAATCTGCAAATAATGGTCCAAATACCATCGTTTCCTGTCTGCGTTCTCGGAAGATCAAAGATAAAATCCATAGCAACACTTTCCCATGGTTTATCTGGAATAGGTAGTGGTTGCAATAACCCTGGTGCCTTTTGCCTGTCAAACTTGACCTTTTGGCATATTAGGCATTCTCGCACAAAGGCATCCACATCTCTTCTCAATGTAGGCCAGTAGAAGAATGTCTCAACCGCTTTAACTGTAGCATCGATACCACGATGCCCTGCATACGGTGGAACATGACTCTCTTCCATGACTTTGCGTCGCAATGGCTTTGTGACACACAATCTGCCATGCATCATCATGAACCCGTCTTTAAGAAGATAGTGTTCATGACGTTGTCCTTGCATTAGCTGCTCGAAGACCCTTGCAAAATCTTCATCATTTGCATACTGTTCTCTCATATCATCAAGTTCATGATGATAAGGAATCGACACAGTTGAAATTTGTGGCTTCCTTGACAAGGCATCAGCCACAACGTTCTTCTTGCCTTCCACATGCACAATCTGAAAATGGAACATGGACAAGATATTTGCCCATGGCATATGCTTCTCAGATAACTTTGTTTGTGTCAAGAAGTATCGCAAGGTCTGATGGTCCGTTTGGACAACAAAGTCTGCACCTAGCAGGTAGTGTTTCCAACTTAAGAGCGCATGAATCACAGCCAGTAACTCTTTCTCATAGACCTGCATGGTCATCTCTGGCCCTTGCAAAATTCTGCTCTCATAGGCTACTACCCTGCCATCTTGCATTAGCACTGCACCAATGCTACTACCGCAGGCATCACACTGGACCACAAATGACTTCCTAAGATCTGGCAACACAATGACTGGATCTGAAGTCATCTTTTCCTTTAAGAGATTAAAAGCTGAAATCTCTTTTTGTGTCCATCTAAAGGTGACTGCCTTCTTTTGAAGAGCATGTAAAGGTGAAGCAATCTCAGCGAAATTTTGGATAAACCTTCTGTAATAGGAGCATAGTCCCAAAAAGCTTTGAACATCATGCACCGTCTTCAAATTTGGCCATGACTTGATCGCTTCAACTTTTGCAGGATCCATTCTGACACCATCCTTTGAGACAATGTGTCCCAGAAAGTGAATCTCTTCCAGAAAAAACTCACTTTTCTTTGCATTGATGAGCAACCTATGACTGCGTAGCTCTTTGAACACAATGGCCAAGTGATGCCTATGCTCCTCTTCATTCTTTGAGTAGACTATCATGTCATCAAAGAATGTACCAACAAACTGTTGGTGTGGACGGAAAATTCTGTCCATCATCCTATTGAACGTAGCAGGAGCATTTGTGAGACCAAAGGGCATCACTAAAAATTCGTAAAGGCCAAACGTCGTTCTAAAAGCAGTCTTGTGCACATCCTCTAATCTAATGCGGATCTGATGGTACCCACTCTTTAGATCTATCCTGCTAAACATAGCTGCTCCTTCTAATTTGTCCATAATATCATCAATTCTAGGTATAGGGAACCTATTCTTGATGGTATTCTTGTTCAGTGCACGGTAGTCGATGCACATACGCCATGAGCCATCTTTTTTCTGCACCAACAACACTGGAGAACAGAATGGAGATGAACTGGGCTGAATCAGCCCCTTTTCTAACAACTCCTGTACTTGGCCCATTATCTCTTTCTGCTGAGCCGCACTAACCTTGTACGGAGGCTTATTTGGTGGGCTACTGCCTGGCACCAAATCTATCGCATGGTCCTCGGGTCTCTCTGGCGGTAATTGAGACGGTAATGAATCGGAAAAACAGTCACTGTACTGTTGTAAAAACATTGACCTTTCTTTATCTAACACAGATAAATTTGATTCATCACAATCTGACACTTCACGTGCAAACACTTCACGTGCAAAAACCAAGTACGCAGAAAGATGCTTTTTCATTACAGAAGTAATAGCAGAAGCTGATACAGTAGGAATAGACTCCCCTTTAAGCTTTACATCCAGAATATGAGTCTTTCCCTTGCTCTGTACAGTGATCTTTTTGTTGTAGGCATCCATGATTCCCTGTACACGAAACAACCAAGGAATACCTAACAACACATCACATCCGTCCAGTGGCATGATGTAAAATTCTTCAGCATCTACATAGGACTGAATATGTAGACGCAACTTTCCGATGATGGGCGTCACAGCCTCTGTATGGCCAAGACATGCCAAACCTGCCTCTGCTGTATACCCCATCTCTTCAGGTCTGATTCCTAACTTTGAAGCCAATTCTGGGGAAATAAAGTTGGCTTTGGCACCTGGATCAAAGAAGATAAGCACTGTTTGATCCCTGACCTTTCCCTATGCTCTGCAAAGCTCACTTGCATCTGAATTTGGCTTGTCGCCCACCATATCTGGCACTAGACCAGCCATGGGCTTCTTTCCTTTCTTGTCTCTTTTGTCATCAGAATCAGCTGGCCTTTTCTTTGTAGGACAATTGTAAGCAATGTGGCCAGGCTGCTCACATATAAAGCATTTGTTCTCTGTCCTCAGGACCTTCTTTTGCTCTTCTGACTTGCGAGGAAAACGTCTTTTCCATTTCTTCGCTGGTCCTTTTTCTGATTCAGCCGTAGCTTTATCTTTCCCTGCGTTGGCTGACTCCTGAGTCCCTTTAGGAGCCTCATTGGGAACGTGCTTCTTGGCTGAATTTTTCTTGCCTGATCCTGCCTTGACGCCAGTGTTAAATTCACAATCTTCTCCCTTGAGCAAACCATTGCCAGTGTTTGCTACCTCGATGAGCTGCGTCAAAGTAGTGACTTTTGTCTTCGTGCAGTACTTTCTCAATCCTTTGGGTAGGCCACAACAGTATTTTTCAATCTGTTCTGTCAATGGCACAAACCTATAGGAAGTTACTGGAAGTAGAGCTTTCCAAAACTTCCGATTGTAATCATCCAGATTTTTGCAAGTGGCAGCATTTAGCTGGTGCCATTCTTTCATGACATCTGCTTCAAAGTCATCAGATAACCATGCTGCTGCAAAAATCTGCTTGAAGTAAATCCATGTGGACGGAGCTTGCCCTTGAAGCAATAAAGTTGTCCACCATTGTCCCGCATTCCCTGTCAAGAAAGTGGCTGCCTTGCGGACCTTTGAAGCCTCTGTAAAGTTCCCCCCTGCATAGGCCTTGTCAAACTGTTGGAGGAATGAGAGAGCCTTCTTCTTGTCATCAAACCCTGTAAAGGTTGTGAATGACACACCTTTGCCACCTTCTTTGTACGGAGTTGGCCTCTCCAGCGGCGTTAAAGTGTCATATGGAAGTGACTGAAACATGGGAACACTATTAGGGTTCATCTGTGTTCCTTGGCCGCTATTAACTTGACCTGGAAATGCCATATTTGGCTGCTGATTTGTAATTCCAGCCATACCAAATTTTGCCTGTGGCATCCCAAATTGGCCTTGAGTGCTCTGAAACCCTGGTTGCATACCCATGACACTGTACATGGGGTTAGGCATCATCGTTTGAGCACCCCCAAACACTGTTCCTGGCGTGTAAAACTGATTTCCAGGTGCATGACCGGCCATGCTCTGGAATACCGATCCACCTCCAAAATAGCCAGGGTGTACTGAAGGTGGTGGGAAGACCTGTTGCATAGCCTGTAAGTTGCTTCCCTGCCCATTAGAACCAGCTATAGGCTGCTTAAAGGTGGCGGGCTGAACTGGTACAGCTTGAAAGACTGGCATCTCAGCCACCTGTTCTTGCACCTTAGGCATAGGTTGTGGAGACTGCATGTTCTCCGTCAAGTGTACAGGTGTTTCTATTGACTGTGCGGTATGAATCACCTGTGCTCGAGCCTTAACAGGCTTTTGAATATGATCCAGTGACCCAACTTGCTGAGACGGAACAGGAGGTTGCAGAAAGGCTAAAAACCTTGGGTTCTGCATTACTTGTGTGAACATAGCCACAGCAGTAGCCAACTGGGTCTTGAATATATCGTCATCTGTCTGTGGTGGTCTTGACGACTCACCCACTTCATGTGTCTGTTGACCCTGTGAAGAGGAAACCTCTTCAGTCACATCATCTGGTCTGTCAGCCATAATTGCAATTCCCAGTGTCTGGTCTATGATCCTCTGTGTCTTCAAGCCCAAAACTGACCAAGGCTCACTTCTATGGGAAAAAGTGATTTAATCCCGTCGATGGAACCATGAAACCGGCCTGTTCAATCCAAAAAGGGCGGTAGACTTTACTTTAAACCTTGATTTAGCTTTCACCCATTATTAGTCGTCTATTTTACCTGTACTTTCAAGACACAACAAAGGGGAGAGGGATACAGGCTGCTAGATTGCACCTGTATGAGTAGACGGACACCAGATTGGCCCCTAACTTAGGCGCCCCTTTCGGTATTTCTTTATTGTTCAAAAGAGGGAATAAACGCTGTGGTTCCCTACAAGCTGCCCCGCACAAACTCGGCTGAATTTCCACTGTTCCAGCCCGATTTCGGCAGCATAAATGTACTAGAACCCTTCACAGTCAGTATTCCCACGCATTGGCTGACTTTCCCGACGCATACGAGCACTTTGCAAAACCTGGCGAGAATCTGCAGCACGCTGAATTCTCTGTTTTCAGCCCTGAAAATGCGCCAGATCACCTGTACAGCGGTCCCCTTGCGTCCCCGAACCTCCTGGGGATATTAGGGTCCGTTTAGGGCCAAAACCCTAAACCTGCAAAAATACACAGCAGGCTGTAATTTGCTGTTTCGGGCTCTGTTTCGCGTGCCGGTCGCATCCGTAGCAAGTCCTCGAGGTCCCGCACCTGTAGGGCTACTTGCCCTTTGAATCGGACGAGATTTCTGGCGTGAAACCTCTCCGAATTCACCTGTACCTGCGGGGGGATTAGCCGCTAGCTAATCCAGTACCTGTGCAAGAGGCTCTTGCCTCGGCAATCACGCATGAACCCACACAACTATACATTGGTCAAATGAAGAGCCCACTAGAGGGGCATAACATACTGCCAAAGGGGAGAGAGAGGGCAGTGCGTAGCGTGCAGGGCATCACTCCTGGCACCGCACTGTACATAGGAGGGAAAGCAAGCACTCCATAGCTCTTAACTTGTGACAGAGACTTGCAAAATGAGCCTCCCAGCTATAAATCACGTTTTTGCCTTTTCTATAAGTAGTAAACTGGCCTCAGAGTGCCAAGTGTCACTCATTTGTGCATTTTCCCGCTTTAGACCCTCGGGTCTAAAAATATCTCACCTGCAGCCTCTGTTGACTTGGCCACAGAGTAACAAAATGATCCCCATGTCAAACTGCACGTAATGACGCGAAGACATTTTCAGGTCCCAAAATAGCAGTTCCCTAAATTTTAGGAGATGCTGCCATTGTATCTTTCTAGGTCATCCGACCCTCTTTGTACACTGCGGCCACATCCAGAACTGAAATGTAGCCTCTGTAGCAAAGGATTCCACTTTGGCTAGTCAATGACCCCACTTGGCTAACCATAGTCCTTGTCCAACCTTAGTGCTCTCTTGCCCTCAGGCCTGGACTCCCTCTGGACAGTTCCACACTAGCTGTGCAATGCAGGGCAGTTAGATTTCCCGAGGGGTGTTTCCAAAAAGTGAAAGTAAATAGATAATAAGAAAGAAATCAACAAAAAGGATAGATAGTAGTCACACGCTGGTGACACATGGGACCCCGTCCGATGGAGCCCAAGTGACATAAAGGCATTAAAAATAAAGCAGAACACACTCAGAAGACTTTACACAACGAAATATGATTACATGGCACCTGTACGGATGTTCCGTAATTTGCGGCAGATTTTTAGGAAAATCTCGAAATTTTAGGAAAGTGTTTTTTTTTGGGTTCAGCTTATTATGTTTGATGCTTTTAGGCTTTGGGCCTTTAAATATGAGCCTTGGGGGCCCTCTCTAACACTCTTTAGTTCGCAGATTGCGGAGGAGGTGCTCCTCGGCTGTTGTACTCCGCGAATTAGCAATATTAAAGAAATACCGAAAGGGGCGCCAGTGTTTGGGGCCAGTGCTCTCTTGGGGTGGAACTTCGCCACTCTCTCTCTCTCTCTCTCTCTCTCTCTCTCTCTCTCTCAGTTCGGTTGTTATTGAAGTGTTAAAAGTCTGTTTAGTCTGTTCTTTTCTACTGGCACGTGGTGCCCGTCTTGTGACAGTGGTATCAGAGCATCAGGTGTGTACTTTTCTGAAAGCATACCGGTCCTACAAAAGAGCAGACAGAGTAAATTGGCGCTTCCAAAGTCTATTGGAACCAGGGTTTTGCCACTGTTTTTTAGGATTTTGTCATTGTTTTTTGTTGTTTTTAGGGTTTTGCCAATGTTTTCTGTCGTTTTTTAGGGTTTCGTCAATGTTTCTGCTGTTTTTTAAAGCTTCGGACCTGATTTTCTTTGTTTTTAAGTGTTACACAAGCGTTTCTTGCCTTTTTTTTATAGAGTTTCTTGTATTTTTATGGTTGTTTTAGTCTCTCTCTCTCTCTCTCTCTCTCTCTCTTGGTCTCCCTCCATTGGGCTACCTATTGACCCCCTTTCACATGGCCTCTCCAGTGGCTATAGCCCGCCTCCCTCTCAACATGAAGTTCTTGATTACCAACAAGAGGATATCAATACTTGAAGTTGAAGTGAAGGAGTGGATTCTAAAGATGGAGGAATGGAAAAGGGAGAAGAAGAACCTATGCGAAAGGATTTCTCGCGTTGAAGAGCAAGCGGCTTCACAAGAAGCCATAATCCGAACTCTCCAAGGTAAACTTCTTGCAGCAAAAAGTGGGCGGCTCGAAGAAGGGGAAATTCAGCCATCCATGATGGAAGAATTGAATACCATGACAAAAGAAATACGTGTCATTGCACAGTGTACTATGAGATTCGGGGCCGTTTCCACTGCTTATTCAGAGAGGGTTTCGGTCCTTTCTCTAGGGTCATGAGTTATGAGGATCAGAGATGTCTTGGGCTATATCTACTTGAGTTACACAGATATAGAGGCACTTTACTGGGGAGAGCTAGAGAGAGACAGTCCCAGAGACAGATTACAGATTTCTTTTCACTAGATATGGGATAGCCAGAGGAGCAGCCATCACTGAAGAGCTCGGCCCACACTCATTCGACCACTACCGGCACTCTCATCAACCGAGCACTGGAGCTACGGAGATCCAGACGGCCACGATTGAGGAGAGGGGCTACACAGCATTGACGGAGACTACAACAGAGGATTCGAGCCATACTCTCTCGACATCCAGAGTGCAGATGAGGATGGATTCTAGTAGTTGTAGTATTTTTGTTCTAGTCTTTTTGTACCCAGACATAGTACCAGATTCACAATTTTGTAACAGTTTCGTCTCATAGGTCATTTGGCCTTTTGAAGACGTTAATATAACATTTCATCTCTCTCTCTCTCTCTCTCTCTCTCTCTCTCTCTCTCTCTCTCTCTCTCTCTCTCTCTCGCACATGCGCACTCTCACAAAAGGGTGCAAGGTTGTGAAATGAGGGGAGTATTGCAGGTTGTTGATTGAGCCGGGTAGCTTTATGATTGGAGATGCTCATTTGCATCAGTTATGCTTTTGTCTCGACGTAATTTGGACTTCTTACTTGGTTTTCTGAAAGGAGCCCTTGCTTTGTTTGGGTGTACAGGAACGAATGACATTAAAGCACAAAAACACATCGAAGTGGGCAAAGAGGATCATCAAAAGGGGCTTGAAAGCCACAGAGGATGGGAGCAGGGAGGCCCTGGCAGAGCAACTTCGCACTCACTCAGCACTCACGAGAAAAATTCAATCAACTGATAATACTGGCTTAAGTGATGATAGCTCAGATGAAATGGACACAGATTCATGCTCAGATGATGAAAAGAGTGGACCTTCTTTGCCAACAAAGGCAAAATCAAAATTGCTGGCAAAAGCTAAGGTGGAGACTTTGAAAGTGCTGGAAGGTGATGCTGAGGCTGAGATTCCAACGACTGGATTATTCTCCTTGCCTTTTATGGTATGTCTAGCTGCTTATTGTCTACCAGCATGGTCAATTTGTCTGGAGGATAATGTTTCAATGAATAATGTGAACAGGCACGTGCAATAGAAAAGAAACGCAAGCAAGCGCAGAGTGAAGCCATTGCCGTGTTAGAGCAGCTGGAGCAGCTCGAGTATAATAATAGTACAGAAGATCTTGGTTTTGAAGTGGAGAGGGAAGCTGTGACAAAGGGATCCGCAGGAAGACTTGCTTTTGGTGATATGGCCAGGTCAATCTCCAATGAAGAGCCTGACATGCTTGTGGAGGATGGAAGTAGCAGTGATGAAGACCTATATGAAGAAGATCGAGGCATCCCGGCAGCTGGGAAAACCCCTGTTAATCCAATGAAAAGAAAGGCTGAGAGCAGCGAAAACCTTAAGGTACGTAAACGTTTAGAAAAACGAGGAGACAAGCTTCGGGTGACTGAGGAAGCTTGGACTGATGGTGATCTCCATAAAGCAGCTGCTTTAACAGTCTCAACTGAACAAGGACATGATCTTCATTACAAAGTGGACGTGCCCCTTGAAATCTCTGAAGCAAGGGGCACTAATGTTATGGCTCATAATCCTTGGCTTTACGGAGCATCGAGTGAAAATGGAACATTGGGTGAAAATGGAAGCATCACCAAAAAGGGGGCAGGTGTGGGAAGGACTGGTATGAAGCAAGACAATCCCGGACCTCTCATAACTACTGCATCTCTTGAGGTAGTAAACATAGCTGGTGGCAAGAAAAAAGTGGACAAGGAAATGAAGATGCCTCAGATTTGTGTGATATCTGATACTATTATCGAAGAGAATGGGGAACAAGTGACTTTGAGCAGCAGCACTAGTGAAGAGGAGGATGATGAGGGGCTGAAGGAACCAGGTTTTCGCCTTTCATCAGAAAATGCGTCACAGGCGGAGCTGATTCAGAGGGCTTTTGCAGGAGATGATGTCGAAGCTGATTTCGAGCATATGAAAAGTGAGGCTTTGAATGAAGAGGTTCCATTGGGTGAAGCTGCTCTCAACTTACCAGGATGGGGTCAGTGGACTGATGTACAAAAGAAAAGGGGACCGCCTCTATGGATGGTGAAGCAACAGGAGGAGCTAGAACGGAAGCGAGAGCAAGCCTTGAACAAGCGAAAGGATTCCAAGTTGAAGCATGTGATCATAAGTGAGAGGATGGACAAGAAGGTAATTTTTTTAAAAAAATGCATTTGTGAGCAGTCTCTTCATTCATGTCACATTTGCACACACATGTTTTTGTTCTGTAGCACTATGTTCCCCCCAAACCTGCACTTGTATCTCTACATGCTTTGGCAACACGATCGGCTGGTCGTCTTTTGTGCATGTGATTTGTTTGTCATGTTTGCGCTTGTGAGCTCGCATGTATTTCAAAAGTCTTTTGCATGCGGCACATACACACAAACCTGAGAGAATGTGAAGGCCTTGGGTATATTGGTTTAAAGGTGAACAGGTTTTTGATATGATGCCTTATTTATGATGTGCTTTGGACAGGCTGAAAAGTTTGTGGCTCCCACACTGCCCTTTCCTTTCAAGTCAAGGGATGTTTTTGAGAGGAGTAATAGGATGCCCCTAGGGCGTGAGTTCAATTCAGATCAAGCTTTTCGAGACATGATCCGCCCTGCAGTAAGTGTGAGAGTTTGTTGGCTTATATGTTTGAGGAATGGGTTGTGAGTATTCATGATTTATTTGGTTGATCTATCACAGGTTGTTAAAGATGCCGGTGTAATTATTGCTCCCATTGAGTACAAGATGTCAGAGGCCAAAGCCGGTGACTCAAATTCACCTCTTGAAGACAAAAAGGGAAGTCAGAAGAGGGCAAAGGTTTCCATGGCAGGGGCCAAAAGAAAGAGCGACAAGAGGTCAAATGGTTTTGTTTCTGAAGATAAGAAGGACAACAAGAGGGCAAATGGTTTTAAAGCAAAAAGAAAACACTAAACAAACCCAAATGCTGCAACCCCCCTCCCCCCCCCCCCCCCCCCCCCCCCCCCCGCGGGCGGTGGCCCCCCAAAACCCCAATTTTGCACAAGCAGGTGTGGGTAAAGAGCATTCACATGAGCTACTTGTACAGCGGAATCTTCCTTTTTTTGCCTTTGCTTGTAAACTGAAGTTATCAAGGTCTATCCTACTTTGTGCTGGTGTATTACCTTGTTTTTTTGCCATGTCACTTGTCAATGCACTAACGGAATTGTCAATCCACACTTACGCAAGTCTGGAAAAATGAAATCCCTTGGGACACAGCGGTACACAGCGTCTGCATATTGACCGTGTTTACAGAGTGTCTGCTCGATAATATACCTGATCGATTGGAACCAAAGAGATTTGAGGGGATTTAACGTAGGAAGAGTGTAGGCAAAAAACATTGAGACATTCAAGATCTGTAGGTGAAGTGATGTTTAGCAACACAAATTTGGAAAGTGGCAATTGATATATAAATGCAATCAATCAAGTCTGAAGGAATGCAATTAGCAAGTAGTTGTTAATTGGTGTAATACATGCTCAAGAAATGACTAATTGAACCATTAATGTACGGTAATTAAGTATTGCTAGTTGGTTCCATTTGCATCTTTCTTAGATGTATAGTTCAATTTTCTAAGGCATACTCTGAAGCTTGCTTCAATGGAAATGCATAGGTTTGGGTAGAGTTTCGCCATTGGCTTTGACATGGTGGGTGGAATGTGGGGAGTCTTTCCTTGGTTGAATGTTCTAGCATTGAGTGCTTTGATCACGACATCCTTCCAAATGAGTTGACCCTTGTGCAAATCATTGGTAAGACCAGGCTTGGATATCCTAGGCAACATTGCTAGCACCCCTTTTCTCACTTTCTTAAAACAAGGTGATATTTTGTGGTGTTTGTAGGGTGGCATTCCTCTGTTGAGCCATGTGGTGTCATAAATTTGAATAGTTTTGACCTATATTTTCATTGTAGAGGGGTATCATGGAGGCAATTTTGTCCGTTTGTGCAAGACTTTGGTTACACTCATTTTTGCGAAACATGCACTTTGTAATCTTTGTGGATTGTGCTATACATCACTCTTTAGTGTTGCGTAACTCTTGCATCAAGTGAAGTCATTGGCTGTATCTGACAATGATGATGTTTTTCGCATGTTGTTTACTGAGATCAAATTGGATAAAGACAAACCACCCACTATGAGCTTACATGATTCCAAGATGTGTTGGTTAAAAAGGGCTTTTGGAACATTGTGTAGGGTCTTTATATATGTCCACCTTTTGTGGATACAAGATCAGTTGAAGATCTGTGGAGGATGTTGAAGGTTTTAGTAGTCTTGTGTTAAGAGTTGTTTTGACCATTGCTAAGCAAGCTCATTAGGATGATAGAGATGTGTAGCCTCATGTCTCAAATGCCTTCATTACACTCTATTAAATGTTCTATTTGCTCCCAATATATGCTTAGAGAAAACAACATATTACCTTGGGGTAATGAAATTGGTTGGTAAAAGATTGCAACAACACCGCAACTAAATTGAAAACATTAAAGTAAACTTGAAAAGGCATTCAAGTTAAGACACACTGAGGAGTAGAGCTTTCGTCACAGAGATATTGACCCCTCAATAGATGCCTCTTGTGGTGGTACTTTTTATCTTGATCAACAACTATGGTTACAACTGATTTGTGAGCTCGTGCGTATGGTATGACCATAGCTTGCACCTTAGACTTCATGTTTATAAGACCTTGGAACAATGTACAAATGGAAGCAACTTTTGCAAGTATTCTCTCGAAGGTGAGAAACTGCAAATAAAAGCTTTCATAGAACTAGTCTTGCTTAGTGGGCGTTGCTATAGAACATCTATAGAACATAACAGGACATACGCAGATTGACATTAGGCATCTACCACGAATTGATCAGCAACAACAGTAGCTTAGCTTGGGACTTGCTGAGCATTGGGAAGAAGCAAGTTGTGTCCTGTAGCACTCACTATACAACAAAGGGCTACTAAAGGGGGTGATTGAATCGAGCAAAGGGTTGCAGCTTGATCATTCTACTTAAACCCTACTCCTTAATCAACTTTGGTAGTTGTTTGCAGATTTCCATTCAACCTGGTCATATCGACCATTTAGTCTCTAGACTGGGAATCTTTGAGACACCCATCTTACTCTAAATCAAGCATATTCAATTTTAGATTTTTTCTTGTAGAACATGAGAGAGAGAGAGAGAGAGAGAGAGAGAGAGAGAGAGAGAGAGAGAGAGTGTTACACGTTGTCATAGTTTGAGGGAGCAAGGAGTCTTGGTTGTCGATCACAGAACTTGGTGCAAAGCAAGGAGTCTTGGTTGTCGATCACAGAATGTGGTTGCAAAACATCTCTGAGGAGGAGAACGCTAGGATAAAGAGTCGTCCTCGTGCTACATAACGGTTATGGAGAGGAGATTGTTGGGCTGAAATATATAAGATGCATTGCCAAACAAGGCCATATATAGATTGACATCAACCACATAGAAATAAAGTGAGAAAAGAAGTGCGTGTCTGATTGATATATAGATACAATGAGCGAGATCGAGTATGTACTAGTGAGGAAAACATGTAGCTAAACTAAACTTTCAACAAACTATAAAAATTAAATTGCACTATTGACCTAATAATCATGTATGGGTGTCCTCCAATTGTGCAAGCCGGAGGACAATGCTTGTGTCAAGCTACATAAAAGAAATGTGAATAGTTAAACATTTCGTCTTGCAATGAAGCGTAAATGCTAAATATATAGTGCACGTCATACATAAGTACCATACAAAAGTATCATGGAGAGTTCGTATTGTGATCTCTCAAGAAGTTATAAGAAACAAAAGCCATGTCCTACCCTACATGTAGGCTTTATGTATTGACCAAGCACATGCATAAGCATGGGGAAGCCATGCCCTACATTGAAGGCTTTATGTGTTGACCAAGCAAATGCATAGGTGGATGTAGATAACGGAACTTGTAGTGTTGTCGAGTTGGAGTCATGGTTGTGTATTCGAAATGTCCACTGTTGTGAATTTATGTGCTTTTTGTTGCACTCCCCTGTAGTATGCTCAAATTTTTTGCCCTTGTCACTATAGATGGCGGTACAAACAAGCAATATCAGCCTAGTCACTGAACTCCACATGTGTTGTCAAGTTTAATGCCCACACTCACATTTGAGAGTGCTACATGAAGTAATTTGTGTATCCTATTGACTTGGTACGAATCCTTGTTTTGAGTGCATGTATTTGTCCAATTAGAAAGAAAACTCTTTGCCTTGACACTGTCGTAGGAGGAGCATGTAGGGAATATGGTTGTCGAGTGATGACATGCGTGGTTGTCGAGTGATGAACATCATGGTGAATGTATTGGTTGCCATAAGAAATATGCAAAAAAGTCTATGCATTTACACATGGCCTTTGAGTTCTCATTGTGGGCTACTGTCTATGGTTGACGTGTAGCTAATAGGAATTGTTCCCTCGACTTGTCATTTCTTTGTGGAGACAAAACTTGTGAGGCTTATATGACATTAATCAGCCATGAATCTTTAGTTTCTGGTGCAATCTGAGAGAGAGACAAAGAGAGCTTTCTCGACGCTGAAGGTAGTAGCCGACACCTCAATCAAAGAGGAGCTTGGAGCGATACTTCTCGTGGCCTTGTGTTGACGTTTTGAGAAGCCTTAGATCAACATCATTATAGACTATTGAAAAGCATGCACGTCTTGCTCGAAAAGTGTATGTTTGTGACCTTTTATTAATGACGTCCTAGATTTGGCCAAGCGGTCGCATCTTAGGGCTAATGACCCACTATGGTAAGAGTGAGATGAGCTGAAGCTGATGGACTTCTAAACTGTTGCTTTCTACCGCTACATGTCATCACGCTTCAAAACACAAGGAAGCTGTGTTGCTCATGAGTCCTAGAAATCTTTACGGTTCTTAGAGCCGAGTCCCTCCCGTATTAGTGGGGTTAGTGGGTGCAAGACTCACCCTTGGGTCGCACCATAGGGGTAGCAAAATCCTTATGTGAAAATAAGGAGGAAGCAAAGAACATACAATGTATTTGATTGGAAGCAAACTCTCTAGAAAGAAGGAGAAGAAAAGCTCCCCGTAACATTAGCTTATGACGTTGCTTTTTCAAAGTACTAGTAGGGGTAATTTTTTATTTTTTTATTTCTATGCCTACCTTTCAGGACTTTCCTAATCTAGAGAAAACATTTCCCCCATTCCCCCCACTCTTCTTGGGTGCGACTTAGCCCTTAGGTACCTTCAATTTCAACTTTGCAAACATGCTTCCCTTATGGGCTCCGATGACTTTTCAACTACCATGAGTTCCAACTCGCTCAAGCATGCTTTCCTTGTGTTCAAAGGCTGAGATAGTTATTGCCTTGTGCTGATCTCATATGGTGATGCACATCCACATACATGGCTCATGTTGGACCTTCACAGTGGGTTCTTGTTGGTTTCTGTATTTAGTACACCAAGCCGACAAAATGCTTAGATGATGACTGCAACTTGAATCAATCAACCTTGAGTATCTCAGCATCAACATAGTAAGGTGTAGGGAATGGTCGTGCAGTGACCATTCCCTGAAATAACGGGCGACCGACGGAGGCCGGGAGCCATGGCGGGAGCACGTTTTTTAGGGAATGGTCACTGCACGACCATTCCCGGCCGTCACAAGTTGGGGGGAGGGGGCAAACTAGTGTGCACTGCTGAGGTGGGCTGCACTGTGTAGCTGCTGACGTTCGTACAATGTTGTGTAATTCCACCTGCATAGTGTAGCTGCTGCAAACACGCATTCCAATTGCTTGCATGGCAGACGCTGATTGGCTCTCACTGTTTCGGATTCCCAGTGCTGACATGTTGCGTGCATGGCTGTCACCCTGTCGCTTTCACCATTCCGCTGCAAACGTGTCAGAAGGGCACACAATTCCCAAGGTTGACATTCCTTCACTTCATTGGATGCTCAAGCAAGAATTCCAGCTGCTGACCTGTCGACGATCCGTCGGCTGCAGACTTGGATTATGGCCACTAATTGCAGAGGGTTGGACGGCCCATATTGCCAGCCCCCCGACCCTTGACTGTGACGGCTATGTCAATGTCGATCATGTGTATATTGCAACTTCTACCATCATGCCAACACATTAGCGTCTGCCATCATGTCTACCGTCAAGGTCGTGGGTCGGAGGGTTGTAAATCTTGACCCTTCATCCACTCATCTTTACTAGCCGGAATGCCATATTGCAACCGCTCGATGTTAAATAGCTCAGTAGGCGGAATATCAGGGATCACAAACAGTTTGCATGCCAATCGGCTGCCTCCAGCTCAGCATGCAAAATCACAAATGCAGGGAATTCTGCCAAGTCAGCCTACAAAACTGATCGCCTGCCTACCAGTGCCTGGGTTTGACCTCCTGAACCGGTGGCCCTCCTCCCCACAACCATTGACGGCCAAGAATGGTCCACAGCATCACCACTACTTGTGTGGTGTTTATCTTTTGTCAACTTAGCCCCATGCTCAAGCTCATTTTGCAGATTTCTGATTCTCCCTCTGTCAGCAGGGACAGAAAGCCCATGGAAGGTGAAAGGTAATGCATACTTTTGAGTTTCTCCTCGTCTGTAATGTTTCTTTTAGGAGGAAGAACCACATAAAGTCTAGTAAGCAAACTTTTGACAAAATACTCAGGGAGTTAGCACCTTAAGATTACTTTGTAATTACTTCAAAGAGTCACGCGCCATATCCCACCATCAGATGTTCAAAAGGTCCCATGGACTTGGTCACCGACTCCATTGTTTACGTGGTCACCCAGGACTGCAAAACCACGAGGCTAACACTCACCATATATAGTCATCTTCTATACACAAGAAGATCTAGAAATTTTCTAATGTAGGCCTTCTTCAGTGTTTTTCATACAATGCATAACATCATGAGCTTCTGCTCGGGAGGCACAACATACCTAGCTAGGTACGATTGGGGGCATAGGACCCCCCCCCCCCCCCCCCCCCCCCCCCCCCCCCCCCCCCCCCCCCCCCCCAAATCGTACCTAGCTAGGTATGTCGTGCCTCCCTCACAAAAGATCATGATGTTGAGGTAAGTCATAATGTGGGAATTGTTGTGAGAATCTGTCCAAAACTTCTTGTGTATTGCTGTCTATGCCATTGCTACAAATCCATCGCTGTTGCCCCTTCCCAGGAATCTTGCACCATTGCCACACCCGTTGTTTTGCCGCTTCCTGCTTCTCTCTCTTCGGGACGAGATTGATGATGATGAGCTTTGCTAATACTTTGTAAGAACATCGCCTTTGTTGATTGATGTGAGGTTGCTGGCAAGAAGGGAGCTATAATTTTCAAGACTGAATTAATACTAAATTATTAGCATTGGCATAACAAAGACTTTGTTTGCTTTTGAGCACTGTTTATTATGGATGTGTGATTGGGGTTCAACTAAATGGTCTAGATGATGCCAGACAGCCAACTCTAGGCTCAAGAATTCAAGGAAGGACATTAGGCTCACCAAGTAAACTAGTCTTGCTTGTGGGCCTTTGACGCACATAATCTGATAGATTTTGGAGCGCATGTGGTTAGTTGGTTAGCTGGTTGTGATTGTTGTCATCTGGATTTTGTTGTGGTGACTCGAGAAAATGAGTAGAACCAATTGATAGGCACCAATAATAGCTCAGCTTGGGACTTAATGAGCATTGGAAAGAAGTAAGTTGTGTCGCATAGTGCTTCATATAGGACATCAGGCTACTAAAGAGGGTAATTGAATAGAGCAAAAGGGTTGCAAGTTAACCTAGTTTGTAGTTGTTTGCAGATTGCACCATTCAATCTAGTAATATCGACCATTTAGTCTCTAAATCATGGAACCATCTTTGAGACACCCATCTTATCTCAATCAATCGTAGTCAATTTTCCTTTATTTCAATCTATAGGTTGAATTGCCAAACTATGCGAAAAGAAATGTATGTCTATTTGGTATATAGATACGACGATCGAAATTGAGCATGCACTCGTGAAGAAAACATATGGCTAAACTGAAGCTTTGACAAACTCAAAAAATAAAAAAACCATAAATAGAGGATAAAAATCATGTAGAATGCCATCCAGTTGTGCAAGCTGGAGGGCAATGTTTGATTCAAGCTACAAAGCAATGTGAATAGTTAAACATATCCTCTTGCAATGAAACATCACAAACTGAAACTGCAAAGTATACAGTGCACGTCATGCAGAGGTGCCATACCGACCTGATAATCATGTATGAATGCCATCCAATTGTGCAAGCCGGAGGACAATGTTTGATTCAAGCTACAAAGCAATGTGAATAGTTAAATATATCCTCTTGCAATGAAACATCACAAACTGAAACTGCAAAGTATACAGTGCACGTCAGAGGTGCCATACAAAACTATGGTGGAGAGTTGGCACTGTGGTCTCTCCAAAAATGATAAGAAACGAAGCCGTGCCCTGCCCCGTAGCATTTATGTGTTGCGCCAAGCAAACGCATAGTCATGTGATGCTGGATACAGATAACAAACCTTGTAGTGTTGTCGAGACGGAGTCGCGCTTGTGCAATTGAAACGTCCAATGTTGTGAATATATGTCCTCCTTGCCAAACAAAAAACACGCATTAAGAGATAAATACGCACCCTCTTTTTTACACTAAAAATCCATTTGAGCCCTGTCCCCCGTCCCCACTCCTCGGGACGCGTCACTTGTGACTATGACCAAAGCACCACCAAGCATGACACCTATCTCCAACAGATCGGCTAGCAATCTCACTGTGAATTCTCTTACCCATGTCAATGCCTCGTGTAAGGCCGTAGTTACATTTGGAGAGAATCCTTTCCTTTGCATTAAGTGTGCTTCCTTGCCAGAGCCATGTCGAGCATTTCATGCAGTCAAGGCGTTCGAAGTAATGACATTTTAGAAAGGAAGTCCATCAAGTACTTCTTGTACTTTCATGAGGGTGCCACATTTGGCATAGGAACTCACCAATGTACTCCTTAAATATGTGAATAGTGGGCTCAATGTGTATCTTGCTAATTTTGTAGGAATCCTTCTTTTTAGCATGGGCGTTTAGTCCAATCAAAAAATTATTATGCTTGTGTTGTGCAGCAAATGTTGCTTCTTTCTATGCACACCAAGATGCAAGCATAGGTGATTATATATGGAGAAATGCCCTCGCATTGCATCTGATAAAAACAGCGCATAGCTTCCTATCCCTACCCCTATTGGGAATACGATGAAATGCCCTCACTTTGCATTTGATGAAAACAACCCATAGCTTCCTGTCCTTGCCCTTGTTGGGAGTCTTCCAAATTGGCACATGCGTTCAAGATGCAAGCGTAGGTGATTACATCTAGACATGACCTTAATCATCGATTAAAATCTGACATCTTCTGTTTTAGTGGCACTAGAATAGACCTCTACCATGGGTTGATCACACAAAATATTTGATATTTGAGAGTGCTCATCACGGCGGCAAGCATCCGAAGTATGCTTGATGATTTACAAAATATAACTAGGATTTGAAAGCTATGCAGTACTCTTTTTTGGTTCTTCCCGGCTTGCTTTTGCACGAATAAACAACGCGGAAAAGAATTGGTGTGAATCTTGAGAATTAGGCATGGCTCATGGGGACTTGCTGCAATATATCATTTCCATAAACATTGAAGGATGAATCTACATGAGCTATACTTGGAGCGACATAATGCTGGCCATAACTAGTTGCGCCTTCAGAAACGAGCTGAGTATGGTAGTTGAAGCTGGACATACTGCCACTGGGTCTTATTCCACACAAAGTTGTTATGATTGCTACGCGGGGAAGGCGTAGGTATTCAGGCTTCACTGCAAAAGAAGGCCGATTCCAATATGCTACATCTCTCTCTCTCTCTCTCTCTCTCTCTCTCTCTCTCTCTCTCTCTCTCTCTCGCAAAGAGTGTATAGAGACAAACCTGCAGTCAAAGCTCCGAGCTGCTTCTCTGCGACCTGCTGATCGAACTGCTTCTGAGGAAAATTGAGCAGCGCAGAGTGCTTTTTTTATTTTACTCACTTGGTAGCTTTTTACGCGGCGTTTGTTTTCATTTAGAGCGTTCACGTTTAAATAAATAAATAAATCTAATGCCACGTGGTGGCTTCTGCATTCAGATACTAGAAAAAGAGCCTTTGGCTCACCAAGTAAAAAGCCACATCATCAACGTATGAAATGGAGCAAATTACGCCACGATCTGTGCGCGTCTCGTGAACCGTACAATGCCTAAGCTTACGAGATTCATATGCTTTTGTACATTGAGAGAGATCTATGAGAAGGAACTCCTACCAGTCAAACATGTTTTGAGTCAATGGAAGCATTATTTGCTCGGCACAAATTTTACACTATACACGTTGTCTCACGTCAACAAGGAGAAAACAAGCCCATAATTTAGGCTCAGTTTAGGAAATCATTTTTTGGCTTTCTAAAAGAAGCCTTAGTGTTGTGTTTGGTTAGGTAGACTTTCATTGTTTTCAGTGCCATGATGGAGATTTACCTTAAATATTAATTTCATTTTAAATATTAAATAAATCTTCCTTTTTCAGCTTTCATTTCACGTCCTTACACAGCTTGACTTCACTTGCATTCCATTATTTTAGAATGCTAAAGTGAAGCTTCACCTTGCATAATTCTAGTAAATTCTATACATATACATACATACGCACATACATATATTTATTTATTTTACACACACACACACACATATTTATATACTAACTAAATGAGCAAATCATGGTAAAGGGAAAAAAAAGGTGAAATAAGTGAGAACTTAATAATCTTGCAAATTTAAAAATTCGACTATTATTTTCGGTTTGCTTCTTTGCAAGGAGGAAATTCAGTCCCTTAATAAAAGAGATATTCTTGAACAATGCTTTACTTTATATAATGCTAGTTAAACTCAACCTAATAATTTTATCATTTTCTTGTTATTTTTGAAAGCCACCGTGATCCTTCACTCGTTTCTTAAAATTTTTACGACACACCGGAGGGCCAAGAAATAAAAAATTAACAAGGTGACAAGTGAAACGTTGGCCTGCTTAGTTATTAGGATAGACTAGAGTGTACATGATTGGTTTTGTGGAAGAAGCTCAAGTCGCATAATTTTGGAAGTTTATGCTTTCTCAAATATTTGCGGGTTTTCTTTTATGTAATGTCAAAATAGATATTGTCTTTACTTGTGGACCCTAATAACGTCTCTTCGCCATTGCCCAAGACGGAATCCCACGTTAATGCTTTGAAAAGCTCTTGCGATGCCTGCTTTTTTTTGGTTGGTGCCATGGGTTCTGATAAGAGGGGTAGACGAACAGCCAACAGGCAGGACATCCACGTTGCCTATCTCAAGCTCGCCTTCAGATGGCACCCTGATAAACAACAGTAGCACAACCACGATGTTGAGGACGCCGCCACGATCTTCCAACAAATAATGCACGCCTATGAAATCCTCTCTGACTCGCTCTAGTGTTTCTCTCACGCATCATGTGCAGCCCCCCCCCCCCCCCCCGCCCCCCCCCCCCGCCAATCCTTCAGCACGCTCAATAGGTGGAGGCTATGCCACCTACGAGGTCTACTTCATTGCATTATCGGTGAGGAAGCCGAGGGTGGGGAGGGATTTCTTCCTCTACTATGGCCACCTTCTACTGAACACTAAAGAATATTCCGACGATGATTTCTTCCATGTTTATGGTAATGTCTTTTCCAAACTGCAGGAACGAGAGCTGGACTTTGCAGCAGGTGCTAATGGCAATGGAATTCTTCCCCAACAGTGGCTCTCTGATCTGGGCTACCGCTCCATCCCACTGTCGCAAGTGCAGCAGTTCTACAACTATAGTAGTAGCTACTGGCTCTCCTTCTACAGCAACATGGACTTGGCGCTACGAGGCCGACGCCTCCACCAAGCCCGAGCCCACGATACGACGTTTCATCGAGCAGCTGGACAACCAGTGGACTCCCTCCGCAGCCCGCAAACGCTACAATCATCTGGACGTTCCTGGCTTTACCCAGTTTGTCGAATTGAATGAGTCATCAGTCAAGCAGTAGGGGACTTGTGGGTGTTGCCTCCTTCCTATGTTATGAAGGTTAGCCTAATGAGCCGCCACTTGTCATAATCTCGAGCATTGCCCACGAACGAATCCCACGGTCAAGAGCCTGTAGATTAACGTGTTAAAAAGCTCTTGCGGTGCTTGCTTTTTAATCACGATTTCTGTATGTGCACCTAATTTTTCGACGAGGGCTGCTCGTTATTACTGACACTACCAGGGCAAAGTCGGCATTCTTAGTGCTGCTAAACAATAGAGGCAGCTTATCGACATCGAATGCCAATTGGCAATTGACGAGCCTTCCTCCGAGGTTGGGATGGGGCTGATGGTATATCATTAATTGGTGCTCCAATAGGCCATTGCTTGTTGATACTATTGACAACACTGCTACAATACGATAAACTAGCCTTTTCCCACCGCCTTCGGCTCGAGTTGGCAATAGACAACATGAGCGCTCCTCGCCTGCTATCTACAGAGCGTCTCGTAGTGCGAGGTAGCATTGCATGTCTGGCGAAAGACAGAGGAGGAAGCAACAAACCTCTGTATTGGCATGGGAGGAAGTACCTGAAGGAGAACCAAAGATTTGCAAAATGAGCTTGAGCATGAGGCTAACAAAGTAAGCATTCATAGTCAATCTTCCTTGGGCTTTCTGAGGGAGAATCAAAGATCTGCAAAATGATCTTGAACATGAGCCTAAGTTGACAAAAGAGGAACACCATAGAAGCATTGGTAATTAGACATGATAGCATAAGTGAATGCAAAAACCGACACTATGAAAAACTAGTGTAGCAAAGATAATGAAGCAATAGTCAAGGGAAATTAGAGTATCATGTTGTGCTTGGCAATTCTTTGTTCGATAACTTTAATGATGCCCTTAAAAAAGCACAAAAGTGTGTACATTGGCACATGCCCCCCCAGATGAGAACTTCATGGATGCATCAGAGAGAACTTTAATGGCGCTGTTAGAATACAAAGTTAATATTAATTGAGCCACTCTAATGTATTGATGTCCGATGTCTGACCGTCCGTCCACCATGTGTACATGCCCTTATTCATTATATGTTTTATTCATTATACATATAATGAATAAGGAGCACCTCACTCACTACTTCCTCATGTTGCTCCACCGACACGGTCTCTTGCTCTTCCCCTTCCCCGCATGCATCGCACCGCGCACGCATGCACGCATCCGTGCACATGTGCACTCACAAGTGGTATCAAAGCTGTGGTCTTTTGTCCTGCTTCCTGACGCGCGTGCGTAGGCTTTTAGGCAAGCTCTCGGCAAAAACGGTGGAGCTCGATCATCGACGGTGGTAGATCCGGCACGGAGGAGTCGGATCGGAAGAGATCCGTGGAGCTCGGAACTTGGTGTACCGTGTGTGCAACCCCTCCAAGCCCGAGGTGGAATCTATGAGCGAAACCATGGCACCTCTATAAAAATAGAGATCTCTGCAAGAATAGAGAATCTTGGTGAGCTCTAGAGTTTGGGAGAAAGCTTGCAGGGGGATTGAAGAATCGGGCGCCCTGCAGACGGAGTGAGACAAGAACGGGAGCTTCTGAGCATGTGCAGAGGCACAATTGAAATTGAAGCTTTGAGGAGATATCTGCAGGTTGACACTCACGAGCAGAGGCAAAGGGGGGGAGTCGGGCTGCCTTCAACTTGCTTGGCATTTGAGTCCTGCTGCTCCCGGGTCTGCACTCGAGCTCTTTGATGCAATTCCCTTGCTTGTTCACTTTGTGAGGTGCTCAACATTTAGCCAATTGAGGCAGCCAGAGAACACACACACACACACACACACACACACACACACACACTTGATTTCCATCAAGACAAAGAGTCTCCGGTAGAGCATTGCCAAGCTTGACATTGAGCACCTTGGCAGAATCGGGCAGCGAGAGAGGGAAGCAGCAGGCAGTGCTGCTCAATCGAGCAGTTGTTAGAGGCAGGTGCAGCAGCAGGGAGTAGACCCAAGCTTGGTGGTGGTGTGTACCCCACACACACACACACACACACACACACACACACTCTTCCTCCCCCTATCGTCAAACTTGCCAGGCAGCGAGCTTTGCAGCTCGTCAGATTTGATAGATAGCCAGGCTCGACAGAGTGAAAGTTTTATTTTATTTTATTTTACTTACATACCCATTGTGTGCAAGCCCTTGCTCCCACGGGGTTCTAGACAACCCCCAAAACCACACCCCCCCCCCCCCCCCCCCCCCCCCCCCCCCCCGACTCTTCGACCACCCCTCTCCTACCAAACCCCCGGATCTCGACTCCCCACTACGGCTTGGCAACATCTTGAGAGAGAGTGAGAGCGAGCGAGTGAGGAGAGACAACTTGAGAGAGATTGAGAGCAAGTGCCAAAGAGATAGCAAGCGTGAGAGAGAGATAGTGAGCGAGTGAGTCAGAAGTGAGATAGAGCCTGCCTCTTTTTTCGTGCGATCACGCACACATGCAGATGTGTGCAGGTACCGACAAGTAAGCCCGGACATTACGCACTCTCGCAGGAGTGGTCGATACATTCCCACTTTGACAGTGATCGAGTGTTTACTCTCACTTTGATAGATTTTGACAGGTTTTGTCATTTTGGACAGAGTTTGGTGTTCTTGTACCCACTCTCGTAGGAGTGACGATTACGTATGCTTGTGTGGCTTCAGACTTTGCTAGTCACATGTTTCACAGGTTTTTTGCAGATTGCAGGCAGTTTGTGGGATGCGTTTTGAGCTAGTTTTCTCTCTACTTGCGTATATGGTTATGCGCTTTACGCTGGGTTGAGCAGTTTGTCCCACTTTATGCTTGCAGAGTTTGCAAATTGTGGAGTTGGTTCTATGCATATGTGAACATCAATTTTGATACGTTTGATCATGCTTTTGAGCATTGTGTAGTGGTCGAGTTACCTCCCACTTTGTTGCCAGTTTGGCATGGTTTATGGTTGAGATTGTACTTGAGGTTTTGCTCAGTTCACAGGGGAGTTTCTGCCAGATTTTTCCCAGATTTCTTGATATACTTTGGTTCTTAGCCATTCACTTATGGTTGCAGATATGTGTGACAGTGTAAAGTCCACTACGGTGACTTTTGAGAGACGGTGGTCTCGTTCTTGCTAATACTTGCGTTGTTGGCATTGTGATCACATAGGGCATATTAGACACCATTGTTTCAGATGTATGAGGCAGCAACGAAGATGTATGCGTAGTGTAGATACGGATTTGACACATGTTAGAGAGGCAGTTTCGATGGCAGTCTATGCCAATGACGGTGATGTCATGCTTGCCTCGAGTGTACCTCTTGCAAATTTGTCTATGGATAACACACTTTCTCCACAGTGGTTACTAGATAGCGATGCAGTTTTCCACGTCACACCATGTCGTGAGTGGTTCATCACATTTTCTAGTGGGAGACTTGGCTGTGTGCACTTGGCCGATGGTTCGACGTTTGACATTGCAGGTGTAGGAGACGTTTGTTTGTCTTTGCCTAGTGGTGTGTCATACACGCTATGACATGTGCGATATGTTCCTCAGCTGAGACAGAGCTTGATCTCGGTGAGATAGTTGGGGCAGCTTTTGGTCGTCAGATACTTCTTAAACAGCAGTCTTTCCAGATGCATTGCGGATGATGTAATTAAAAGGCGTCCTACCAAGGCCTTGTAGTCTATGCTTACTTATGAAGCATGGCATGATAAGAAGCCATCTATTGATCACATGTGTGTTTTTTGTTGTTTAGCTTATGATTTGGTCCACAAACGCAACGTAAAAGATTGGATAATAAGGCTGTTAAATGCATCTTTGTTGGTTACACTATTGAAAGCAAAGGCTACAAATAATATCATTCGTAAACAAAATGTATCTTAGTTTCACAAGATGTTATGTTTGTGGAAGATTCTATTGAGCCTTTGTTATCATGTACAAAGGAGTCCAATAATGTAAGCTCACATGACATTTATGACACTTTGTTGCCTCTTTTCAATAGTGAAAACTTGAATGCAAATTCCAATGAGGCAAATGTATAGCCTATGGGGGTTTTTGAACATATTATGGACTAGCCTATTAGTGATGTAGATGTATATGATGTAGGTGATGTAGAAAGGGTTGAGAATGAGGAAATCAGAGGTATGCCAAAATGGTTGGTGCATACTTTGCGTGACAATAAATTGGATAAACCATGTCTAGTTGTACTCGTTCAAGTTCTTGCCATGCATCTTATGTGTCAGATTATTATGCTTTGGCTATGTCTAGTTTATGTGATGAGGAGGAACCTCTTTGTTTTGATGAAGCACATAATAAAAAATTGGCTACACTTATAGAAAATGACACATGGACTTTATATGATTTGGCTCCTAGCAAAAAGGCCAATGGTACAAAGTGGGTTTACAAGTTGAAACGCAAGCCGGATGGTGAGATTGATTGCTACAAGGCTAGACTTGTTGCAAAAGGTTATGCACAATAGAAAGAAATTCATTATGAAGAAACTTTTTCTCCCACTTTTTGTATGACTACCATTAATTTTTCTATGTGCATTAGCAGCTCATTTTGGATGGAAGGTAGATCAATAAAAAAATTACTGCTTTCTTGAATGGTGATATATTTGAGGAAGTTTATGTAACACAGCCTCATAGTTTTGTCAAGAAAAGATAAGAAAACAAAGTGTGCAAATGTAAGAAATCTTTGTATTGGTTGAAGCACTCTCCTCGTGCTTGGTATGAGAAAGCTAACACTCATTTGCTTAAACGAGGTTTTTGTAACAATCCAACTGAAAGTACTTTGTATATCAAGCATGAGGGTGATATATTTCTCATCACATTCTATATGTAGATGGTTTGTTGATTACTAGTTGAAATGAGAGACACATTGCTGAATCCAAGGCTGATTTGGATACTAATTTCAAGATGAAAGAATTGGGGGTTTTTGCGTCATTACTTGGGCATTCAATTTAAGCAGTGTGCTAGAGGTATTTCCTTGTGTCAAGCAAGCTACATATAGACATTACTATGTAAGTTTGGTCTTGCGGACTGCAAACCTATTGCTTCTTCCATATAAATATGTTTAAAATCAAGTCTTCATGATGATGGTGATCCTGCCAATATCACTCTTTATCAAAGGATTCCTTATTTATGTATGCAATACAAGGTTAGATATTCAATTTGCATCCTCACAGGTTACCAGATTTATGCATAGCCCAGGGGGTCTAAGCATTGGCAAGCTATTAAAAGGATCTTTCACTACTTGAGTGACACTTTACATCTTGGGTTGTTTTATCCCAAGGGGGGATCATTGCCACTAGATTTACATAGTTTTTTTGACTTAGATTGGGCTGGTTGTAATGACACACAAGTGTGCATAAGTGGTTTCTGTTTCATGCTCAACAATTCATGCATATCATGGTTGAGCAAGAAGCAATCTACTGTGACCCCTTCCAGTTGTAAAGCTAGTGTAGGATAGTCTTCACAACTATGGTTGTGTATGGCTCAAATGCCTTATGGCTGATTTTGGTGTTGGACAAGACACTGCCAACATCAGAGCGCATTGGCAGTTGCAAGGAACCCAATTTTTCATGATTTCACAAGCATATTGAGGTGAATTATCACTATCTTAGAGAGAGACCCTTAGTAGGAGATATCAGCTTGGCTTATCTATTGATATAGGACAGCCTTGCAGATCTGTTCACATAGGCATCGCCTCATGAGTTCAAATCTTTCTACAAAGCCTTGTGCTTACTCCCCTTTGTGGATTCATCATGTCCTCAAGGCATGGTACTTCCCTATACACTGTGTGCCAGCTTGTTCATCGCATCAGTCCCAGAGAAGATTTGTTACCATATATGAGGTAGTGATGTGAACACATTTAGGATTTCCAAGGCATTTTTCCCTCACTAGATGTCACCCCTATTATTATTGTGGAAAATTTGGCTTTTGTACATAAAACCAGGAACCAAGGTATAAAAGGCAACCTTGTAAAGTTTTTGACAATCATTATGATGAATGAAATGAGCAGATATGGTCTTCTTCTGTACGTCGTATGTTTTCTTCTTTCTAATATGAGCTTTATCTCTTTACAATGCACCACACAATGGTCACGTAAGAAATTTGAGGGCACTGTCGTGTTAATATCGTCGCGGATATCTACATTGCAAGCGCTTCTCAAGAATCAAGCAATGACTCTCGCAATCTTCCAAGTGACATATCTCACCACCCAAGTGTTGTATTGTGATTTTGTTGATTATACGAGGTTCTTGACACTTAGGAGAATCTAGTTGGCATGTCCGATGTTTGAGTTGGTGACTTGCAATTAGCTTGTTGGAGAAAATCACGTTTTTTCTTGTATCTAGGTTGTGAATCTAACTATGTTCTAGATAGCATAAGGATGTTGTCTATTGAGTTTGGAGTTGTTTGGAGTTGATTTGCTAGTGATTTGCATGTGGATGTGTGAAGGGATTAGAGGGAAGATTCCATATTTTTAGTGGATAGAATGCACACTGACCATAAAAGTGGAGTGTATTGTGTTCAAATAAGGGATTGAAAACCTCTTGGCGTACCTCCATGCCCTGGTTGAGTCGCTTGCTTCCCAAAGATTTCCATTTTAATCTTGGTTCTGTCTCTTTGTGAGATGTGATAGGTGTTGACTGTTGGGTCTCGAGACAATTCTGGAGGGGTATCCTCTCATGCAGTAGTAGATTGGGAGGTTCTTTAGAGCATGTTTACAGTGAGTAGTGGTTGTGGGTGACTACAAGTTTATACTTGCAATGCTTGATAAAGTTGGCACATGCCGGAGGATATGCAGGTTTAGAGGGACTGGATGTCATATAGCTCCACTTCCATGATCAAAAAAGGGTTAAAGGATGCAGATTATGCCTATTTGAGACCTACATGTTATTTGTGTAGAAATGCAAGATGATGACAAGCTAATGTAAATGTAAATGTATGTCAGATATGGTTTTTGGTCCCAATAAGTATGCTTTTGATGCTTGTAAGCCGAGATGCTTGGAACTTGCTGAAGTGAAAATTTATATGCTGATTATGTTCTACTCAAAATGTTCTCCGTGCTTATCTTTATGACTTGTTGATCAGAGTCCGGATGGAGAAGTTATGAGCACTTTAATATTTTTTGGGGATTGGATCTACAGGTTTTGGACCAGTCTTGAGATGTGTTCTTCAGTGGTTTGATTTGAAAGGGGTTTTATTGCTAGCCCCACTTACATGAGTTAATTGATGTGCTTTACGATGCTTAGATTGGGTCTTAATTGATCAAGTTATAATCCACTCAATTATGGATGAGAAGCTTTGTAGTTTTGAGCTTAATGTGACCTGGAAGCAAATTAAGCTTGAAGATTTGTGGTCAAACTTGAATTTTCTACACGATAAGCAACTTAGTGGGATACACAACGAGTTCTACAATAATGCAAAGTCTGGAAATGATTTGCTTGATAACTAAGCCAAATATGGTGCACTTCAAAAATCATAAAAGTGCATGAGGAGCTTAAGGTTTGATATATTGTACTTAGGGCACATCGATTACAGTGTGTGCTACAAAAAAAATGCTTGGCACTGCCTTGGTTGACAAGTAAGCCAAATTTTGTACAAGTGGTAATGATTTACAATGGCCACCCAAGGTCCATAGGACTTGGGGCTTAAGGCCTTAATGGGAACCCAAATAATTTGAGAAGGGTGTGAAGGAAAAAAGAAAAACTAAAAAGAAATAGCAACACAAAAGAAAAACTAAAAAGACATAGCAATGGCACCATCACTACTCTCTTAGGCCAATAGCAAGAAAGTGTATCTTTACTCGGTAATCCTAATCTAGTTTTCTAGTCTTTAAACCAAAAATGGCCACTTGGCATGATCTAGTCCATTCATATGGTAAGCCTATTAAATGTGGTTTTTTAATTTCTTGAGACCATAAGTGGCCATTTGGCATGATCTAGGCCATTCCTTTCCATGCAAGATCACATGGCCAGGCACGCCGCATATTATTACCCATGTTTTGAAAGTTATCATGTAGAAATAATGAGGATAAAAACAAACAACAACGAGAGGACGTTTTTGTTGATCGCCATCATTAATTACATGCCAATATTGCTGCAAAATTTAGAGCATCAATTGCTCTCTGCATGCAACTATTCATGCTAAACGCATTAAAGAAGGAACTACCTGTAGGTATTGGTGGACGGCCTGCTGGTGGCGCTATCGAGATATAGATGGGGAAAGTATTCCACATTGGACTAGCCCATGTGCATCACCGGTTGTTATGTATTACAAGGACAAAATCTATGTGTTGGTGTATGCTATCACATTATTGATGTGGGTGTTTTTCGTGGGGAGGTCTGGGATGTGCAATAGCGGAAGGATGGGATTTGATACTGGAGTTGTGGCCGGTGGATTTCTTTGATAAAGTGAATAGACACCCATATACAATTGCTAAAATAAAAGGCCACCTCTGTGCGAGAGTCCAAACTAGCAAGCCACATCATGTACTATCAAGAGCAAGTCTGACAATGATATAGATGGGGAAAGTCTTCCACATTGGACTAGCCCATGTGCATCACCGGTTGTTAAGTATTACAAGGACAAAATCTATGTGTTGGTGTATGCTATCACATTACTGATGTGGGTGTTTTTCGTGGGAGGTCTGGGACGTGCAATAGCGGGAAGGATGGGATTTGATACCGGAGTTGTGGCCGGTGGATATCTTTGATAAAGTGAATAGACACCCATAAACAAATGCTAAAATAAAAGGCCACCTCTGTGTGAGAGTCCAAACTAGCAAGCCACATCATGTACTATCAAGAGCAAGTCAAACAATGGACACCTTGGCTTGGTATCCTAGCCAACTTTCCGTTGTATATCTTTGCCTTCATTATTGCCCTTTGGCTTTTAGGTTGCAATAGCCTACAAACTAGAATAAATGAAGAACTCAACATAACGACCACTAATAGCTAGTTCACGTGAGGGATGGGTTGTGTAGATGTTCGCAACCGGGGCAATTCAAAAAATTTTGCTCCCATGAGAACTGGGTGGCATTGAACTCAAAGAGGTGCCTTCAAGGAGACAACAAGCACATATGGAGCCAAAAAAAAGCTTGACATTCAATTGCTCCTCATGAGAATGCAAAAGAAGCAAGACACAAGAGAAGTTCTTCAAAAGGACATCAAGCACATGAACTTAAGCTGTTCAATGTTTACTTGGTAAACCTAATGCGTTTCCCTAGTTTCTTGAGCCCAGAGTTGGATGCTTGGCATGATCTATGCCACTACAATAGACCCAAATTGACAGCAAGGGGCCTCACATAAAAAAGCTTGCACTGCATCTAATATTAGCCTATCATTTCTTTTTTGTTGAACACACTTGCATTGAAAAGGCACTCTCAGTGCAGTAATAAAAAGCTTCCCGAGAACTTTGTCTAAAGTTAGTCCACCTATAGCATGTCTACTTCGATATCCATCATCTCTTTTGTGACCCCTCGTGTTGACTGTTGTCCTCATTGCAAGTGTAGGTTCAACATGAGGACAAGGTCTTGGTGTTGACACTAATGAAGCAAGGACATCATCACATAATAGGAGTGCTCCTTGATTGCTACTATTGATAGAACACCGAGTGGTGTGAGGTAGCATCATAGATTTGGCAAAAGACTAAGGAGGAAACAACAAATCTTTTTGGCATGGAGGGAAGTAGCCAAAGGAGAACCAAAGATCTGCAAAACAAGCTTAAGCATGAGGCTACCAAAAGTGAGCATTCAAACTCACTCTTCCTTGGCCTTTTTGAGGGAGAATCAAAGATTTGCAAAACGAGTTTGAACATGAGCTTAACTTGAAAAAAGAAAAAGAACATAGAAGCATTGGTGATGATAGACATGATAGCATAAGTGAACGCAAAAATCGACATAATGAAAAGCTATTGTAGTAGAGATGATAAAGCAATAGTGATGATAAATTGTTTATAGGCCCTTTGAGTAACATGTTGTGCTTGGCAATTCTTTGTTGGATATGCATGCCAGGTTTAATAGTTCCCTTAGAAAAGCACAAAAATGTGTACCTTGGCACATGCTCCCCAGATGAGAACTTCATGGATGCATCAGAGAGAAACTTTAATCGTGTCCTTAGAATGCAAAGTTAAGATTGATTGAGCTGTTCTACTATAGTGATTCTACTGGAGCTTATGAATTGAGAACTCATCACTTCAATAAACCCTACACTGTCTATGATGAGAACATTAAGTTACCTGTGCCAAACCTTGACCCAAAACCAATTTTAGCCTCAAACAAAAAAATATAATCTTCTAGCTTGAAACTACACTTTTTCTAATTTGATGTTGTACAAGTCTTTTACAGTGTATTTTCAAGCACTTTTGGCCAAAAATAGAAAATTTGATACATTTATTATACTCGGGATAATAATCTCTATTTCTGCAAACCTTTGAAAAATCTCAAACTTACCTTAGAGTTCGGAAACTCTAACTCAAAGAACAACTTACTAATGATCCCTTAGAGAGAGATATACTGGAAATCCACCCTGGAGATTACTTACACTAATTTGATGACCTAAGAGGATACAAAAGTGTCGATACTCCTATCGTATGTATGTGTTTGTAGAAGTTTTACTTTAGCTCAAGTCTAACACCACACTTTATGTGAGAAAAATAAGAAACACTCACAACTCTTGACTGTATGGTCATGATGAGCTCTCAAAGCCAAAGTAGTGCTCAATTTGACAAAAAAAACATTTTTTCTATGTCAACACCATTTTGTACAAGGTACAAAAATCTCTAGACAATGAGCCTAATTTTCTCATAATCATCAATGTGTTCTTTACCAAAGTCTATGGTTGTTGTAGGCCCACAAATATTCTTTTAAACATAGAAAAGTATGAAAAAGAGCATAAGCAAACAAGGAAGAAACATGGACTATAAGGGTTGCTGCAAGCACAACGGATGAAGCTAAATCCTTAGAGATGCAGCCAATTCTTGAAGTAGACCAGCCGTGCCACAATCAATGTGGGAGAAAATCAAAAATAGAAAAGACAAAAGCCCCATGTTGCTGTCAACACCAATCCCTGTAAGAACATGGACCATGAGATCTATTTGGGAGATATTGAATTGTTGTATGGCGATGCGGGTATGGAGGTATCTGTAGAAAGTAAATCGGCAACCATAAGGACTTTACCATCCTTTATAGGGGAATATGAGATAGAATTTACAGTGAGAATTGTGCCTTTACAATGGAATTATATTCCACTGATGACGGATACAAAGAGCTTACATGACCTAATGTCTTCTCCTATAAGATGCACCATTACTCTCGTGAAACTTCTAAAAATAAGACCATATTTGTAGGGGCAAATGAACAAGAATCTAGAAAGATGGGATTGAAGATTTCTCCAAAAGATAACCTTGTAGAAAAAATAAAGGAAACAAATCATCCTGAGAAACCCAAAGCAGAACCTATTCTCATTTTCAACATCATGTGGAAGATGTGCTGGTACTAAAACTTCCTCCTTTATCGGCTTGTAATCGATTGTCTCTGATGTCTCAGTTGTTCTAGTCACCTCTTTTGAGTTCAAGATAACGGTTACCATTTGAAAGCGCATTATGTCGTAACCATCCTTATCGCAAAACATCGTAGTTGTTAACTCGTTTACATAGACATCTAGTGTTACCAGTACTTTCTCCCATACAAAGGGTTCAAACAACTCCTCTGGAAATGGTTCCTTCACATAATATTTATCCTCTACTGAGTGCCCTAGGACACAATCCTGCCTTCACAAGCTCCTACATTTCGACACTCGACACATCCAAATATGTGCATCCTTCACCAACCAAGCAGGCAGCTATGTTCTAGCACCCGTAGTGACAGCAAAGTCTTCTATTTGGGTACGGTTTACATCCTTGTAAATATGTTTCTTTGTGTTAACCTTGATTATGATTCCCTTGTGCCATAAGTAGAGATGGTCATAGCCCCAATCTTGAAGCATCTTGAGTTGACACATAAAAGGTCACCTCAGAATAACTTTAAAGTTACTGCCTTTTCCAAAATCAACTACAACAAAGGTATGTTCATATTCTATCCTACGTGACAATATAAATACTTGTTTCAACATTCCCAAGGGTTTCTTCACATACGCATCTGCTACTTGCAATTTCATGTGTGTTTTTTTGAAAGCTAGTTTCTCCCATTTCTCCCAAATTCCTTTTGTAGAAATGCTACTCTGGCCCCACTGCCAAGTATCGCCATTGTCTTTACTCCCTTATATTCTAGAGGTAAGGTTGTGTTTTATTCTTCTCCTTCGCAATAATTACCCACCTTGTTCATTGGGATAGGTGATGTAAAAAATGAACGCAAAAGTGAATACCAAAAGTTAAAACGGACACTGAAGGAGGTTTGGACAACAAAAATGAAAGTGAGGGGGACACTAAATCAAAAAAGTCCAATGCACCCTCTCAGTGTTGGAATTAGGGTTGCAGGGAAACACACACATCTTGGAGAAGATGAAGGAAGCTCAAGGCACACAACAGAGAGTGTATTACTGAGTGTGCAATGGAAAGATAGATAGCCCTAGAGTGATGGGCGTATATACAATACACGGGGGAAAATTTCTCCTAAAGATGGAAAAAGTGCCCTGATGGTCCTAGTGTGTTCAAACACATCACTACCACATGTACATGGTAACAAATCCCCCATGGGAGTGATACGGTGAACAAGGGCTGGCACGAAGAGTAAAGGGAAGTGCCATGCCCTGAGGATAGGATCAATCCACAAAGGGGATGGAGCAAACCCAAAACTTTGCGAAAAGCTTCAAACTTCTCACAAGACAATGCCTTTGTGAAAAGATTTGCAAGGTTGTCCTGTGTTGGCACATAAGCCAAGCTGATCTCTCTTGCCGAGAGCCTCTCCCTGACATAATGGTAATGCACCTCAATGTGCTTTGTGCGAGCATGAAAAACTGGGTTCCTTGCAACTGCCAATGCGCTCTGACTGTCAGTGTAGATGATGGTGACAATGTCTTGTCCAACACCCAAATCAGCCATAAGGCATCTGAGCCATACACACTCAACTGTAGCTGTGAAGACTGCCCTGTACTCAGCCTCACAACTAGAAGTGGCCACAGTAGGTTTCTTCTTGCTCAACCATGAAATACATGAACTGCCAAGTATGAAACAAAAACCACTTGTGGACACTCGTGTTGTCAGGAATTTTTTGGATGAGCATAAAGTCACTAAGTCATGCCAAAAAGCTTGCCCACTAGCCTCATGTATATATGTGTACATAGCCCTGCAAGTTTTGGGAGTGGCCCTATAAAAATTCATGTACAAAGGCGTGATTTTGCCAATCTTGGGTGCTAATGTTTTGGGTTTTTCAAGTCCACAAAACATGGTTTTTAATAAGTATTTCTAGCCGTGCTTTATAGCTCGTGAATCGGACTTGTACATCATGAGTTATGGGCATCCAAAGTGGGCGGTTAAAACTCAGAAGGTGATGGCAAGTGCATGCGACAAAAGGAACTAGGCCAACTTGAGGGTCTAAGATTAGAAATGCTGAAATTTTACATTTTTGGAGATAGCCAAGGTGATGGCCTTCAAGCCGTGTGTTACAGTGCATCATTTGGTGACCGAAGCAGCAAGTTATGCCTCAGGGAAAGTTGCCCAAGTGGTCCTCTTGCTTGGGGGAGAAGCTGGAAATTGGTTGGGCTTGAGGGAGTTGGGAGGAAGTTGCCATGTGGCATGGGGATTATCCCACATGAGAAGAGGAAAGGGGGAAGTGGAGGGTACATGGGGCACTTTGGGAGCCCACTATAGGTGTATCAAAGGTGAGAGGAGCTCTCTCAAGGCTTGGCTATGGGGGACTCATGGGCTCACGGGAAAGGAGATGGAGCATAGTCCACACTCAGATGCCCAGGCACCTGGCTTCATTTTTGGTGCACTGGCCACTTGTCCCCACCCCATTCCTTGGTCAAAGGGTCACTGACAGCTCATTTTTTGCCCAAAAAAGGCCTAAAAGGTGCCAATTAAAAGATGCCTGAGGAGAGAACCTTGTCGGCTAAGAAGAGAGAAAAAATCTTGGGGATAAAAGATAAGAAAGCCCCCATTTTAATAGGTGCAACACCTGCACAACTTCCACAAAGCTTATTTTTGAGCAAGAAGAGTGCACCCCAGACTTCGAGCGGCCATAACTCTTTCATCCTTCATGTGTTTTTTGTCTATGGATAGTCTAAAGACATCTCCACAAGACGAGCTTTGTGACGATGTCCCTTGTTTCTCCTAATTTTGAGCGTGTTCCATGCTTGAAGGGTTTTTCATAAATCTCTACAGATGTTTACCATAGGTGTTTTCGGCCGTGCAATAGTTCTTCCTTTCGACGGTGTGGCTCGTGCAAGGCTATAGAGACACTCATTTTTCTTCTTGTTTGCATGCTAACATCATTTTGGTGCCCCCACCAAGGAGCAAGTGCTTCTATACTCAAATTCTATGAAAAATGTCTATTCTACAGGCAAAGAATGTAAGAGGGATGTGCGTCCTTATGGACAACCGCCTATATATGTGCAAATTGTGGACAACACTTGAGGTGGCCGTATAATTGTATTGCAGCCTTTGGAGGGTCGTGAGGTTTTGTGAAGCCAAGCACTGGGGCCTGGGTTACCCAGTGTGAGGTGGCTTAGGTACTGGAGTGATCCATTGGCATCCCTTAAGCTTTTGACGTCACATGTAAGTGTTTTTGTGGCAATCAAACATGGTGGACGAGTTCCCATGGTTTCATGGATTGCCTAATGAGAATGCACATACTTTTATTGAATAATTGGAAAATTGCTTACTGCAAAATATACCAGACCAAGCTATATTGTTGCGGTTGCTGCAATAGAGTTTACAGGATGAAGCAAAAGTTTGGTTACACAATCATGAAGAGTTGGCGCAGGCAGAAACTCCAAGGGTAGTTAATTTTGGGGTACACTCAGAAGGCTAATCAAAGTGTTGATGATTTTATCATGCAGTTGACCCGTTTACGGGATAAATGGGCCCGGGCTTTGGGAAATGAGATCCCTCCATCCATGTTAAAGAAGGATCATTTTGTGGGAAACTTAAAAGAAAGTCCGAAGTTCAAAGTTGAGCTCAAAAGTCACACCACCTTTGAGGAGGCAGTCACTATCGCCAGAGAGAAAGAATGGAAGGCTCAAAGACTTAATGAGTATGGGAAAGTGATTCTTGTGCAAAGTAATGGTGGCCAAAAGGAGGAAAATCAGACAGAAGCTGGAGGCCAACCTGTTCAAAGGGCTCCTAATATTAAACAGTTACAACAAAATATGCAAGACATGATGACCATGATGCACGAATTGTGACTTAGTGTTCTTGGAGGTGGAGGTGGTCGTGGTCGTGGACGTGGACGTGGTAGAGGAATGGCCCAGGCATGTGAAAATCAGCCTAATGATAATGCGGGTCATGGACAAGGTGTCTTTGAGCCGCAGAGGAGGTTCATTCCTACTTGTTATAATTGTGGTGAAATTGGTCATACCAGCACTTATTGCTCAAAGCCAAAAAGGATGGGAGGTTATATGTTCCCACTCCCCCAACAAATTCGTAATAGGGCTAATGATTATGCATTGGATATACGAGGAGATCAGGGTACGGAATAGGAAAATCAGGCCTCAACTCTGGTGGTCATGTGGGTATTGTGCGAGTAGAAAAGAAAGAAGCAGATGTGCTACCCATGGGCAAAAGAGAAAGGGAAGGCTATTCTACGCCAGGTCCTAGAAAAAGAAAGGGAAAGAGAAAGAGGGTGAAGATGAGAAAGCCAAGAGGAAGAGAAGACCTCGTAGACGGTTTGAAGTAACATATTCACCTTTGGGAGAAGGCCAAATAGCTTACAGTTCGAAGGAAGACCTGATTGGGAGGAAAGTAGATTGTGTTTTGGGCAGTTGATGAATATGGTGCCCAAACTCAAGATGCAGTTGAAGTCATTAGTGAATCCAAAGAAAGAGCCGAAGGATGGGCAAGGCAAAGTGTTGGTTGTGGGAGAGTTATCCGACATTTGGCCTGTGGTGAACGCTTGGCACAAAGGTATGGGAATGGGAGAGGCCTACATTGATGGAGGTGCTCAAGTTTTTGTGTGATCACACAGTCATGTGTCGAGAGACTGGGTCTCATTACATGCGAAAGCTCTAGGTGTTGGATTCGACTAGTAAACCATGCCAAAGTCAAGTGTTTTGGGATGATTAAGAATTTGGAGTTGAAGTCTTTAACGAGAAGGTTATAGTAAACTTTCATGTTATGCCAGTTGGCCTGGGAGCTTTTCCTCTCATTTTGGGACGACCTTGGTTGAGAGCTGTTGGTGCTATGCAAGATTGGAGCAAGGGCACAATCTGTGTGTATGGCATGAAGGGTGAAAAGAGGGTGTTTTATATGACTACCAAAGCAACCTATGGCACTAGAAGACGTGAGTGAGAATGATGAATCTGAAGTCACCAATGAAGATAGTTTTGAATTTTTAGAAAGTAGATCTGCTTCCAGTTCCACGTGATGAGGGAGAAGTGGCATTCTTGTTGTTGGATGAGGAGAAGAGAGAAGTGGGTGAAATGTTGCAAGTGTCAAGGAATATAAATGCCTCAAGCCTTTTAGAGCAACTTGAAGAGTTGATGCAACCTAAACTAGAATTTCCAGTGAAGAAAGAGTTCATTCAAAATATGCTGAGTACCGATCTGACACAAGGAGAAAGAAGGGAGTACTTAGCAATGTTGGACAGTTGTCCATATATTTTCATTACGAATACGGCAAAAATTAAGAAGGATGGGTAAGGAGCAAATGAGTGCTTTAAAGGAAGAAGTGGACAAACTTTTAGATGCAGGGTTCATTGTGCAAATAAATAATGCTGAATGGGTGAGTCCTATAGTGGTCACTCCAAATCAAGATGGACGTTGGAGAGTTTGTGTTGATTACAAGCCATTAAATGCAGTGACCAAGAAAGATCCTTATCCTTTGCCTTTCATTGATCAACTTGAAGATGTAGTGGTTGGTTTTGAAAGATATAGTGTCTGTGATGGTATATTCAGGATATTTTCAGCTTATCCTTGCTCCTGAAGACCGGAAAAAGACTACTTTTATCATGCCATGGGGTTGTTTTTGCTTTTGCTGCCTTCCTTTTGGGTTGACAAATGGGCTTGGAGCTTTTGAAAGAAAAGTGGATTGGGTCTTTACCCCGTTCCTTAGGAAGTTTGTCAAAGGATTCATAGATGATTTTTGTGTATACAGTTCAAGGAAAGAGCATGCTCAAAAGCTTGAAATGACTTTTGCAAGATATGATGAATGCGGGGGTCAGCTGAACCCTAAGAAATGTCATTTGACGCAGCAACATGTGAATCTTCTTGGACATGTGATTTCAGAAAATGGGATTGAAGCGGATCCAGAGAAAGTAAAGGCTTTGTTGTTGTTGTCATCTCCAAAAGATACAAGACAGTTGGCCACTTTCATACAGAAGGTTAAATATCTGTCTCATTTCATACCTTTGGCATCACAGCTATTGTATCCATTACAAAAAACAACTAAGAATGATCCATTGGAATGGTCTCGTGACTGTGACGATGTTTTGACAGAGTCAAAAAGGTGTTGAGTATGCTCCCCATTATGCAAGCTCCTGACTGGGAAAAGGAGTTTATGTTACCCATCAGGGGAGATGATGCCATTGGTGCCATGTTATTGGGGTGCCATGTTATTGCAAAAGGGGAAAGAATCTCCTGTCCGGCATTTTTTGGATGAGCATAAAGTCACTAAGTCATGCAAAAAAGCTTGCCCACTAGCCTCATGTATATATGTGTACATGGCCTTGCAAGTTTTGGAAGTGGCCCTGTAAAAATTCATGTACAACGGTGTGATTTTGCCAAGATTGTGTGCTGATGTTTTGGGTTGTTTGAATCCCCAAAACATGGTTTTTAGTAAGTATTTCCAGCCGTGCTTTATAGCTTGTGAATCGGACTTGTACATCATGAGTTATGGGCATCCGAAGTGGCTGGTCTCAACTTAGAAGGTGATGGCAGGTGCATGCGACAAAAGCAACTGGACCAACTTGAGGGTCTAAGATTAGAAATGCTGAAATTTTACATTTTTGGAGATAGCCGAGGTGATGGACTTTGAGTCATGTGTTATGGCGCATCATTCGGTGACCAAAGCAGCAAGTTATGCCTCCAGGAAAGTTGTCTGAGAGGTCCTCCTACTTTGGGGAGAAGCTGGAAATTGGTTGGGCTTGAGGGAGTTGGGAGGAAGTTGCCATGTGGCATGGGGATTATCCCACATGAGAAGAGGATAGGGGAAGTGGAGGGTACATAAGGCACTTTGGGAGCCCACTTTAGGTGTATCAAAGGTGAGAGGAGCTCTCTTAAGGCTTGGCTATGGGGGCTCATGGGCTCATGGGGAAGGAGATGGCACATTTTTTAGTCCACACTCAACTGCCTAGAAGCCTGACTGCATTTTTGGTCCACTGGCCACTTGCCCCCACCCCATTCCTTGGTCAAAGGGTCACTGACAGCTCATTTTTTGCCCAAAAAAGGCCTAAAAGGAGCCAATTAAAAGATGCCTCAGGAGTGAACCTTGTTGGCTGAGAAGAGAGAGAAAAATCTTGGGGATAAAAGATAAGAAAGACCCCATTTTAATAGCTGCAACACTTGCACAACTTCTAGAGAGCTCATTTTTGAGCAAGAAAGAGTGCATCCTCGACTTCGAGCGGCCATAACTCTTTCATCCTTCATGTGTTTTTTGTTTATGGATACTCTACGTACATCTCCACAATACGAGCTTCGTCATGATGTCCCTTGTTTATCCTAATTTTGAGTGTGTTCCATGGTTGAAGGGTTTTTCATAAATCTCTACAGGTGTTTACCACAAGTGTTTTCGGTCGTGCAATAGTTCTTCCCTCCGACGATGTGGCTCGTGCAAGGCTATTGAGGCACTTATTTTTCTTCTTGTTTGCACGCTTAAAACGTGTCATAACAACCAGCCCAATTTGAGATAGAAAAAGCATGTAAATCTGGCGACATCCCTTGGGAAAAAACAAGCCAAGAATGAAAGTGCCAATCAAGTAGGGAAAAATCTGCTTGACTGCCTGCCAATGCTTTAACCCTGGGCTATGCAGAAATCTGCTGACCTGTGAGACTGCAAACTGAATATTTGACCTCGTGTTGCATACATAAATAAGGCAGTCAACAACAGTTTGGTAAAGAGTGACATCTGCAGGATCACCAACATCATGTAGACTCAACTTCAAACCTGTTTCTATGGAAGTGGCAATAGGTTTGCAATCCTCAAGTCCAAACTTACATAGCAATGTCTTTATGTAACTTTTCTGACTCAAGGCAATATCACCATCACACTGCTTAAACTGTATATCCAAGTAATGATGCAACATCCCCAAATCTTTCATCTTGAAAGTGGCATTCATATCAGCCTTAAATTCAGCAATATGATTTTCATTTGGTCCAGTGATCAGCAAATCATCGACATAAAGAACCACAATGAGAAGTACATCACCCTCACGCTTTACATACAATGTGCTTTCTGTTGGACTGTTACAAAAGCCTCGTTTGACCAAATGAGTGTCAGCTTTCTCATACCAAGCACAAGAAGATTGCTTCAACCCATACAAATCCTTCTTACATCTGCACACTTTGTCCTCTTGTCCTTTTATGACAAAACCGCAAGGCTGCGTTACATAAACTTCCTCAAATATGTCACCATTCAAGAAAGCAGTAACAATGTCTGATTGATGTACATCCCAACCTAAATGAGTTGCCAATTCACATAGAAAACGAACAGTAGTCATACGGAAAGTGGGAGCAAAATTTTCTTCATAATCTATGCCTTTTTGCTACGCATAGCCTTTTGCAACAAGTCGAGCCTTATGGCGATCAACTTCACCATCCGGCTTGCGTTTCAACTTGTAAATCCACTTTGTACCAATGGCCTTTTTGCCATGAGGAAAATCACATAAAGTCCATGTGTCATTTTCTATAAGTGCATCCTATTTTGATTGCATGGCAGCCATCCATTTTCTTGGATTTTGTGCTTCATCAAAAGACAAATTCCTCAACATCATGTAAGCTAGACACAGCCAAAGCATAACAATCTGATGCATAAGAGGCATAGAGAGAACTTGAACGAGTACAACTAGACAAAGGTTCATCCAATTTAGTGTCATGCAAAGTATGCACTAGCCATTTTGGCATACCTCTAGCCTACTCATTTTCAGTCCTTTCCTCATCAAGTACATCATGTACATCTGCATAAGTAATAGGCTGTTCTATAACATTTTTAGAAACCCCCATAGGATGGACATTTGCCTCATTGGAATTTACATTCATACTTCCACTACTAAAAAGAGGCAACAAAGTGTCATAAATGTCCTGTGAGCTTATATTACTGTCTCTAGTACATGACAACAAAGGCTGAACAGAATATTCCACAAATACAACATAATGTGAGACCAAAATACACTTTGTTTGCGGATGGTACACTTGTAACCTTTGATTTTAGTACTATAACCAACAAAAATACATTTGAAAGCCTTATCATCCAATTTTTTACGATGCACATGTGGCACTAAACCATAAGCCAAACCAGCAAAAACATGCATGTGTTCAATAGACGGCTTTCTATCATGCCATGCTTCATGTGGAGTCATAGACTTCAACGCTTTCATAGGACACTTGTTGAGTACATCATACAAGGATCTTAAGGGGGTAGATCCGAGCATATGCCAACACATGATACCCCTCAAGAGCGATGCTAGACCGCACCGACAATGTCCCTACACCTATAATGAAACATTTGCAAGGAAAATCAAAGAAGAGATAGACAAACTTAAAGATGTAGAGTTTATCTATGAGACAGAACACACAGAGTGGGTGTCACCAATTATGGTGGTGCCAAAAAAGAATGATAAATTATGAGTGTGCATAAATCTCAAAGAGGTGAATGCTGCTACGATTAGAGACAACTATCCCTTGCCCCGCACAGATGAGATATCTAAGAAATCCGAGTCTATCATACTGGTGTACCATATCCTTATGTGGCTTTGGGAGGAGGCTTGGAGAGGTGTTTGCAGGTTTAGTTCTAGGAAACTCGGACAAAGTTATGGCTCTTTGATACTCTGGTGGCATCAGCTATAGTGTATGGGTGCAGGTTTGGGGACCTTCTGTAGGCCAGGATGGTTGGAAAAGTATGGAGAGGCCCTTGGTATCTATGATCTCTTGACTGATTAGAGCCAAGGCCTCCGTACCACATGATATCACTGTAGAGGAGCTAGTTGCTCCCCCTATGGAGATCGAGGTGCTTACCATATCAATCTCCTTTGTACACAGCCTATGGGATACTACTAGAGACAAATATGCCAGATTGGCCCTTAAGTCTTCTAAACAAGTTGCTCTATAGGGAGACACATCATGATGGTATGCACATACGACATCATGGTTTCAGACAAAGGGATCCATCATGGACGAGTTGCTCGGCTCCGAGTAGATAATGTCGCCACTATGTAAGAGCATGGATCAATGGCAATAGTTCTTTCTCATAAATTTGTGCTACCAATTCTAGTGTTGAAAGCATTTTGCTTTCATAATGGCCTTCTTGCATCAAGACCACTCCCAAAATACAACCACAAGCATCACAATAAACTTTGAATGGCTTTTGCAAGTTTGGCAAAGCCAACAATGGTCTAGGAGTCAATTTTCCTTAAGTGTCAATTTTTTCCTTTCTCAAAATTTTCCTATGAGAAAGGGACTCCTTTCTGAGTCAATAAGTGCAAAGGCAAAGCTATCTTTGCAAACTTCTGAATGAATTTTCGGTAGTAAGAACACAAGCCCAAAAAGCTTCTAACTTCATGATCATTCTTCAAGTCATCGTGGATAGTCTCAATTTTTGGCCGGTCCATCTGTACTCCTACTGCTGAGACAATATGTCCCAAGAAATGTATCTCTAGCAAGAAAAACTTGCTTTTTTTGGCATTAATGACCAACCTGTGAGCACGTAATGCCTGAAAGACCGATAACAAATGGTGTCGATGTTTTTCTTCGGCCTTGGAGAAAACTATAATATCATCAAAGAAAGTGCCAACATAAGATCGATGCTCTCAGAAAATCCTATCCATCATTCGGTTGAAAGTTTCTCGAGCATTGGTAAGTCGAGCAGGCATCACCAAAAATTCATATAAACAAAAGCTTGTCCTAAAGGCTGTCTTGTAGACATCTCCCATAGTGATTCTGATATGATGATATCCGCTCTTCAAATCAATCCCATTGAAACAAAAGGATCCCTAAAGTCTGTCAAGAATACCATCGATCCTTGGAATCAAGAATCTGTTCTTGATGGTGATTTTATTGAGAGCTCTATAGTCAATGCACATTCTCCAAGTTCCATCTTTCTTTAGTAACAAAATAAAATTGGAGAACAATAAGGTGAAGTACTAGGCTGGATGAGACCCTTTTCAAGAAGGTCTTTCACTTGGTTCATGATTTCTTCATTTTGGGCTCGGCTAACACGATAAGGTGGCCGGTTGGTGGTGTGCTTCCAGGAATTAGATCAATAGTGTGGTCCTCAGGAAAAGATGGAGGTAACTCACCTGACAAGCCTTCTGAGAAACAATCAACATGTGTGTGAAAAAATTCTTATCGTTGTTTGTCCAATTCAGACATGTTCGTTTGTTGTTCATCATTCAATTCTTTCAAATATAGATCGAGTAAACAAAGAGACTGGATTTCATTAATTGTGAAATGGCCAAAGACGATGCAATAGGGACGGACCCGCCCTTCAATTTTACATCAAGTACAATTTTTTTTGCCCTTTTCAGTGGTCAAGGTCGCTTTCTTGGCCCGATAGTCGACCATGACGTTGCTCTTATGGTACCAAGGGATTCATAGGAGGACGTCACACCCTTCCAAAGGCATGATGTAAAAGTCCTTGTTCCCTAAATATCCCTGACAATGCAAATGAAGTTTGCCAATGACAGGTGTAATGGCTACATCTCGTCTGGGCACCGTTAGAACTGCCTCTACCGGTGGCCATCATGTCTGGCGTAATCTCAAGTTGAGCTGCCAATTCAGGTGAAACGAAGTTGGCCTTGGCTCCTCCATCAAAGAAGATGAGGGATTCTTGATCTTTTACTTTAACCCATGCACGTCAAAGTTCCATACTTTCATTCATCTGGGTTGATTCCCATGCAATCCGGTACTAGTCCTACTTTCATCTTGCCTTTTATGTCACATTCTTCTACTACTCTAGAACTCTTAGGCTTGTCTTCAGCCTATCTTCATTGTGCCTTTTTGGGGCACTTTGCGAAGATGTGCCCTTGTTCCCTACAACCAAAACACTTCTCCTCTTTGAGATAGTCAACTCTCTCTTCCGGAGTCAAACGGGGTCGTGCACCTTTGTTTTTCTAGGAGTTCTTCTTCTTTCTATTATCATTGGTCAAGGTCTATCTGTTCTTTTGAGTCAAAACTTCATCAGTGGGGTAGGTCAAATTTCCCAAATGTATCAAGAATCCCTGTTTAGCATGTCCCATTAGTTTTTGTATAGACTCAAACTTTTGTTCAAGGTAGTAATCTCGGATCTCTGTAGGGAGTCCGCAGCAAAACCGCTCAATCTATTCTTTAAAGTGACCTTCTTCAACAAAGAGGTCGGTAGAAAAGAATCCCAAAACCTCTCACAATATGCATCCAAAGTGTCACCCTTGGTCATCCGAAGATGGTTCCAAGCGGTTCTCACATCTCGTTCACACTCTTGGGTCAACCAAGAAGAAATAAAGAGCCATTTGAACTTCAACCACTTGGTCAAAGGTTCTTTCCTCAAAAGAAGAGTGGATCACCATCTTCGAGCATTTCCCTTTGAAAATGATGCTGCCCTCCGGATCTTGGAGTGCTCTGAGTGATGCCCTTCAGAAAAGGCTACATCAAACTGCTAAATGAAAGCCAAAGCCCTTCGGAGCATCTCGAAATCCAGAAAAAGATTCAAATTTCACTGACTGTCCACCCTCTTTAAATTCCTTAGTCTTGTATCTTCGAGGAAATCATATTAGTTGGCTCTGTAAAAGTGTTTCTTCTTTGCATAAAACATGTGATCGTCAAAGTCCGAACTGTCAGAGGATGACTCCTCCGTAGAACTATCAGAAACTGGTCGAGATCTGATCTTCTTTGCCTTTTTCTTGTTCTTTCCAAAACTTTGTTTCTTGCTTTGCTTCTTGCCCTTTCTGTCGTCCTCGCTCGAGTAAAAAGAGGAAGAGCTAGAAGAACTGTCGGAAGAAGAGGAAGAAAAATTTGGTAGTCCTTCAAAATGCACATGCTTCTTTTGTTTTTGTGCATATGCAAAAGAAGATTGACGGTCCAAGTAATGGGGTAGTCAGTCCCCCTTCTTCAATGGCATCTTCGTGTCCAAAAGCTGATTGATTTGCGTCTAGACTGTATCATGGAGTTCTTCTTCAGTGAACATCCTTGGAGTAGGAGGTTTCTTGATTTTCGGTTTGATTCGTGGCTTGATGGCTTTCTATCACTGAGTATGCACTTAAGCCATCGCGACTGCTGGGTCAAAAATTTTGCATACTAGGGATCCTTGGCAAACTGAAGCATCTTCTTTGCGCACTCGTCAACCTGTTGTCAATGTTGCATCTCCATGAGTTCATACTGTGTGGGCCGGGGTGGCCCGTACTCATTCTCTGCTAGGTTGCTTTAATTTTCTGTATTGCCTCCTCCCGCCTCAGTGGTGGTAGAAGGGGTCGACTGATTCTTTTTGGAATCCATGGGTGCCACGAGAAGAAGGATTGGATTTCTTGGTAGAAGAGAAATCAGTCTCATGCTCTGACACCACTGTAACAAACTTGGACACCCCAAGTCTAGATTCTGTCATGACACAATAGAGATTCACTTCAAATACTTCATAAATAAAGAGTCGACACGGCCGGCATAGTTTTTTGCCAAGAGAGATTGACCCAAATGCTAGCATCCTTTTCGATATTTCTTTTTATATTAATCTTTGAGCAAAATACAACTCCTGTGGGTGCTCGCTCTTAGACTCTGCATCTAGATGCTCTGAGAAGTGAGATTCCCTTGGGCTTATCTTTTGATACAAAGGGATGCTAAAAGCAGAGCCCCAAAAGTAGTAGCGTAAAAGTTTCTAGTTAAAAATAATTAGGCATAAAAGCAAGCAACAATGTTCACAGAAATCTGTATTGTAGTGCCATGTCAGCAGCGTGAATCACAGATGTCCGTATAGCCTACCACATCAACACAGTGTGAATCGTAGGCGTCCATACAACAACCACATCAACAGTTCTTTCGCATTATTTTTAATGCCTAGGTGTCCCTTAGGCCCCTTGATAGTTGTCCATAAGTCGAAACAACTTAGTAGCTGGTCATGCCATGTCATCAAATTGTGACAGGGATGGTGATAGAGGAGCACACTTGGGCAGATACATGGATCTCACTATTGTTATATGCTAATTGATATTGTGTTGATTTTTCACTCATCGAAGGTTATGCAGTGTCACTTAGATGCTTTGTATACTTTGGCCCATGATAGTGGATTGTTTGTTAACCTAAGGACACCACACCACAATGGGTCAGGAGGTCAACATTACATATGGCCAGAAGATGGTGGAGTATACAGATGCATACACTAGTCTTCAAGTGAATGGTGTTTTCATTGAGGAGAGGAGTAGAGACTAGATTAATGAGAGCTCATGCAATCTTGGAGGATCGGAGAAGATGTGTTCTTAGGTTTAGTTTCAAAAGCCTCGAACAAAGCTGTGGCTGTTTGGCACTCTAGTTGCTTTAGCTATGCTTTATGGGGTTCATATATGGGGACCCTCAGTGGACCACCATGGAAGGTTTGGTAACACTGATGGATGGAGATGTATGGAGAGACCTCTAGTCTTTATGATCTCTTGGCTGATTCGGGCTAAGGCCTCAATTCCACATGAGATTATCCGAGCCAAGCTAGCTGCCCCCCTTCTCATAGTCGAGGCCCTTACTAGATCAGTTTCCTTCATACAGATATATGGGACCTTCCCAAAGACAGATATGCTTATCTAGCCCTTGAGTCATCCCAACAACATGCGTTACAAGGGGAGACATCATGTTGGTACGGGCAGGTGACATCATGGTTTCAGGCACATAGTTTTGGTAGGGATAGATTTCCATACTCCTTGGATGCACCCTCCCTTTCTCTCACACGAACAAAGATCACTCAACTTATACATCAGGATTTGATTCAACTAGATACTAGAAGCACATGGATAGAGCTGGTAGAAGAGTTGTGTATGAAGATGATTTTCTAATAGACCAGCCTATATGGATGCTCATTTATCCTATGGGATACAATGTGCTATTGGTCAGATGTGCACATCATCGCATCAGCTAGAGATTGAGACTTGCAGATTTAGGAGAGTACCAGCAGAGGCTAGGATATGCCAATTATGTCATATAGAGCCAGAGATAGAGTTACATCACATTTCTCATTGTCCGGTATACTATGAGGTACGAGGCCGTTTTCATTGTCTATTTAGAGAGGGGTTTGTACCGTTGGCTAGGGTCATGAGATATCAAGATCAGAGATGCCTCAGGTTGTTTTTGCTAGAGCTGCGCAGACACATGGAGAGTCCCTTGAGGAGATCAGGTAGAGGGAGAAATTCCAAGAGGGAGATCATTTTAGAGGAGAGACTTGACAGCCAAATGAGCATGCTTCATAGCAGACTTCAGAGCCCACCTATACCAGATGTATATTAGTTGATAGATCCATTGAGCTCAAGAGATCTAAACACCCATGTCTGCTAGGGAAACCACGACATTGATGGAGGCTCCATCATAGGATCAAGACTATTCTAGCACGACATGGGAAATGCCCAATGAGACTATTTACAGAGGTGGACATTGACAAAGCTCTACAGCGTCCCATGCAATACTTTCTCAGAAAATGCCAAATGCAGGGCATCCTCGAGTATTGATGATGAAGATGTGATGATAATTTTAGCCTTTCTTTTACTTCATTCAATTTATTTTTATTTTTATTTTTGTACCTAGACATTGGATTAGATCCACCAAGATTGTATCAGTTTGGTGTCATAGCTATATGTCATTTTGGCCTGTTTGAAGACGTTTAATATAACATTTCATTTCATCTCTCTCTCTCTCTCTCTCTCTCTCTCTCTCTCTCTCTCTCTCTCTCTCTCTCTCTCTCTCTCTCTCTCTCTCTCTCTCTCTCTCTCTCTCTCTCTCTCTCTCTCGCAAACATCTTCACGCCAGCTTGAGATTGAGACTAGTGTGTACCATCAACTAACAGGATATGCCGAATATGCCATATAGAGCCAGAGACGGAGATGCATTTTACATGTTAGTGCACAATGTATTATTGCTATAGAGCTCACTTCCATTGTCTATTCAGAGAAGGCTTTGGACCCTTGTCCATAGTCATGAGCTATCAGGACCAAAGATGTTAAGACTGTATCTACTTGAGTTACACAGACACAGAGATAGTTTACTGAGGAGATCTAGAGAGAGACAATCCCAGAGAAGGCTTACCAATTTCTTTACACGAGACACTAGAAAGATAGAGGAGCAGCCACCACTGCAAAGCTCAATTCACACTCACACCCCTGGTACTCTCATTGTATGGGATCTAAGGAGATCAAGATGCCCACGACTAAGGAGAGGAGCTTCACAACATCGATGGAGAGTACAACAGAGGATTTGAGCCATATTATCTCGACGTCCAGAGTACAAATGAGGATGGATTCATCACCCATTGTATATCTCTCTTGTATTGGGCACCTATTGTATCTGTGATACACATACCCCACACAATTCCAGCTAGTAACACTTCTATATTCAATTTAGTATCTTTTTTTGTACTCAGACATGGTATCAGGTTCACCAATTTGTAACAGATTGGTCTCATAGGTCATTAATGCCTTTTGAAGACGTTAATATATCATTTCATTTCATTTCTCTCTCTCTCTCTCTCTCTCTCTCTCTCTCTCTCTCTCTCTCTCTCTCTCTCTCTCTCTCTCTCTCTCTCTCTCTCTCTCTCTCTCTCTCTCTCTCTCTCAAGAGAGGAGCTTCACAATATTGACAGAGACTGCAACAAAGGATTTGAGTTATACTATCTCGACATCCAAAGTATAGATGAGGATGGATTCATCATCCATTGTATCTCTCTCTTGTATTTGGCACCCATTGCATCTCTCTCTCTCTCTCTCTCTCTCTCTCTCTCTCTCTCTCTCTCTCTCTCGTGTTTGGAACCCATTGTATCAGTGATCACACATACCCCACACAGTTCCAACTAGTAGCACTTCTAGATTCAATTTAGTATATCTTTTTTTGTGGTCAGACATGGTATTAATTCACCAGTTTGTAACAGATTGGTCTCATAGGTCATTTTGGACTTTTGAAGATGTTAATATATTATTTCATTTCATCTGTCTCTCTCTCTCTCTCTCTCTCTCTCTCTCTCTCTCTCTCTCTCTCTCTCTCTCTCTACCTGGCAGACCTCCTTCGGAAGAGGAGGACGCTAAAGGGGGAAGAGGGGGATGGGTGGCGCGAGGAAGAAAAGTCGCTACTCTGTTGCTCCAATGCTGCTTGTTGCTCACTGTCTATGAAATGTTGTGGGAGAAAAAATGACTCCCGCGACAAATTTGGGTTTTTTTTGAAGTTTTTTGTGTCACTTATGCGACACAATATAGTTTGCAAACATCACTATGCACATTGCAATTTGGGATGCACATAGCGACGCATTTAGTGATTCCATTAGCGATGCTATAGTAACTTTTGGGGGCAAAAAATTTGGCGTCGCTTAAGCAGCACTTGTAAGTTCCTAGGCATCCCTACTTACAAAGCACCCTTGTAGTGTATAGGTGGCCTTTCTTTTACATGAATCCAATGCTAGGAAGTTGAACAAGCGTTCTTCAGCCTGAAATCAAGCCATAGCTACATATAGATTTCTCAAATGAATATTTAGAAATTTTGATATTTGGGAAAGAATCACTTTCTATGAGCAGTTTCATTAACATGCATTAGGCCATTCACAAGCATGGTAAGAGTGCTCCTCTTTAGACACAACTCATTGTTGTTTTTTGGGTTTTTAAGCATTTGAAGGGAGCATCTTATAGCATTGGCAAGGCTAACAGAGTGGTTTCTTGTCCTGTATGTGCACCATGGGATGGTTGGTTCCTCTAGCACTACTTCCATTGTGTCAACTTGGTCCTCTTTATCATAACCATTCAAGCTTTTCACAATGTATTCAACAAATTTCAACAATTGTATTCTTCTTTCTTGCTTGAAGGTACCATCTTCAATATGGACAATGTGTCTTTTTTAAGCAACCTCTTCTTTGATACTCTTGCTTTAGAATGCATTCATGATTTCTAACGCATTGTAGTTCATGGTCATCATAAAGAAAATCCTTTCTTTTACATCATTGAGAACACCTTGTATCTAGCATTGAAGTCTCATATGGTGTGGAGACATTTGACAAGCTAGTGCCAAGGAGTCAAAAGATGGCTCTGCAACAAGTACACCTGTATAGACCTCCCTCAGGGTTACTTATGCATTTTCAATCTCCAACTTTTCCAAAGCCACTTACCTTGAGGCTTCAGAACATTGACCATCCATTTCAATAGCAATTGAGTTTTGTGTGTGTATGCGTGTTGGTGTGATTTTTGTGTGTGTGTACATGAGAGAGAGAGAGAGAGAGAGAGAGAGAGAGAGAGAGAGAGAGAGAGAGAGAGAGTGAGAGTCATGCAAAAATGCATACATGCACGTCAAAGTAAACAATCGTAGGAAAAAAGATTTTGAGTTTTTTACATGATATGGTTTGCAAAAAATAAAAATATTTGTATAATTTTTCAAAAGAAAAAGCTTTTAGAGAACCCAAGTAATTCCAAATTTTGAGAGTTGTCCATTACGTGTGTTCACATCTAGAAGCAATGTGGGCTCTCGCCCGTTGATCAGATCTCCCATAATGAGGAACCTTTGAATATTGCATGGTAAATTGCCAATGGCGCAAGCTTTGTATGAAATTCCATGAAGTATAGTCTGAAAGAGAGAGAAGACTACACACAAAACAAGGGATGGAGAAAATCAATGAGTTGATTATAATGAACCAAGTGAACTATAGAGTGTAGAATAGAGGTGGTTGATATGGCCTACGAGAGTGTCCCATAGATCTAACGAAAAACTTACCATTAAGAAAACCATAATGAAACTTCAACTTTCATATGGGCATGGGTAAAATTATATGGGATTGTTAGAGGGGCTTGTGGTGTCAATTCATGTTGTATTGACTACCAGCACACCTTTGCTATCATGGACTTCAGAAAAAAAAGTCCAAGTATGATGCTACATTGGAGAGACCATTTATGTGTCAATTGTAAATGATTCAAGACTAGGATATAATTACATCAGTCAAGTCAAGTTGGATCTATATTTATTTTTTTATACCATTAGGAGAACCATCAAAGAAAGGGGTTGGGGGATAGAGCATCTGCACCATCACCCATTTAGGGTCCATTCTAGCCAATAATGCTTGCTTGCTTGCAACCGTCAGGATTTGTGCCAAGTTAGTAGACAAAATGTTCATGCTAAGCAATCTCAGCCATTTTAGTGCACAAAATTTTGTGAAATTTTTGCAATTGCTGAGTGCCCCTTGTCATTGCTATTGTCATTTGCATGCACAATAATCATCATTTATTGGCGTCCATCCCCCAACTTTGATGGTTGAGAATGGTCAGTTGACCATTTCCTTGTAATGCATACTCTCGCATGACTCTTGGCATTTGCCGATTGCCATGCAGGCGCTTGCATTACAAGGAATGGTCACCAATAAACCATTCCCTTCCCCATAACAACCAAGAGAGGAGACATGGGGACGTGAGCAAGGGGCGAGCATATAATTGTTCTTTTGGGATGCCACTTTGGGAGCTAGCTAAACCAATTGATTCCTCACTGGATGGGTTTGGAACTCATACAACACATTGTCTATCAGTGGTGAAAGCTTTGAATGGGGTGGGTAAATGAATCCAAGAAAAGAATCCACAAAGATTCCTTGCCAATAGAATTGAGAGTCAAGTAGCAAGACTTACACATATAATACCTTACATAATTCTTAACATCTAAGTTCAATAGAAAGAAAGAGGTCCATGGGTGTAGTTTCCGTGCATGAAAAACACAGAATCAAAACATGTATTAAAGGAACATTGACATTGTGGGCCCCTCTATAAATATCGTAACATCATGAAAATCTTGCATGGAAAAAATTATTTATAAAGACATCTAAAAAGATCCTTTGAATTTTCTCTAAAAACATCACATTTATCAATTGCTTTATCCACCATTTCATTGCAAACACCATTTACTCGTTGAATCAAAAGTTTGTTGTAACCATCCATGTACTAACTAGAGTGTACTCGTCGGGACATATGATCTTGAACTAGAACCCATGAAGGATTGCGGACATCTCCTCTAAAGTCCCAAGCAAAGATTATATAATCCCCAACAATGGAAATGCATCAAGTGTCAACAAGAATCAGTGTATATTATTTGGGATATAATCCCCAACAATCGGAATGCATCGAGATAAAGCATGGCCATAGGTATGCATTACTACAACATGAAAATAAGATTAGCCTTGGAAATCTAGCCAATACGTTGTACTGTACTCAGAAGGAGGACGTCCTCTCTATTTTCCACGTTTACCTCTTCGAACCAATGCCCAAATTCCCTTCTCGGACCTCTAACGTGGATTCGATGCTGTACTTCTCATAAAATAAAATATATCAAAACCAAACAAACCATCATCCAATGCTCAATGCATGCCAACATGTGGCACACTATCAGATATATCTACTATGAAAAATGATCATAGTTATTGCCCTAGAGCCTTAGAGTTAGAAGTGAAACTTTTATCTACATTGTCGGAGTCTGCTGATAAGGGCCATTTTGCTGATAAAGGCCCAGAGCAACAATAAAATTCAATTCAAATAGGAAGCTTCATCTAAATTGATTGAGCTAGACCAATCTGTGAAACGTAGCATGTTATCAATGAAACAATATATGTGAAGAGTGTCAACCTAATAAACGGAAACTTCTATTCCCCCCCCCCCCCCCCCCCCCCCCCCCCCCGCGCTTAGGCCCCCGATGGTCGATAGGTAAAACCTAAACTCGGTATCCCGAGATTAGTTTTGAAAAATCTAAACTCGGGATCCTGAGTTTAGTTTTAGCAGATTGATGGTCCAGATTGATCTTTCACTTGGGATCATTGATCCCATGGTTGGGACCCCGTGGCACTTAAAGGGGAGCCCCCCCCCCCCCCCAAAAAAAAAACCCGCAATGCATGCCTCTAGTATGTTGTTCTAATTTTCGAAGCACGTCTCATTTAGGAGAATTTGGGTAGGTGCTCTGGTGCCTTCAAGGAGAAAAAAGGGTTTTATGGCACGTGGAGCGGAGAGGGGGCGAGAGGGAGACAGAGTGTGTGTGTGTATGTACAGAGAGCCGATTTTTTTGGAAACGTGCAGGCGATCCAGCGAGGCGATGAGACACAGACTGAGGAAGGGCGCACGTCTGTAGGACACATATTCTCTCTCTCTCTCTCTCTCTCTCTCTCTGTGGTTTCGCGCCACTGCAGGTGATGGTGACGCGTTGAGCCAACGGTAGCGGGGAGCCTTGGATGCAAGGGCGAAGGGGGGACACAGAGAGTTTGTGATGGGGCTGGGGTAACAAAACTCGGACGCGAGGCAATGGCTCTGTATTACTCTTTGTAATTGTTTTGTTATGTGGGTCACAATGCTTCGATGTCTGGACGCAGATGCTGCAATTGTGTGGATGAGGCAAGCGAGAGACAGAGACAGTGTTGTGTGGACGAGGCAAGCGAGAGACAGAGAGAGTGTTCAATATGTCCGCAATATCCTGTCTAGTGGTGTTCAGTAAAAGGTTGATGAAGCTGCAGGTAACATCCTTGGACGATGGGGGATGGGAGAGACAAGAACGCAGAGCAAGGCGGGGGGGCGAGAGGGAGACATGCAGATAGAACAAAGCGTGTGCATGGGGTCCAAGTGAGTGGCTGCTTGTAAAAATTAAGGAGGGGAAGGAATCTTCATGTGAAAGTAATTAATGGATGCAACAACGACCCACTATGTAGTAAGCCACACGTGAAATAATAATTTTAGAGACTCTTCCAATTTGTAAAAAGTTGTGTAAATATAGTAAGCGACACGTGAAATAAATATTTTAGAGACTCTTCCAATTTGTAAAAAGTTAGAATCATTCAATTCTATCTTAGCACAATCATTAAGCTTTGCATATATTACTTTTATCGAATAAGTATTATAGAGACTCAAATCAATATCAATATGTTCACTCGTTCTTCACTTACCTACCTACTCGCACCTATTTACAAGTTGATCTTTCATTTTATTGCCCAAAGTCTCCACAAAAGTTGAAGTTGAATTTGAACCCATGGCCTCGTGTGTAGAGTAAGGGTCATTGCTCTTCCAACTCATACCCGGCCCGATGGTCCTTGAGAGGTGCACTTCACTTTAAACAATTTTTTTTTTTTTTTTTTTGGACCAACTCCTCGCAACATTGATTGGCTTGGATCCTATGCGAGTATCGATGCTTGCTACCTTCGTCTTTGCCCACCACCTGCGATCACGCTTTTCCTTTGTTGCCTTCCTCTCTCAAGTCACCGCATCGTTGCCCACCACACTGCTATGTGCCAGATTTTGTGCTATAATTAATGGAGCTGTACTAGATTCCTTCTAATAGAGCATTTCAAAAATTGGTACGAGATATTTGTTCTTCACTTGAAAAGTTTTAACGAGTGAGTTCTATTTAGCACAGTCATATTTACTTAGCATATCTCCTCACCATTGTCTAACTCTCAAGCATACCTTGTAACAAATGAACACCATATGCAAAATAATAAGTGTGTGAACAAATCTACCGAAGCACACTGCAAGAACCAATTCAAATTCATATTAGAGCGGTTACAGACTGGCTGCCCAAACTGTTGGAATTAGGGTTGCAGAGAAACGCACACAGCTTGGAGAAGGCGAAGGAAGCTCAAGGCACACAATAGAGAGTGTGTTACTTAGTGTGCAATGGAAAGATAGATAGCCCTAGAGTGATGGGCATATATACAATGCACGGGGGAAAAAACCTCCTTAAGAGGGAAAAAATGCCCTTGCGGTCCTAGTGTGTTCACACACATCACTACCACATGTATATGGTAACAAATCCCCCCTGGAGTGATGCGGTGAACGAGAACTGGCACATGAGTAAAGGGACGTGCCATGCCCTAAGGACATGATCAGTCCACAAAGGGGAGTAAGCCCAAAGCTTTGCGGAAAGCTTCAAGCTTCTCACGAGACAATGCCTTTTGTGAAAAGATCTGCAAGGTTGTCCTGTGTTGGCACATAAGCCAAGCTGACCTCTCTCGCTGAGAGCCTCTCCCTAACATAGTGGTAATGCACCTCAATGTGCTTTGTGCGAGCATGAAAAAGTGCGTTCCTCGCAACTGCCAATGTGCTTTGACTGTCAGTGTAGATAGTGTTGGCAGTGTCCTGTCCAACACCCAAATCAGCCAGGCGTCTGAGCCATACACATTCAACCGTAGCTGTGAAGACTGCCTTGTACTCAGCCTCACAGCTCGAAGTGTCCACAATAGGTTGCTTCTTGCTCAACCATGATATACATGAACTGCCAAGCATGAAACAAAAACCACTTGTGGACACTCGTGTGTAAAAACAACCGACCCAATCTGAGTCCGAAAAAGCATGTAAGTCTGGCGGCAATGATCCCCCTTGGGATAAAGCAAGCCAAGGGCTGCACGATGACGTGCAGTGATTCTTAGTTTTTGAAAAAACATTTTTTGATTACTACTAGGGCCACACGACGGCGTGCAGTGGTTTCAAGCTTTTGGAATAAATATTTTTCGAGTAACATTTTTTAAATACTGCTAGGGCTGCACGGCGGCATGCACTAGGGCCGCAGGGTGACGTGTAGTGGTTCCAAGTTTTTGAAAAAAAAATAATTCAAGTATTGCTAGGACCGCACGGCGGTGTGCAGTGGTTCCTAGCGTTTGGAAAAAAGATTTCACGAGTACTCTTAGCCTACTGCTAGGGCCGCATGGTGGCGTGCAATGGTTCCAAGTTTTTGAAAAAAAAAATCGACTACTGTTAGGGTCGCACGTCGGCGTGCAGTGGTTCTAAGCTTTTGAAAGAAAGATTTTTCGGTCTACTACTAGGGCTGCACAGTGACGTGCAATGGTTCCAAGTCTTTGGAAAAAAAATTCGACTAGTGCTAGGGCCGCACGGCGGCGTGCAGTGGTTCGGAGATTTTGGAAAAGAAAATTTTTGATTGATGCTAGCCTACTACTACGGACAGCTTCCAAGTATTGGGAAAGAATATAGCTTCAGTCGCAGAGAGAGGGAGGGGGCGAGACGACAAGGGCTGCCATTTAAGCTCGTTGGAGAGTGGGGACTACTGAATAGAAAATCTCTGGTAGAGAGAGAGAGAGAGAGAGAGAGAGAGAGAGTGTTGAGTTTTTCCATTGTCGTCTGCGCCTCCTAGATCAAACATGGGTAAAGGTCCTGGGCTATTCAGTGATATCGGCAAGAAGGCAAAAGATCTTTTAACCAAGGACTATTTGGAAGATCACAAGATAACGATTTCAACTAAGTCAAAGACGGGCCTAGCCTTCACTACAACTAGCATGAAGAAAGGAGATGTTTTTGTGGGTGACGTATCCACTAGGTTGACCAAGAATAATGTTTACAACCGACATCAAGATGGACACTAATTCTAATATTTTTGCAACAATCACAATAGACAAGTGGTTGTTTTGCAAGTCTATCATCAATATTACCATTCCAAATCCTAATTCGAGAAAGTTGGAGGTGAAATATCATCATGAGAATGCTGGCCTTAGCTGCTGTAGTGGCTTAGCAATTGCTCCACTAGTAGAAGTAAATGGACTGTTTGGCAATGGACGGTTGTGCTTGACACAAATTTTGGAACTTTCACCAAGTATAATGCAAGAATTGGCATCAATGAATCTGATTTCACGGTTGCATTACTCTTGATGGACAAAGGTGATACATTGAAGGCCTCTTATGTACATAACTCTGCAAAGGATAAGAGGACCATAGTGGTGGGTGTAGAGATAGTTCATACACTCTCAAAGCATGATAATACTTTCACATTGGAAATAGTTTTGCGTGGGACTTGATGACTACTGTGAAGGCAAGGATAAACAATCATGGAACTATAGTAGGCCTTGTGCAACACGAGTGGAGGCCCAAGTCAATCGTTACTCTTTCAGTTACGAAGCCTTGGAAGCAGCCTGCAAGGTGGGCTTGCATTGGCAAGCCATGATGAAGTTACAACATTATTGGAATTCTGGTAGCAGTGGTTTGGTCCGATACATCCAAGCCTCTAATATTACAATAAGACGCCCTAAAGAAAGGTTGAGATCAATTTTGTTCTAGCTGTTACAGTCCGTCACTGAAGAAAATGCACATTTTTTAAAGACCGAGGGATTTGTATATCGAGTATATAGGCCCTTGGTCTGCTAAACATAGGGACCCCCTTGACTGCATGTCCGTCCTGGCCCTTGGCCCTGCCCGGTCCTACCCTTGGCATGACATGAAAGGACATTGACATTGAAAAAGTAATAAAACCTATAGTGAAGGGTTGGAAACTAAATTATCATTACCTATCTTAAGAACTTGTGAGAGGAAGTGAAGGATGTGGAGAGAGAAATAACACATACAACACTAGGGCCCGGAAACAAGGGTTGGGACCGCTTATAGACTTTATTAGTTTCGGGGATTGGAAGGGAGCAAGCTTTGGAGAGAGCATGTGGTCCTTTTTTCCCTGATTCTTTCTTTTACCAAAAATGTTTGCTCAAGAGGCAATTGGAGCGAGATTTTGGGAGTGATCTTTTTTTATTGTTGTCTGTCTCCCTCTCTCTACAACCTAAGTTTAGCTCTCCATCCCTCTCTCTTAATGTCTCCCTCTCCCTCTCTCTCACCTTGTTCAGCTTCTTTTGATTAGGAGATTTACAATTTCTTTCTCTTTCTATCTCTCTCTGCCCCCCCCCCCCCCCCCCTTCTCTCTCTCTCTCTCTCTCTCTCTCTCTCTCTCTCTCTCTCTTTGAATGTTGCATCTCATTAAACAAAAGAGATATTGCCAATAGTACCAAACAGAAGGCACGATTGCTCTAATAGGTCTCTCTTCCTCTCTTTCTCTCTCAATGTTGTATCACATTAATTAAAAGAGAAAGCTCATTTTAAGAATTCTCATAGCCAACAATACCAAAAAAAAGGCACTGCCATTCTAATACATCTCTCTCTCCCCCCCCCTCTCTCTCTGTCTCTCTCTACTAAAAGCTGCACATAGTGAGGGCAACGTCGTTGTACAGTTTACAATTATGCACACATCAATAAATCAACAACTTTATGACAACGAGTCATTGAAATATGTTTCAAATATCCAAAGAGACAGTACAAAGTACAATTAGACCATATGGCATGACTTCTTGTTGGATCTGCCACTTATAGGGTGCTCCTTATCTTTGAATACATAGTACTATGAAAATTGAAGACTCAAAGTAGATCTTCATTTGTGGGCTTTCTTTGATGGATAAACATGTTATGGTTCATATGCAATCCAACATAGCAAAGGAAGAGAAAGTAAATATGCTTGCAAGCCACGCATGGTTTGCTTTGTGCTATGCAATCTATAAAGTCTCTACATGTACAAAATGGACTATTTGCAATGTGAACTTCATATAACACGCGTTGGATCCTTGAACTAAATGTACCAACCACAAACTTTTCATGCATGTGAGTCTTAACAACAATGTGACCCACAATTTGAGCCTCCATTGAAACTGTTGAGTCTACTCACTTCAAGCATTAGGAAGAGAATGGGATAATGGAGGGTCTCTTTATTCGGCAGTTTAAGGGATTCAAACCTCTAGTATTAAGAAAGAAATCAAAGGATAACTCTAGAATTCAAACAGGAAAAACGGCTAGTTTATTTGAACTCAAATCCCCCCCGCCCAATGAAATTTAAAATCTAGCGGGAAAAACCATATCATGTATCATATCTACAGAAACAACTTGGCATGTGATCATAGATTTATAATCTCCGCACAAATCGGAGATTGTATGTGAGAGTTATGGAAGTCCAAAAATCATAAAGTTGTCCATTCCCTTTTTTTGAGGGGGAAAGTGTATCCTTTGATGACTGTTACACCTCTCTTACACACCCACCATTCTTGCACACATTCATCAAAATGTTAATCACCTCCATAATCTCATGAAAAATAAAGAGGCCCTTCTAGACGTCACTCTCTTCCTCATGGCTGCAATTGAAATGTCTGGTTGATAACACACACTCATTTAACTTTTCACCATAAGCTCTAACTTTTTACTTAAATAAATAATTGATTATAAAATTTATAAATAAATTTTTTGATGTTTTAAAGCTCACCTAAAGATGAGACAAGGGGGAAGAGAGCTCAAATAGAATGAGGAAAACAGTCGGTTTTCACGTATATAAAGGACTATACTTTGATCGAAATATATATTTCGATCGAATTTCTAAGAAATTATTGTTTTTGCTGATGTGGAACCATATAATACGTCCAAATAAATATAGATGTCATATAATATGCCCGTTTAAAGCGTATTATACATACACCATATACCAACTTAGAGTGTCTGAGTAAGTGCCTATGGTGTGTGTGTGTGTGTGTAGCATTCATATTGTGTGCATAATATAGGTGATTAGCACTAATCACACACACCACAAGCAATGGATAATGAACAATTAAGCATACACAATACAGAGATGCAAAGTAGAATACTAGGATTGATTAATTTCAACCAAATTGTGAGTACAAGAGGGGCTCTTTTATAGAGCAGATCAAAGGGCATCTTGGTGACATCATTGGTGATGTGTTCGGAAACCTCTAGAGGTGTAAACCATCAATAGTTTGTTTTGAAATTTTTGCATTCATCTGACTAGGTTCAAATATGTTGGTCTGAAATTGAACTTGTCATGCTATGACTGGTCAAGTTGTTCTAGTGTCCATCTGTCCAACTGATCTGTCCTCTCCCCATTATTCGACTCTGTGAACTGATCTAGATATTTCCTTTTCGAGTCTCTCAACCTGCTCTTTATCTATCAAAACAACAGTCATGTCAATTTTTGTTAAAGAAAAAATGTTCATTGAGACCAACATCATTTCAACTTTGTTTGTTCCATATTTTTTGCATAGGCAGTCATGTCAATTTTTGTTAAAGAAAAAATGTTCATCGAGACCAACATCATTTCAACTTTCTTTGTTCCATATTTTTTGCATAGCTCTTTTGGCTTCAAGGCTTTCTTCCAGCTTCTTGTGTTATCTATCTTATCTGGATTCTCTTGTTGGATCCTTGAATTGTCAATGTTTGGTTGGCATAGTCGTGCACCGTACCAACATTTCTGAGCCATGGTTCACTAGAGCATCCCATATGGTCCCTATACATCTAGAACCAAGAAGCTGGTTTTAAATTTCTCTTTACCCACTCCGATTTGCATGCTCGCGATTAGTCCTATAGGCTGGTCTATCCTCTAGTCAGCCATTGAATGGTGCTGGTTTTAAATCAGTTATTCCCAATTTTTACCTCATATGTTCATTGGGGATTTTAACTCCAACTTCTTCATCTACTATGAATCCAAGTTAATGGTTCCCACTACTTTCTTAGCTTGTAATCAACTTGAATAACTGGAACCTCATCATCCCTTGTGAATGCCAAGTCACTATTTCTCTTGCTTCAGCTTTTGTCTTCCTCTTATGTTTAATGAACTTTGCATCTTTTGGGGTCTAATGTTGTCCAACTCTATTGTTAACTTCTAGATTCTATCACAGACCTTCATATATACATTGTCCTATTCATTACCAGAACTACAATTTAAACTTGAAGGTTTTTTCTTTGATTAATTGTCATCACAGTTCCATTGGGCTCACTTCCCGTGTATGGTAGCTGACTGACACTGTGATGGACTCTAAATTTTCTTGCTTGATCTTATCCAGTTTGCACAATATGGCCTCATCACCCCTATTATTTGAATACTCCAAGCGAAAGCCTTAATTACCTTATTGTAGGATCTGAGCTAGCAAGTTGGATAATGGTAGTACCATTTTCTAGCTACCTCCTTTAGTGTGTGGGAAAAATATTCCCCCCATTCATCCTCATCTATGTCCTTGAGTTCAACATACTATCCAAAGGCTTGGATGTGTACATTTGGGCCATTCTTCTTTCCCCCTTTGGAAACTAAAAATGAGATTTTCAGGTTAGTAGAACATTCTTGGTGATTGGATTTAGTTTTGTGAACTAGCATTCTGTCTTTGGATCGTCTTTTAGCATAATAATCTATATCAGCTTCCCAATCCTTGCTATCATCAATCTCACTCACTGTGTCCTCTTCAGGCTTCTTTGTTGATTTATGTGTTGTTGATCAATGACTTCGCTCCCTGCCCTCACTTTCCTCAGTATGTTTTCAACTTCGCTAAGATCCATGAGATCTGGTCCATCTTTTTGCTCTCTCTGTGCACGTCTTTGCCTGGAATGGGTCAAATGCTAAGAATCCCTTGATTCATCAGCTATTCCTGGTCCTAGGGTAACATCTATCTCATTCCTCAGTATGTTTCAACTTCGCTAAGATCCATGAATTTGGTCCGTCTTTTCGCTCTCTTTGCACGTCTTTGCCTGGAATGGGTCGAATGCTAAGAATCCCTTGATTCATCAGCTATTCCTGGTCCGAGGGGAACATCTATCTCATTCCCAGGTTCTTTGTCAATATCAAAGACTTGCTTTGACACTTCCAAAATGGTGTTGACACAATGCGGATCATCCATGAATCTGATAGCTGGTCTTCTGCCCGTGTAACTTGTTTGGGTAGCATGGTTGATTTTTGATAGCTCTAACACCAGCTGAGAGATAGTTTGTCATCTGCTAGGAGCAAATTAGCTCAAGCCATCGTGATCACAAAATGGAATGAGCTGGACAACTATTTCAATTTGGTTAACTAGAGTTAGTTCAAATCAAGTCACGACTTCAGACATAAGACCATATGAGACTAGAATGAAATTCCACACTAAATCTGAAATATAGATTGAACTGGAAACTGAGACTGAAACTAAAATATATTCAGACTAACACAGGCATAGGACAACGATGTGAGTTAAACCTGCTCTAGGCTTAATGATTAGAGTTACAAAGTATAAGCACTTGAAAAACTCTAAGATACAAAGCAATGACAGCTCCAATGATCCGTCACGTCAAACAGAGTAGTGAGCCCTATTTATAGCCCTTGGATTGGGCCTCTGACCGATTGTGCACGGTATTAGTTATTGTAGTAATTGGCCTTGGTAATTACTAGTCCAGCCAGCCTAGCCGTCCATTTGAATCTTCGTTTGGAGGTTGTTCCCACCAATTACAACAGCCTTTATGAGGATTGAGATGAGTAGAGCCTTTCTATCCCCTACCAACATTGCAAAAGACACTATCACCATTAACCTATTGATACTTGTTGACCTATGATCAGATGCCGTTTTTTTCCATAAACTAATGCTTGACAAAATAGAAAATAAACAAGAGGGAAAGGAGGAGAGAGAGTGAGATGTGCATCATCTCAGGCGAGCAGAGAAAGATCTAGATATATTTTTTTCTTATGTTGTTCCATGCATCAGGTGAAGGTGCAGTGAGAGTGGGAGATTGCCTATGAATGCTTACCAAAGCATGGTGAGGGAGAGTCGAGACTGGGAGTAGCCTTGTAGTGTGGAGCTTAAGCCCTTTTTCTGTGGAGTTCGTTCGAGGGGGAGACATCAAATCAACTTGTATCGAGTTGTCTACGTTGAAGGTAAGAGAATGTCCTGTTGCTGATATCTTGTGTGTGTGTGTGTTGCTCATCACATGAAGCACATGAGAAGATTTGCAATTGAAGAACTTGCACGATGTGCAACTAGAATTTTTCGAATTTACTGAACTTTTGAACCAATTCCTTGTATAATGTACAGGTTTTTCTACTCTTTACCATGGTTTGTAACAGACTAATCTTGACTTTAAACCGGCTCAAGGCCAAACTGAGGTAAACCTTCCCTGAACACTGATGATGAGCTTGTTGATTTCCATGCAGACAAGGCGTACAAGGTGCGGCCTCTCCACCCAAGTAAGAGACACTGACGGGCCTCTGCGATCATGTAGTCCTTATGCCAGTTCTTAAGCAACCCCTCAACTTGATGCATGGTTTCTGCATTCAAAGATAGCTGCTGCATGCCAGCTTCTACAAAACTTGCCTGCCACTGCTTGTACGTTTTAACACGCCTGGACACTTGCAAACCTTCGCATGCCACTACATTCAAGATGGCCTTGCCTAAAACTTCGCTCTCAAAAACCAACCTATCTCGATTATTCCTTCCAATGAAAGTGTCAAGCACGTCGAAAATGCAGGCAAAGTGAAAGAGAGCTTCCTTGAAGCGAGCTGAATAGAAAGGACTACTATAGGCACCAGACACAACACCGTGTATCAACACATCTGGCCGAGCGTCATATACCTTTTTGAAATTCTTTAGCCTAATGGGCAGTGGATCCAATACGTCGTCCATTACAAACCGCAGAAAGCATGACGATATAGCCACAAAAACTTCCCCTGGAGGCCTCTTTGGGCTCACTAAATTCTGTACGTGTATGTTCCACTCCGTCCCAACCCATGGTGTAAATTGAAAAGGAACCTTGAACAATGCTGCACACTTTGCTAATCTTCGACCGGTTTCCTCGAGTGTGGCAAAAATAACCTCATTTGGGAAAGGTAGCATTGAGTAATGTTGGACCATATGTCCAATTAGAGAAACCTACAAACAAAAGAGGGCATGTTTAGCATACATAAGCAAGAGAATCACAACCTTGATATAGACAAAAAGTAATGTCTTGTAATAAACATATGTATATAGGTCTAGAGGAAGCTCACTCTCCATACCTTTGGCGGCCCTCCTGGCAGAGCAGCCAGCTTTTTGAAGAGAGATGGATACTGAATGCCAGACAATTGATGATCGACAATGACCAGTTTTGACGCTCCCTTTGCAACCCTCAGTATTGTCGCATTTGAGAAAAGATGAGATGCTTGGGTAAATGGGCAGCTCGACATGTACTTCATTCTGGCTTCCAGGATCTGTGTAAATGAGGCGCGTTGTTGATTCAACTGACCTGTGTACAAAGACCAACCTGTCCCTGCAAACCGCGCATACAAAGCCTTTACAAAGTTATGTGCAAGACGCTCCACTGCACTCCCAAGAGGCGATGTTTGCTGCTTCACTTTGCATGCTATGGCCTTGGCTGCATTTGTGTCATTTGAGCTGACTGCATACGCACATTGCAAAAGCATGTCATGAAAGTCAATATACATAGGAAGTCCCGCCTTGCCAATCGTCATGTCAACATACTCATGATAATATCTCGTGTCTGCATACATATCAAATCTTCGCTTGCTGATGCTCAAATCCTTCGGCCGTTTCAAAGGACTTCCTATCCTTTGGGCCTCATCACTGCCAGGCACATCCTTGTCAACATCAGAAACCTCATCTCTTTCTCTCCCGTGTAATATCGACGGTCGACTAAGCAAGAACCCCACATCAAGGGCCTTGCTTGGCATGGAATTGCGACTGTGAGAGCTCTTTAAGCTATTCCAAAGAAGAATGCTATTGCCCACACCTTTGCCCACAAGCTCTGTCGACAAGCATTTGGTCAAGCTTTCAAGGATGTTTACCTCTTCTTGCACTTGCGTGAGTGAAGTCTGCTGTTTAGAGTCGACGGTGAGGGGGCTCCAAGTCAAGTTTAAAGCAGGAGAGTCTTCCTTCAAGATGGCAGCAAATTCAGAGGCCTTGGTATGAAAGGCAAACAGCTCGCCAAAGCTTGACAAGGAGGCATCTTGATCCTCTTGTTCAAAGAAATCCCGAAGGTAGGCAATGGCTTGCTGAGGGGGAACGTCAGCATCTCCTTGCGCACTCTGAGCTTCTTGAATGCTGACACGATGCATTCTCTCTCTCTCTCTCTCTCTGTGCACATACGCGTCGAGCAGCTCTTCTTTCGAGCTTCAAATTTCACTTGACTCGTCAAAGAGAGTCCTATAAGCTAGGTTCACTCCAAAGGAGTCCTAACAAGAAAATGAGAGGAAAACAGTGCAACACGCCTTAACTTTATTGTCCCAATCATCGTTTGCGGGTCTCGTTGGGTCGGGTCTCGCTCTTACCAATAGTACATGTATGTGTGTGTGTGTGTGTGTCTATCTTTATACATCTCTCCATGACACATATGATCGACATAGAAATAGGTTGGGCAATTTATGTGTGTGTGTCCTCTATCTTTATACATCTCTCCATGACACATGATCGACATAGAAATAGGTTGGGCAATTTGGATTGTTCCTAAGTAGGATATGAGTATTTGTACAAAGACGTTATGAAAAGGGTCTTTTATTGTTTCATTGGGTTTTTTTAGAGACACCTTGCTCATTCACCAACAAACATCGAGTCTTCACCAAAAGCCTTTCCCCCCACACTAAACCAACACACACACACACACACACACACACACACACACACATCTACTCCTAAAATGTATCTATCTCTCTAAACGGTAAATGAAGCATTGTCAAAATCTATCGATCACATTTGGCCTTTTGCATGCTTTTACTCATCGGGCTCTCATGAATAGAACTACTTGTGGAAGCTTCTCATTTTGAACGTTCCATATCTACAACTCTACAATAGACACAAAGTAACAACACTTACATAACAAAAAGCAATCCAAACATTCAATACATGAAAGACAAGGTGGCCAACTACATTCATAACAAATGCATCCCAAGAAGGTAGATCTCATACACACAACATGCATCAAAGGCCCTTTTAAGAATACCTTGAAATTAGCATTGTCCAAGAGACAACATCTTGGAGCATGGGCTCGTCAATGACGTGTGCTTTGCCAACTATATGTGATTGCATGTGTTGCATGGCAGCCCTAGTTCCCATTAAGTAAAAAACAACCGAAACCTACCACATCATGTCTCTATATGTGTATCCATAGCTTCCTAGCCTTGTGCTGATTAGACACATCTAGCAAGCAATGCAATCAATGGTATAGCAATCTCTAGCGGAATTCTTAGATCCACATTTACTAAAAATAGCCCAATTTTTTTGAGTGTTACCCATGTCTAGCTTGCCTCACAATCAGTGAATCCTAGGAGAGATATCACAAATAGAAAGCTCTTCAAGAATATCGCGTGCTTTAAAAAATACACCATTTCTAGGATGCATGTCAATCAAAGAATTTTCAAGCGATGTCTTTCAACAGCCTATATGAGGATTGAGATGAGTAGATGCTTTCCATCCCCTACAAGCATTGCAAGAGACACTATCACCATTAACCTATTGACATTTGTTTACCCATGCTCGAATGTCGGTTTGTCCCAGTCCGCTTTTGATGTGAGAGAGAGAGAGAGAGAGAGAGAGAGAGAGAGAGAGAGAGAGAGAGAGAGAGAGAACATACAAGCACATCATGAAGGAGAGATATTTCAAAAGTTACATTATTGCCAAAAAGGCTCTATAATATATCTACATAGCACCCTTAGTCATGCTATTTCACTAGGATCAAGATATTAAGTTGGAGCTTGACAAACTTATCTTAAATCTATTTTTTGAACCCAACTCAAGTAAATCTTGTATTTACTAATCAGCTTAAGCTCTTGCTTCAAGTGAATGAGCCTAAGATTGGGAAAGAAATAGGGATCGAACAACTTGATGTAAATTGTCTTCAACTCTTCATCTACATGTGACCCCCATAAAGTGCAATTTTGTTTGATCACCTCCCATGGGGAGAAACTTTTTTCCAAGGAATCAATAATAAGAGTTTTTACACTTGGAAAAATATTCACAATTTCGTGAGCCATTTTTTTGGTTGCAAGAGACAAAGACAACATTATGTTCGAAGCCTAAAATTGTGAAGAGACAGAGAGGGAGAGATAGAGAGGATCAACATGACCACTTGCACAAAAGTTGTATTTTAATACTAAAAAAAACTATAATTACATATGTATACTTCAATTACTCACAATCATACAAAATCAAAATAAAGTTGCAATGCCAAAAAGTATAAAGAGCTCCATTAGCTCAATCTTTACAATGACTCATATTCTACTCTTTAGTTGGACGGTTGAAAATTACTCCAATATAATTCATCGATAAACTTTACAATTGATTTCGAAAGTTCAAACGCTTCGTCTAAAATATAAGATCTACTGATATACCTTTCGCAATTGAATATCACAACCAGAAACATTGGCATAATAAATATCAACCATATGTAGTTCTTGTAGAATCTCATCATTTTTATCTTGCTCAAGATTTTGTGACACTTTACAAAGTTGAATACTTAAAAATCCACAATTTTCGTACACCCATCTGCATACGAATACACCCGATGATGCCACTAACAAAGGATTTCATTGACGTGATCACGACCGTGTGACGTCAATAGCATGAGTGATCACACATGAATAAGACATGATCAAGTTAATTATTAACATGACTCTCATGGTAACGTGCACAAACCACCAAAGCCGATAACCATACCGGGTATTCTTTGGGCCCGCCAGGCTTTTCTATTTTCCTGGTGGGCCCATCAAAAAAATATAAAATCTTGATGGGTCCATCAAGAAAATATATAAACCCGACAGGCTCATATGTATATAGTAAAACCTCTACTATCTTTGGCATTTGGACTAGAAAAATCTCGAGGGAGTGTATCCTAGCACCGGATACAGTTATTTCTCCTTGTGAATTGACCTAAGGTTACAGAGTCACATGTTCTTTTTTTGGGCCGAGCATGATTCTTGATACAATAACCACTTTTTAAAAAATTAAATCCTTGATCAGAGATAAAGGTACGATTACAAACAAATTGAATCTTTGGAGAGTCATGCTCATTGCGACGAAGCCATTGGTCTATAAAAGGGTTGAAGTTGTTTTTAGAATATGAACATATTTAAATAATGAGTCGATAGTCAAGGTTTGAATTCCATGTACTAGTGTGTATTGGGTATATAAAGATCCTTGAAGTCTTGCATTTCACACCATTATATGTTTGAATTGATGTACATGTTTGTCATTGCACAATATGCGAGCTATAATCCTTCATTGAGTGAAAATAGATTTTTTATATTGTATTGAATGCATAAGGGGGATACAATCCTTGATTGGGTAAAAATGGTCCTCAATTGTGTAAATGTATTGAAGATTTCATAGTTTGTTTTATGCACGGTTTAGATAGAGAGTGCATTGTGTATTGTGAATGATTGTTAGTGCATGAGATGGCCAATCATAGATATTATTGCTTTTGTATCATTATCTCTTATCAAAATCCTCATGTGGGAGAGAGGTTGAGAGAAAATTTTGTTTGCACAAGGATAACTTGTATTATAATGATTGTTTATGTCTGTCTGTAAATTCTTCTTTGAAACATCAAATTTTATACGAATGTCAAAATATATTCTTTTTAAGATAATCTTGTTTTAAACAAAAGATATGAGATAGTGACATAGTCATTTTAAGGATAAAACTCAAAATTATTCTGAATGTAGAGTTGGATAGCTTAGTAGTAGAATTCTTCTTAAAGTTTTGGTTAAGTAAGATGTATCCTGTAAAAGATACCTCTTGGGTTAACTTCAATGTTTTGTATGTTGAAAACTCCTCCTTCCAACCCTGAGGACAGAGTTAATTTTGATAAGGGGAGAATGTAATAGGACTTATTTATGAAAATTCTTAAAGTCGAAAAGAATATACTAGATCATATCTTTCGTTTAACACGATTTGAAAGATTGTTGAATAGTCTATTAGATAGAGCTTATATACATGAGTTTAAGATATTAAAAGAGAAAATATATTCTTTTTTTTTAAAATAATATACTAAAGACATATTTGATAAAGATTAGTAAATAACAGATAGTCTGTCTATGAACAGTATAATAAAAATGTAGTTAAAATTGAGGTTTTTAGTAATTTCAATATTTTATTTTTATGCGTTTTAGCTTAAAATACAAACTGTTAGCCCTGACGTGGTTTACCCTAAGACTGGGGGGCAGCTCATAAGAATTGGTAAGAAAATACAATAGAGCAGTAGGAGTCTTAAAGTGGGGGGAAGAAACAAGATACTTCAAGAACTCCATTTTGCATTGGTCTCCCTGGCTTTCCAAAGTTGTAGATCCGCCTCAAATTCCCTATTGGATAGAGACAGCCAGGAAGCTGAATTTATAAGGGTCTGAATCGACTTGGGCACTTCTGGGACATTGACAACAAGAGTTGGAAAACCATTGACCTTCTGGCTACCCAGTACCAACTTAATAGCTTGGAGGTCTTGCTTGTCCACAAAGTGATGAAAGAGCTTGACAATATAGTGATGCCAATTTGTGATTCGGAGTTTGACTGGAATGCTTGGAAATGGCCCGGAAGCAGTCTCTTATGGAAACCCCATCCTAAAGACATTTATCATACATTGATGCATAAGAAGAATTGGTCTAGTCCCCTTAACAAGATATGGAAAAAACAATGGCCGGAGGAAAGGTGGGAGCAAGTAATGGAGAACATCTGGAAGAAAAAGGTTCTGCAACACATGAAGGTATTTGTATGGAAGGTAACTTGGGGTGCTCTTCCGACGGGGGTGAAGATTCAAGAAAGAGGGATTGGGTCAGATCGATGCTTGGGGTGCAGGTTGGCTAGTGAAGATCTGGCCCACCTATTCATGGATTGCCCAACTATCAAAGGCCTCACAGGGAAAATATGCAAGTGGGTCCAAAGAACATGGAAAATTGGTTTTTTCAAGACTGATCTATTTCTTGGAGAAAAGAATGCAGGTAGTCTTGCCCTCCTCATCAACACTCAAATCGCCAAGTACTTCTTCTTGCATAATGTATGGCAGACAAGGAACCTCCGTGTGTTTGAAGGAGGTTTTGAGGTGGCAAGCTTGGCGGAAATTATACAAGAAAGCAAAGTGCTAATATGGACACTCGGGCGCAAGCAACACTCGGAGGATTGGTCTAGGACTACTTGTGCCTTGTTGTTAGCAGATGGCATGCCTAGGACGGGGGAAAATCTTGGCCATCGGTAATTAAAAGATCTCAGAAGAACATGATAATGGACCTTGTGTATCAAGGATAAGGGGGCGAGTTGGTAGGGGTGGCTGCCCTAATAGCTGATGTAATTATGGTCCCTAGATGACGTCATGGCTCAACACGAGCATGACAAGACCTTGTAATTTTTTGGGTTGATCAATATAATTCACTCACAATTGTGAGTTTTGCTAAAAAAAATAAAAATACATGGGTAGACTTAAAATAAGTTGAAAAAGTAGTGGAGACCAAAAATAGCGTTTTTATGAGTCGCGACCTAAAAGTTGCGTTTTAGCCAAAGGAAGAGTTTTGTTTTGCAATACTGTCTGTGCTCCTTTGTGCTTTGTAGACCAGACCTGTTCCCGTCGTTTTGAGTACCTAGAAGCCTATATTATGAGGTTGTATGACAAAGTTATGGTAGAAACAAATTGCCAGCTGCAGCAGGGTAGACTAAAAGCAGCAGCATGTTAGCTTACAAACAAATATACACAGGTAATAACTCTTTTGTTTCATCCAATAAGAAATGATTTGTAACATTTAATGGCCTAGTAACTTGTGTGTAGTGGAAAATAGCATGAACATAGTGAGCATTTCATTAGAATAGATTCCTAATGAGAATGACAAGAGTGCTTGGGTGGAGAGAGCAACAAAAAGCATAACACCTAGTTAGATAGCATGAACAATACTTCAAAAGAGAGAGAAATTAAGCTATTGACAACAATTGAGGACCGGATTTACATGGAGCCGGTCCCCCCTCCAAAAGGCTTTGTATTATGGTTTCTCCCATCAAAGAAGACATTTTACAATACATTTCTTTGTGTTCCTTCAATACTAGCTAGTGCAATGAAGATGGAAACTTCATGCACGAAGCAAAACACTTATCAAACACAACATCAATTCCCTCACGGTCTCAGACCCAAGACCTCACACACCTTCGAAGATGGTGAGAGCTAGCGGGGTATGAGAGTAGATTGAGAGGAAGAAGGAGTATTCTTACAAGAAAGATATACATCTCCTCACATAATCACTCATATTAGCGTAGCTTAGCTTAGTAATTATCATGGTAGAGGAGGTGAGCATGCATTGAAGCTTGGCTCTTGGTTGGATTTGCATCACAAATCCAAGAGTTGTTGGTGTAGGCCTCCCTTCTCACGAGCTTGGAGTAGGTGGTAAGCTTTCCATTAAAGCTTGAGAAGGAGAGAGAGAGAGAGAGAGAGAGAGAGAGAGAGAGAGAGAGAGAGAGAGAGAGAGAGAGAGAGAGGGCCTTCTTGCTTTACACATAGATTATGTGTGTGTGTAAGTCAATAATGCCCTTGAAAAATCAGCCCCCTCTCTCTCTTGGTCGACCCCTCTTGCTATTTGCTCATCCTCACACCTCATTGGACCTCCCCAGGCCTAGCCAATGGAAATTAAGCAGCATAAGTGATAGTCTTCTGACATGTGTCCCCCTTTATGCTTTTGTGAGAGCTTTAGGTAATTAATTAATTCAACTAAACTCTCATTTGACCCCTTTGCCTCCTGGCCAATAGGAATCAGGCAAGCCATTGGGTTGCTGAATGCTCATTGGACCCCTTGGGAGACTGTCCAATAGTCTTCTAGAGAGCTTAATTCTTATTGGTTCTTTTATTAAGTGTTTTTAAATTAATTAAACTAGATTTACTCTAGCCTAATTCTCATTGGTCCGCCTCGAAGGCCATCCTATAGGAATTGAGTACAGCTTGTGGGCATCTGGGCTAGGGAGCTGACATGTGTCCCTCATTCCCTTTGTGTAAAGGGAGCTTGTGTGTGTGTGTGTGTGTGTGTGTGAGTTTGTCTCTCATCTCCTACTTCTAGGGCTCGCCCCCTCCTATGTAGGGATGGTTGAAGACTTTTGGGACACACACAAAGCATCCAATTTCCCTAGTGTTTGGCCTTTGGACACAACCTTTGAATTTTGGAACCTTAGCATTTTTAAAGTCTTAATGGGCTGAACCTTAGGGTGTTTTTAACCAATTGTTGCACCTCGCTCTTTTGTAGATGCCCCCCCCTTTGGATCCTTATTTTCCCTCCTTTGGATCCCTACTGTGGCCGGTCTGCTAGCTTAACCAATATTCTAGCTTTTCTCCCCTGGCACTTTCTCAGATTAAATGATCAGTTTAACATGAGAAGATCATTTAGGGGAATTAGATATTAGTTATTATGACATGATTGCACTCTTTTATGATGGTACAAAATGATGTTTTGAATTTGATTACCATGTTGATTTGGTTGCACGAGTATGCAATTTTGGCTATTTTATAGATGATGCAGAAACCAATGTGTGAAACAGGATCTGTGCAAGGTGTCATGATATTGGGATCGTGATCGTGTTGCGATTCCGATTAAGATCGTTGTTGCCATCAAGAGATTAAGATTGTGATTGAGATTGAGAGTGAGAGTGTAATTGTGCACAAGATTAAGATTGTGATTGAGATAGCTCGGGGGTGGTCGGGAGGTTATGAAACAAGCTATGCTCCTCTTGTAATGATTACCATACATCCATACAAATTCTTTATTTCATTTATTTATTCTGCGTACTCTGTATTTTTCATCATCAATCTATTTCGCTCTCCTATGTCGCGTTACGTTTTGTTTGTGCTTTGCAAATAATTATTAGCGTTCCAATGTTTAAGGTGATTATTCTTTGTTGCATGTAAAAATAGTTGAGCAAATTAAAAAACCCTAAACCTCTATATATATGAATAATGTGAAGTTTTAAGACGTGTCTTATTATTTGCAAATCATAGAGGGTGAATAGCTAGTCCTCATTTTTGTAACTGTATTGAAAAATTCATAGATTTGTTGTATGCATAATGTCAAATAGAGAGTGCATTGCAATGTGTATATTTGCTCACATCATACGTGGTCAATATGTGGATTGATAGAAGTCCCATAGAAGTGAAGTGCAAATTGCACAATGTGCACATTTGATTGCATTCTTAACGAAGATTTTTAGGTTTAATTACAGCTGATGAATATTTAGTTCTTATGCGTTCAGCTTTAAATTCAAGCAAAGGAGAAAAATGTTGGCACAAGTGGTACGAATTTAGGAAAGAAAAAAAAAGTCCCCCGGCAAAGAGTGGGATTTGCTCACAACATATGCAATCGATATATAGAGTGACAATGCAAATTTTGCTAATGCACAAAATCAAACGGGGCTCCACGTATAAGGGACCATTTTTTGGGTAGCTTTACAAAGAATTGTAAAAAATGCGAGCATCCTTAGGCACCTACAATCGCAAAGCATTTGAGGGAAGAGCTCGCCAGAAAAGGTGGCAAGAGACAACGGGTAGAGAAATCTATAATGGATGCATGTCAAGGCTAGCTAAAGTTAAATACCAATCCTGATAATTTTGTGGTGACACCAATCAACCGTACATAACAACATGCACAAGGAGAGGAAATGCCAAGCAATTTTCCTTTTAAGCACCGCAGTGAGGGTGGATTTGGGCAAATGCGTCCAAGATCATTGCATCAAAGTTTTAGAATGTAGACGCTAGAAGAGCACAAAATGCACTTGTAAAAGCAAATTTTTTTACTGGGAGTACATTAGTCATGGTTGACAGCAATCATTGGAAACATGCATGGAAGAAAATTGGTTTTGGTCCTGGGTTTTCACCCCCTTCGTACCACACGATACGATATGATCTCTTGTACAGATGTTACATATTTGAAGTTAAAGAGCGTGTTTCCAAAATAATTCTTCAGAATATATCGCTTTCAGGATGCACAATTGTTAGTGATGGTTGGTGTGATGTTCAAATAAAACCACTAATCAATGTGATGTTGGTTTTTCCAAAGGGAGAGATGTTCATAAAATCTGTTGACAGTTTTGGTGCTATTAAAAGTGGCAGGTACATTGCTGAGGTCTTGATTAATGCAATTAAAGGAATTGGTGTTGAACATGTCGTTCAAGTAGTCATGGACAATGCAAATAATTGTAAAAATGCTAGCAAGATAATAAAAAAGTGCTTTCCACACATTTACACCAATGCTTGCAATACACACAATTTAAATTTGGTGCTAAAAGATTGGCATAATAGTGAAGAAAATACATGGTTTGCCAAAATAATTGACATAGCGCGACAAGTTGTGAAGTTCATCTTGAAATGACAAAGAGTGATCGATTTGTACATGATGTGCAAGTCAATTATGTTAAAGTTGCATTCTGATACAAGGTTTTGCATACACTTTTATATGTTGGAATCACTCCTATGCAATAAGTGTGATGTGATTGACACTTTCAACTGCACGAATTTTGATGAATGGTAGCTTGACCAATCTGAAAAAGTAAACGAGAAAATTACCTGTGTACATGGATCCATAAACAAGGCTGCTTGGTGGAGGAGTGTAATGGATGCATACCACTTAATGATGTCCATTATGTTTGCAATTTGCAACCCTGATACGAAGGAGAAAAATATGAGCAAAGTGTGGATGATTTGGTGGTCAGAGTCCAACAAAGTCTAAAAAAACCTGAGGAGTTAAAAGAACCAATAGTAAAGAAGGAGTGGTGAATACCATTCTCTACAAAACAATGAATAATTTTGTATAAGTACTTGCATGCAAGGTGGAAGAGCATTCATAGTCCACTCCGTAGTGTGGATTACTTGCTCGATTCAGAGTATTGGACCTGATGTCAAATACAGAGGTGGTTAATGATTTTTATCAAGTAGCCCATACGTTCTACTCAAATATTCATTGACGCCCCCCGCAGCGCAGCAAAAAAGAAGACTGTTAGCAGCAAGCTAACGCGGACACCATTTTTCAGATTTCTCCTTGTAAACTAGTATGCCTTGATTGCCAAGCTTTGGAGGAGGCAGAGAAAGGCATAAAGTTGGAGAGTGCCGGAATGAGTTTTGATATGTATAGTTTATAAGTTATTGAGAAGCAATAGCAAGAAATACTATTAATTTGTGTTGAAGACATCTAGGTAATGTGGATGGACTAGTATCCTGATCATGAGCTGTAGTACATGTAGCGGTTGAACCCTAAAAGTTGAAAGCCGAATGATGTTGTTGTACAGAAAATTACAGCACATAAGTTAAATAGAACATAACTTTTTAAAAAAAGTCACAGATAATAGAGAAACATAACTCAAAAATTATCACAGATATTAGAGGGAAAGACTCTTGAGAAGTAGATTAATACAGAAGAGAGACCTGAATGAGAGATATTACCCAAGAATAAAGATTGATTTTCATTGTATGCTATATTTTTCTATGGTGTTTTAAATAATAGTATTTCTTGCAGTTTGGAGGATGTCCCTTCAAATTATTGTATCTTTTGGTGGACGTTGCATCTTGAGTAATTATCTCTCGTGCTTCTAGTGCAATAGCAGTGCTCCTATCATGTGTATTGTGCAGTACATGAAACTCAAAGTTTTGAGAAAATGGTGGAAAGGACGACACATCATGTTTCATCCGTTTTGGTAGATTTGTCATGTGTTCTCTTTTATTAGCTTCAAAATCAGATGTCATGCCTATATAAACACGGTTATTGATTTTGCATCTAATAGAGTATACTATGTAGCTCTCTTTGTCTGTCGTTGTCTTTTGGGAGTTGGAGCGGCGTCGGAACGGACTGCTTCGTCTTGTGAAGTTATATTGTTGGGGATGTCCTTGCTGGTATCGTTGTCGTTGTCCTGCACTGAAGTGGTGTGTCCAATTAGTATTTAATCACATAATTATATTCTTTAAGGGGTACAAATGGTTACCATATAGCAGTTCAAGCTTTCGAAATGGATCGGTTTTCTCACGAAACCGGGCATAAAAAAGGTCTCTATTAAAATTCCATGTGAATTTCTCATCAGTTAAGATTGCTCTCTCGTTCCCTTTGAATTTTTTTCCAAACTCTTTGACCATGTTGAAAGTGCCTGGCTTGCTGTATTCTTGTCGAGGATGACCAATTTATCAAGGGCAATTTTGTAACCGTAATGAAGCATCTCGATTGCGTAGGTGGTGATTCCAACAGTCTTTGTGTTCAGTATTTCTTGTGCTTCTGTATCTAGTAGTAGTTTGTTTGACTCGTCAAAGTCAATGCCCAAGGATAGCAGTATCTCTTTTTGTAACCCTACAGAAAAAGATAGATATTTTTAAGAGCAACCAAATTTGTTAATGTTTACTATTTGTAATACAAGAATATGAAGAGTTCAAAGTACCTGTTGCCAACTTTAGCTCGCTATTTCTATATTCTTTGTTCCGGTTGCTGCATTTATTGATGTATGAGTGAAGAAGATGAGTCGTGTGGAACCCTTCAATGAATGCACCCGGGGCCTCGCCAGCCATATTTGCTAGTCACATTTGCTTTGAAGTTGGGTATATGGAAGAAGTGTTTTTTGGTTTTGAGGTAGATACGATGTTGATGAACCTATCAAATATCTGAATGATAGAGAAAGAGAAATATTATGGTCGAGTCTTCTAAATATTGGATGGCATAGAATGTAGCTATAAAATAGATTAATGCAAGGAATGGTTACCTGGTCGGTGTCCATGAGAAGATGCTGGAGGTTTTTACTTGCTGTGAAGGAAATCTGCATTCAAGAAAACTTTCGTCAAAGAATTGATTGTATAGTCCATCCACCAAATGAGATGAAAGACCCAAAGAAGTAGAGGACTAGTTTGTGAACATGAGGGAGGAAATGTCTAACCATTGGGGGGGTGTTTTACTGGCCGGCCATAACATCCTTGGGGTTGGAATGTTCAATATTTTGAGATGCCGTCTTTCCGTCACACGAGAGAACATAACGTATGCCAATCCTGGGGTGAAAGCTTGTTTTATAATGTGGATGGATTTCTTTGATATCGTTGCTCCTTGAGATTTGTGTCCAGTGATTGCGTACGCGAGTGACAAAGGGAATGTGCTTTTGTGGAACCATTTGCAGTTGATTGCCCTTGTAGCATGCTTAGTCCTTCGTATTGTCATGGTGGCATCATTGGAAAGTAACATTACTTCTATAGCAACAATTTGACCACTGCAATCGTATGAATAAGAAAGTGTACGACAAGTGAAGCCGTTCACGGCACCTATAGCCAAGTTAATATTCTCTGTAATCATACATCTAGGCCCAATTGTAGTATTGTCCATCTCATGGAATGACTTGTCTTGGAGCCATTCCTGTAGTAATGGCTCGTCGAGAGCATTGGTCTTCAGTGGAATGGAAACAATATCTGATGCCGAGAAGGACTTTTGCAGAATCAAGTTGTTGTACTTATATATATTCTCCCTATGAGTGCATCTCAGTGTAGTAGCATCATCGATTACTCTTGGAGTTCAGTTTCATTAATTACACATTGTGAAATCATTTCTGCTATCTGTTGTTCTGTTGGTTGCTTGACACGGATCGTATCCAAGAATTGGACGTAAGCAAGGTTTGCAGCATGCCGAACTGAGAAGGTCATGTTGTGGGTAGTGGCTGCAACGATGTAAGCTGAGTTTTGTATGTTGCAAACATCGCATAATGGCTCCTAGTGATGGCACACCGGAGGAAGTTGCGCCAAATCCCCAAAAAGCAAGACGAGTTTCTGATTGAATGGATCACAAAGTGTTCCATTATTGATGTTAACTATCTGGCAATTGACCATATTGAAGATTGTACTCGTTAGCATTGATATCTCGTTTATGATAATGATGTTGGCACTATGTATGGCAACAAATCTTTCATCTGTGGGATGAATTGCTTGCGGAAAATGCTGTTTGGAACAAGGAATCCTGAATTGATAGTGGACTGTAGTTGCTAGGTGGCTAAGGCGGGCAGCTGCTGCTCCAATTGATGTAGTGAGGATAACGGTCTTATTATTTTTTATGAAGCTTGAGGTGAAGAACTTTATGAGGAATGTTTTTCCACATCCTGGAACGCCTGTAATGACATGGAGGCCATTGCTTAGGCCTGATATATGATCAAAAATTGCTTGCTGCTAAGAGGTCAGAACTGCATTGTTGGTCTCAACGAACTCTTGCAGTAGCTTCAACATTCTAGCACGACTTTGAGATACTCCTGGTTCGACCGTGTCATTCACTGTACAAGTGAGTGGATCTTCACGATTGAGGATGAACTTTTGTTTTATGAGGTTTACAGTGTGTCCTGTATTTTCAAAGACGAGCATATTGCATTGGGTGTGCTCATTTATATACATCTCCAAGTCTTCATCATCAAGAATCATCCCACGGATTTTGCACTCCAGGAAGTAAGAAGACGGTGTGTTGGTTGGTGATAGTAGCTCCATCTCTTTCCTAAAGGGAAGTTTTTGCAATAAGACATTGAAGAAGAATCCCTTTGTTTGATGACCAGGATCATATTTTGTAAATTTGACGAGGCATTGTTTCTCCGTAAGGCTGTTGTTGTATGCATCACGAAACTCACTACAACAATATGCTCATGCGGCTTTAGGATTTTGTATCTTCTGTGGTAGTCATAGAATGTAATCTTTTCAAGATGAAATGGCCTTGCACAATATAAATCAATTGGATGCATGACTATAGTTTGGCTGCGAGATAGCAACCTTTGCCGTAGTGATGGTGGAGAGGAGTCGATGTACTCAACCCGTTCACTCCTTGTGATGATTGGTATCTTCAAACACTTGATTGCTGCCTCTATTGTAGATATTGGCTTTGATAATATAGAGGCTGCAATTAGTTGAAGCTTTACTTTGTCCAAGCCGTGAAGTCCAAGCCTTGTTGCATCATCTGTGGAGAGGTTCAATTTCCCAAGGGGTTCTGGTTTCATTGCATACTTGAGAAGGTAATGCGATAAAGATGAATTTGTGGCTCTTTCAATATTCATCTGTGCCTTCCATAGGAGCAAGATTGTGGGATGGTATGGGACAACATTTTGATGGTCATACCCAAGACGGTAGTAAAGCCATCTAGCGGTAAATGCATCCATAGTTGAAGTTGTTTTGTATTGTGGTTCAAACAGAAAGCCGTATTTGCACACTCTACCTGATCCCATGACTCTGCAAGAGTCTCTATATCTATGTATCTGTTTTGTGATAACGAGGTTTTGCAGCTCGGTGGTGAAGATGTCTTGTGATTCTGCTGGTATATATGCAGCAATCTCATTTGTAACTCTGCACATATCTTTGTTAGAGATCCACAGTATGGTATGTGCATGCAATGAGCCTCGATGTTGCACTTCATAGCGCACCATGCGATGCTCTACATAGCCAAGTAAATTGCTTCCATTGATGATGTATTTATTCAGGAAAGTGTGCAAGCAGAGGTGAAATAGTGCTGCACACTTAACAGGGCAATCGTTCCATTTGAAGTCTCCGTTGTAGCCTTGAGCATGTTTTTCGATTGTGATGACTTCTTGACATCTTGTTTGGGAAACCTCATCAACAGTGAATGTCAAGAACAGATGTTGTAGTCCCCATGTGTCCACCATTGTTATGAGGTCTCTCAAGTTTTGTCGCTGCCATGATGGAGTACCTGGCATTGTGGCTAGGAGATTGTATCGAATAATATGCTTTATTGCATCATGTGTAGATGTAGCGGTGTGTGTTCGTTTGTAGTTATCAATATCTCTTTGCAAAATATACTATTTGTGGAGTTTGCAATCATGATAGCTTGTTTCAATTGGTACATCATGAGCAAATATGGCTTGTACAATGTGTACACAGAGAAGAAAGTTCTGATTCTCATTTTAATGTATTCACTGAAGTCGAATTATCCTTGGTAGTTTCCTTTTCCTATGGGAAAGAGGAAAGGGAATACCCCTGATTCTAATGTGATATCGTGCACTTCAGATTCATGTGGAGGAAGTCCATTGTATTGAAAGTTGATTGTTCACTTGCTTAGATAAGCGGTATCGCGTATTTGTATGGAACCAAACTTGTGTTTGTCTTTTGCAGTAAATGTAGTTCTCTTTGTTGTGTTGAACAAATTTTGCAATATGCTAATTTCACACTGTGCTTCTGCTTCGTGCATAAGTTCAAATGGATCGTTCTTCGAGTGGTCCCTTACGATATTCTGTATAGCTGATGCTGATAGAATACAAATAGATGTCCTTTTGTTTGGCTGCTCAGTGATGCGCTTGTACCTCTTGAGGACTGGATTGTTCTTTATGTTGTATGCTAGCATTGATGCCAGTGGCGTGTTTGCAAGTAGCGAAGTTGGCCGACACATGTTTTGCTTCCTCGATCAGCAGATTAGTGGATTATCGAGTAACGACCTTCTATCAAGCAGGCCTTTTGCAACTGCAATTGCTGTTTTTGTGATGCTGATTGTGACATCGATGACGCTAAGGAGCTGCACAATTAGTTGATTTGTGTTTAGGATGGCTTGTATGTAGTTGGGCTGCAAGATGACAATGCTGCATGTTCTTGAACTTTTTAGGCAGGTAGGACAACAAGTCCAATTCACTTTGAGATTATGCATTGCAGCTATTTGCAATAAGGTTGCATTTGCTAGCTGTGTGCGGCTGGTGTTAAGACCATCGTTCTGGGTATCTTTTTTTGATAGATTGCAAATGCCACAACTTCTGCAGATGGAAATGTTGTGAGCTGTGATATTTCATCCCTCTTGCCAAGCCTCATAAATATGTTGTACACTAAACTATGAAGAAGTAACAAGATAGAGTAGTAATTTTCGTATATTCATAGTTTGAAAAGTTGCGTATTCTCGGCGTCTTTTGCGGTTAGCATGTAGCATAGTAGCAATTTCCATTGAGAAGGCCTACACATAAATGCAATTGTGAGTACAATAGATATTAATTAGTCTGATTGAAATTAGAAGGGACTAATGTAATGAAATTGGATGACAAAAAAATTAGAAGGGATTAATATAATGGAAGTAGGCGACAAATAAATGTTCAAAGAACTATTGCAAACCATAGTGGAACCTTTAGCTAATACTGAAGAAGGGCATGCCAATGTTGGAGACAAGTTGGAACAAAAGGATAGAATCTCTATAAATAAAAAGAGCATGGTAGCTGCGATGAATTTTCTAGTCATAGTGGAAGAAAGAAATACACATTTCGGAGATGGGACGCAAGCATTGTTCAGGGTGCATATGTAGATGTTCCGATTCTTGATCTAAATCGTCTTTCTTTCAGACGGATTCACCAGAAGGTAGGAATTGTTGATTATATTCTGTATGGCTTGAACCTTGATAGCAGTCCTTGTTTGCATCAAGTCAAGTTTGTAATAGACACAAAATTGGTTGCAAAAAATACCGAGCTGATTGATGACTCATGCAAGTGCATACACATCAATTGATTTGCTCCAAGGGCATGTAGATCTGGTATTCAGGAGTTCAACTTCTCACCAAGGCCTTATGGCATGCTCTTTTGGCTTGCAAATATGTTGGTCTTCTCTCATACGGTGGTCGAAGGGCAAGACCCCAATCTATAATGCCTACTCTTGGTATTCCCTGTCTAGTGAAGTCAAGCATAATGTTCCAAGGGTGAAGGTTATTGTGAATAAGTCCATTGTCATGTGCAAATGCCAAAGCTTTTATTAGCGCACGAATCAAAGACGAAGCATGATTGACGATGACCCTGCCTTGCTGCAACTCAAGTTCAATTGGTTTTTTGTGTTTTTCATCACCCATGGCAAGTACAATTTCACTGATGCTTCCAGAAGGTGTAGGCACACACTCCATCAAATGTCCAAGGAAAGGTCCATTGAAATAAGGAAATATAAGTACCCATGGTGATTGAATTGTATGTGCAAGAGCACGCACAATACCTCGGTGGTTGAGGTCAACACTGCTCTTGTTTGCGAATGATTTGAATTGTTGTTTTGCTTGACCTTTGAATTCCTTACACCAATACACATTGTTGGACGAAAGGAAAGAAATCCCTTTGATTTTGCATTCATAAGTGTCTCCATATGACCCAGATCCTAGTTTCCTTCCTCATTTTGTGGCTTCAAATGGAATGCCCAAGGTGACAGAGCAAAATGAGTTCAATACAGTTTTCTGAATATGCAAACGAGAAATGGATCCTCTGCTATCTCGAAGGGTCTCCTTCCGCAATTTCTTGCTGAAGGTGTTCTGTGTGTCAATATTCCTTGCGTGGGTGGATTTTTCCTTTTCAACCTTCCAGCAGTTATACCAATGTTGTAATTTCTCCATTTGTATGTCCTTTGGTAAGTCACTTCGCAGGTGGATAGCACATTTTGGCATGTCTCCAACAATATTGAAGAGAAGGTGCTGCACGTCACTAATATCTGCACCCTCAAACTTCAAGGCTATTGAGTGAACCACTTCAGAGAGCAAGGCTTGTAAGCGCCGCTCATCTCGCAAGGTTGTTGTTATCTCGTCCAATGTGAGGGCATCCATTACCCGCACTAATTGTGTGCGTAATCTCTTTTTCAAGTGCACTGCTTGTTTGGGAAGCATTTTACCTACATGCACTGAAATGACATTATGATGTATTGGCGAGAGCATTTATCACTTTATAGCTCAAAAGGGGAGCTAGATTTGCTGCAGCAATTACAAGTATTGTCTTGACAAGGAGGAGGAATGGAAATCAACAAATTGGTGTCTATAATTAAATTTATTTAATGACATCAAATATTTGATAAAGCAGTGCAGTATGTTTGGTCAAGATCCATGCTCGTAACCTAGTAGGGGCCTCAACATACAAGCTAACAGGAAGTGCAACTGTTTCACATCGGATGGCATGCTAAGGGTAACAACTAATGGGAATTGTGCTCCTACAAGGGCGACTAACAGAAAGTGGCTCGGTTAAGCACAACGACATGGGGGTCCAAAGTGATAGCCAATGTTGCAGTACGGGACGTGATCTTTGCAGTCGACATGTTACACCATGGAATTGTATAAATAAATTCATCTTTACAGTTTAAAATGGGGGTGTGTACAAAGGAGGGAATCACCACAGTGTGTCTAAATGGGAGACAATGACATTTGCAATCGAGAGGACGATTGGTGTCAAGGTAATCATGCTTTTGGAGTGTGATACATGCCACTATATCTACTCTATAACATAAATACATTAAATTTTACAATTTAAGACGAGGACGTACATAAATGAGACGATGAACACAGTGTGCTAATGGGAGATGACGGCATTTGCAATCGATAAGACGATTGATGTCGAAGTGATCAGGCTTTTGGAGTGTCATATAGGTCTCTATATTTACAGCACAACAGGAAATAAATTCAATTTTACAGTTTAAGATGGGGGCGTGTACAAATGAGATGACGACTACAGTGTGTGAATGGGAGATCATGACATTTGCAATTGAGAGGACGATTGATGTCGAAGTGATCAGGCTCTTGGAGAGTCATACAGTCCTTCACATCTACTCAACAACAAAAGTAGAATTCAGTTTTCTTCTTAATACCCTAAATTGATATGTACACAACAACGACCTCTAACTTGGAACGACAAATTCACAATACTAAACAATATACTAGCAATCAATTGATCCCTGGATTTTCAACAACAATGTCATAGTATTGCATAATAGATGAGTAACCTTGATCACTAAATCACCAAATGATAACAGAGTTTTAAGAAAATATGTTTCTTAATAAAAAAGACAATGCAAAAGTTATGCGTTAATTGACAACATGGAATTATTTGTTGCAGTATACCGTACAATATAGCAACATGCACGTGCAAAATGCTAGTGTTTTTTGTGCAAACATCGTGCACAGAATGCTAGTGTGTTGTGGAAAAAAAAAACCATACATAAGTATGACGTGGAGTTGGCACAACTCTCCACATTTTTTATAATACCGTAAGGAATGTACCTTTTCCCCCGCCACTTTTATCCCCTCCAGTGTTGAAGGGGGACTTATGCTTTTCCTCTAGTGTTAGAGGGACTAGTTTTTTTAGTTAAAAAAAATGTTAAAAAAATGACGACAGTTTGTTAGCTTTGCTTTCTTGCATCTGATTGAAGGAACACTGGCAATAGCCATGAGTTCAATGTTTAGATGCTTTATGCACGGAGCAAGTACGCATGCAGTACTGTCGATATGAAACATATAAATATTTAAAGTAGGGATTTTATTGAAGAACTTAAAAAAAAAAAACCCAAACATTGGCTTAGACAAAGATTGTAGTAGTTAAGTTCTCATCATAGGTCAATTAACTTTTGAAGACGTTTAATATCACAACTAATTACCAACTCTCTCTCTCTCTCTCTCTCTCTCTCTCTCCGTCTCTCTCTCTCTCTCTCTATGAGGTTGTTGAAAACAACACGCCCACACACACACACGAAGATGCAAAGTTACAACCTCTCTCTCTCTCTCTCTCTCTCTCTCTCTCTCTCTCTCTCTCTCTCTCTCTCTCTCCTTCTCTATGAAATCAATTCATCGTGAATTTCTTTGTGTCAGCACAGGATCCCTTTTTAGCAGTCTCCCCCCCCCGCTCTCTCTCTCTCTCTCTCTCTCTCTCTCTCTCTCTCTCTCTCTCTCTCTCTCTCTCTCTCTCTCTCTCTCTCAAAGCGCACCACAGTTGGCATACATATGGACGAAGGTATTGCCAATTACAACAATTTTTTGCAACAATCTCTCACTAATAATCCTAGATCTTCAGCAGTCCCCCCCCCCCTCTCTCTCTCTCTCTCTCTCTCTCTCTCTCTCTCCGGATTGGAGTAAGGCTTAGACTAGCAATATCATCATGAATTTTTTACCTTATTTTTGTGTCTATATCAGCATCGCATGCGTTTAAAATTCACATGTAGGTGATTGCAGACTGCAGCAGTCTCTGCATAGCAGTACGTCCGTCTGTGTGTGTGTGTGTGTGTGTGTGTGTGTGTGTGTGTGGCCTGGAGTGATTACTATCTACAGCAGTCAGTAGTCCCTCTCTCTCTCTTTCTCTTAACCACTTGCTGAAAACGTAGCACAAAATAGGTCTCACAAGCCTTTTCACAACGTTTAATGAATCTCCCTCCCTCTCCCTTTCTCTTAACCACCTCCTGAAAACGCCGCACAACCATGCAACATAGAGCTGTAAGCTCTCTCTCTCTCTCTCTCTCTCTCTCTCTCTCTCTCTCTCTCTCTCTCTCTCTTTTGCACCTACTAAAAATGGTGCAAAGCTTCTTGTCTAGTACTGATCGCGGATGCTCCCTCTCTTTCTATCTCTCTACGAGCGCGACCATACATTACGCAAAGATTCTTGTCTCCTGCCGATCATGGATTCCCCCCTCACTTCTGAGCCTCCTTGTCTGCTACCGATTGCGGATTTCCCCCTCACTTCTAAGCCTCTTCTACTTCTTCTTAGCTTCCTTTTGTGTTTTAGTTTAGTGCTTCAATTTACTTTAAAAAAAAAAAAAACCAGACAATGGCTTAGACAAGGATTGTAATAGTTAGGTCTTATGATAGGTCAATTTCACTTTTTGAAGACGTTTACTAATTATCAGGTCCTTAGACAAATATTCTAATAGTTAGGTCTTATGATAGGTCTATTTAACATTTTGAAGACGTTACTAATTACCAGTTCTCTCTCTCTGCGCCCACACATACATAGAGCTGCAGCTGGCTTGCAGAGCAAAGTCTTTCTTTCTCTCTCTCCGGCCTGCAGCGTAGCTTCTCCTTCTTTCTCTCCGGCCTGCAGTGAGCCCTCAGCAAGAAGTTCTCTCTCTCTGGCCTGCAGCACCGCAAAGTCTTTCTTTCTCTCTCTCCGGCCTGCAGCGTAGCTTCCCTTTCTTTCTCTCCAGTCTGCAGCAACAGTGAGCCCTCAGTTGCTATTCGGAATGGCATCTCTTGGAATGCATGCATTGATTGCGGGATCCTCACAACAGGAGCATTGATTTGCAAACGTTAGCGGCAGCTCTCTCTCTCTCTCTCTCTCTCTCTCTCTCTCTCTCTCTCTCTGTCTCTCTCTCTCTCTCTGTCCTGCAGCAGCGAAAAGTCTCTCTTTCTCTCTCTCCGGCTTGCAGTGCACAATCTCACTTTCTTTCTCTCCGGAATGGCGTTTCTTGGAATGTAGTGATTGCGGGATCCTCACAACAGGAGCACGAACATAAGGACCGTTTAAGGGTGTCAGCAGCGCCGCGTAAGAATAGCTGGCATCCAAAGGAGGCTTGGCTTGAGCTTCCCTCCACGGAGGGCAATAAATAATACACATGACAAGCAGCAAATATACGCCCCGGCCGGCCCTCAGCCATCGTCCTACACTGTAATATTGTATGTGTGTTGTTGTTGGCTGGCAGTTTGTAGACCCTCCCTCCCATCCATTGCAAACGTTACCGGCAGGCAATACTGGCATGCAATGCAATACTTGAAGCAGAGGACTCTCTCTCTCTCACTCACACACACATATAATCAAGGTAAAAAATATAATTACCCTCACTCTGCAATACCTCTGCTGCGTCAATTTCTGGTGTGTATTACCCTCTGCTCTGCAATACCTTTGCTGCATCAATTTTCGGTGCGTCAACTTTGTGCTGCGCCAATTGCGCTCTCTCTCTCTCTCTCTCTCTCTCTCTCTCTCTCTCTCACTACATATAAGTTGGCTGGCTCCAGCTTTTTCGAGTGCTCTTTTTCTAAACTCCATACAACACCAACACCATGCACTATATATAAGTTGGTTGGCCGCTTCTTTTTTGATCTTTTTTGAGCGCTCTTTTTCTAAGGGTGCCAACACCATGCTTTTCTCTCTTTACCTCTGTTCTCAATTACTCTCTCTCTCTCTCTCTCTCTCTCTCTCTCTCTCTCTCTCTCTCTCTCTCTCTCTCTCTCCATCCATCGCGTTTTTTCTAAGCGCGCCAACACCATGCTTTTCTCTCTTTACCTCTGTTCTCAATTACTCTCTCTCTCTCTCTCTCTCTCTATCCTCATTTAGCTGCCCTATCACATGTGGCCACATGGCATAGCTAGGCTTGCTCCTTTAGTGAAATCAATCTTAGATAATCAAGGTAAACATTTATTATTTTGATTAATAGAGAATATTGTAACTCCTATTTTCTCTGATAAACCTTGTAATTAATGAGCCGGGGCTACACGCTTTTAGATTGTATCAGCCAATCAATTTTCAGCTTTGGTAGAACTCCAGATTATTAATTTTGACCACCCAAAAACCTTGGCTAAGGTATAAAAGCCAATTTTTGTAAGTTTTTGGATAAGAAATACACAGCGTGAGCTAACGGCGCTCACTTCTCCTTCTCGCGCTTCCTAATCCCTCTCCGGTTGTCACATTGCGAATGCGTTTGTTGCATTGCAACTTCAGAGCTCTACGCATTGACATAAGCCATTCACCGTATTTCGTAGCTTTTGGCATCGTCGACCCGCGGCCTAATTTCATCATAACTAGGAATTTATACTTTTTCATTGAAAACTAAGCATAGGCGGGGTACTGGGGTATCATCGCTAAGCATTTAGATGCATTCTGGGTCGAAAACGACTAGGTCAAAAATCCATTGCTGTTAATAATCGCGATTTTGGAACTTGACGTAAAGTGGGATTTGAGGCCATGGGCATGTGTGCTTAGTTCTTATAAACTTGTCCTAGAAGTTTCATTACATTTGGATGTCATTGGATGTTGTAACGGATGTGATTTGCTTGCAGATGAGCGATTGGCTTTTGGTGATTTCAGTCACTTGAGTGTAGCTTGAGTTAGATGCGAGTTGCTAGTTGTTTTCCGAGAGAGTGACAACCTCTTGTAGCCTCTATGCACTAGTCGAGTCAGCTTCGTCCCATGGTTTGACAAATTAATCGTGGTTCTCGCTAATACTGCAATAAGATAGGATGGTGAGGTTAGACACGAGTCCCACATTTGACGCCTTTGTCGGGGATCGAAGAGGCCTAACCTAGGAAAAAACACGAGCGTCTTGTGTAGTTGTCTTTTAACTTCCTCTAGGTTCGCCTAGAGTTCAAAACTTTCTCTTAGAGCCGCATAGCTTAAGATTGTTGTCTTTTGTTGTGTAGAGGTAGCTTGGAAGTAATTGTACTTGCTGAGTACCTTTAGGACTGTTAGGATCGTAGATTTAGATTAGGATTTGGAGAATGATTTGTAGACAAGACAAGTCTTAAGATCAAGACTCTGAAAAACATAAAAAACACAAGAAAACGAGTGTTTGTGGACACTTTCCACAACCCCATTGCATGAGAATCTAGGAGTAGGGTAAGTAGGATCCGAGGTGGATCAGAACATTGCTCTTTCTGAAAGAATTAAGTGTGAATTGTTATTGGAAGTTGCAGAATTTCAGGTCTATGGCTAGAAATAGCTTGAAAAGACTCGAATCCACTCAATCTGACTGGAGAGTAAGCCTAAGAGTTGTCCGAACCAGTGGGTAAGCTCAAAGACACTTCGAGGTAAAAATTTTAAGAGTTGACCAAAACTCAGATTATTTACTTTTTCTTGATATTTTAGGCCAAATTAAGTTTTGACTTGATTCATAGGCTTAAAAAACATCATAAAAAGACTGTATTTGAGAAAATTGCAAAAAAGTGCTCATTTCAAGCCTAAAGTTAATAATCACGATTATTAACTTTCTGCTCTAAATTGGCCAAGGTTCATATCATTGACTCATTGCATGTGTACAAACAACTTTTGTAAAGGCCCAAAAGATTTGGATCTCTAAACTGGCAAAAAATTGGGTAAAGACTAAAGTTTGTACTGACTTTTTGAATCTTGAGTATAATTTTGGGAAAAATTTGTCCAAACTTGTTGAAATTTGATTCATAGGCTTATGTTAATGTGATAAACATGTGTATATGCTCAGTTGACCAAAAATTTGTACAAATTTATCAGAAGTAAATAACCGCGCTTATTTACATCTGACCTATTTTTCAACTTTTTTGACCAAGTCTGCATACCACTAGCTTCTCCATGTTGTAATAAGTCCACAAACCAAGTTCGGTAAGATTTGGACCACTGGAGTGAAATTGGTGACTAATATTGCAAAGTTAGTCTACGGACAGATAATTGATGACCATTTGACCAAAAATTATCCAAACTTGATGGAAATTGGCTAGCGACCTTAACTTAAGGTGCTTAATAGATATGTGTCAAAGCTGGGGCAAAAACTTGCAAAAATATAGATGGAGTAAACAATCGTAATTATTTACATTTGCTTCAAAACTTGATGATTTTGCAAATTTGAGTACACCACAAGGTCAAGCACATCAAGTAGACCTCATAAATCAATTTTGGTGAAATTTGGATCTCAAAAGTGAGACTTAAGCCAGATTCTCGAAATCAGAGTCTGGGAACACCAAACAGTTGATAAACTTGATCAGAATTGGTCCAAACTTGTTGAAATTCGCCAGAGACTCTAACAAGTTGTATACTTGCCAAACCTAACAAAAAGGTGCAAAAACTGACAAAAGTAAATAATCACGATTATTTACTTCTGCTATCCAGAGATATCATTTTGGACTTTTGAACTCATACAGTGATAGACCAACATAATATAAGGCCACAGGGCAATTTTGGGTTCAATCGGATCAAAATTGGTACAGATACACTCAGTTTACAGGTTGCAGATTAGACCTTTGATTTTGCTAAAGTCGAATCTGAAAGTCAAATTTTGACTCCCATAGTTCAATTTGAAGTGATACATAGAGACCAATCAAGAGAGTTCTCAAGAGCTCCACTGTCTTTGTAGAAGAATAGCTAACTTGATTAAATTTATACAGGAATCAGGTTGCAGACGAGGAGTCAATGGCTTGATAGAAAGTTGCAATTGAATCGAGTGGAAATTGACAACAAGTCAATCCAAAGGTGAGTACTCTATCCAGGGCTTCATAAGTCTATATAAACTTTAAATCTGGTCGTGTACTAGGAAATTAGGGCATACTCGGAGAAACCTCCAGTATTTTATTTACCGAAGAAAGCGTGAATCAAGGCAATTCCTTGCACACAATTCCTGAAGAAGTCTCAGACACTTTTTCAGATTCAACATCCGAAATGTCTTCTTACTCCACTCACTCACAAACCGGAACGATAGTGCGCTATAAGCATATACTATCTTTTTACAAGACTAACCGTCATGGAGCCCATGTTTACTTGGACCCTAACGAGGAGTATGCTATTCGCATTGATGACCATGGTATTGAGTTCGAAGAAGAGGTTAGGGCAAACAAACAAGGAAAAATATACGTGGATCGAAACGGAACTCAGTATTTACAGGTCAAAAACCCTGACGTGATAGACAAATGGGGATTAGAAGTAAGCACTATAATCCCAGATATGTCAACAAAAGAAGGACCACCAACTTTGGAATTCGAGGGATACGATCAAGTAGACTTGAAGCCTTTGAAATGGCTTAGTACAGATAATCCTAGGATCGGAGTCTATTGTTGGGAAGATAGAAACATAAAAGTTCTTTTGTGGACTTCTCATGCCAAACTAGGACGAAGGCCATGAAGATCATCTATATCTTCAAGATCAAAGATAAGGGATCAACATACCTACCAACGTACCTGTTTAGGGATTGTTATAACAACAACTTTATTATGATAACTCCTGAAGAGGGAGAACAAACCAAATACCAAGGGTATTCCATACGGGATTGGATATTGGGGCAAGGACTAGACACAATTCCAAGGGATGAACACCGTGAGAGATCATCTGAGAGTAATGTGAAGAAACCAGAAACCACCTCATCACGTAGAAAATCGGGTGACACTAAGGCCAGTCCAGGGCTACATGAGTCACTATTTTCAACAGACTGGTTTGAAGGACTTGGAACAGGACCAACTCCCAGAAGACCTAGAGTTGAATCAAATAGACGTGTCATACCAGCTGATTTTCAAAGATGGGTCAGAAAATACAGTGGATCAGGGGATCCATATAACCACTTAGCAAGATTTAAGCAAGTGCTAAGAGCAGAGCGTATATTCGATTTCCATACTCAATTCAAGGGGTTTGGAATGACATTAGAAGGAAAATCTTTGACATGGTTCCAAAACATTCCACCAAGGTCAATCATGGACTTGAACACATTAGCTCAAGGGTTTGTAGCTGCTTGTTCCAAAACGGAGATTAAACATAATATGGTAGCTCCAATTTACAGCTTTAAACAGAAACATGGTGAGTCTGTTAGGGATTGTGCAACTCGAATGAAACAATACATTGCCAGATGCCCAGAGATGGAGATACCTGCGGAAGAATGACTTGTATCTTTGTTTCTGGAGGGACTGCTAAACAAAGAACTTCATGCTATACTCTATATTAAAAAGCATATAACCCTAGAAGCGTGTGTGTTTGATGCTATTGACCTAGGAGACAATTGCGAGATCTTCAATGAAGAAGATGTCCCTAAGGATAACCAAAGTGAGAAAACAACATCCATTAAACCAGCACAAGTGGGAATGGCTGCTGCGGCACCACTCTCAACAATAGAAGATATGCTAAAAAGGATGAACGACATGATGAACAATATGCAAAAAGCACCTATAAGAGGACCAAAACAAGGGATACCTCCACAGGGACAACCAATTAGGCCACAAAAATGGTGTGCAATCAAGGGTAAATGGACCAACCATGAGACCCACGAGTGCTACTTCAGATCAAAGTATGATGGGAATGTTCAGTACGTGTCCATGAGGCCACAAGGACAACCTATGTATAGATATCAGCCCTATATGGCCCAAGCTCAAAGACCACCAATGGGTATGGAAAGACCTCAGCGTGTGTTGGGACAACAACCTCCGTATCCAGGACATAATGTAGTGCCTGTAAAGTACATGCACTAGGAAGGAGTCATAGATGAACAATCATTAGTGCCTGTTACACCCTATGCAGAGCATAGTCCATCTACAATAATGGTAGAAGTAGATTGGTATAGTCCACATCCACCACCAATGAAAGAAACCATGAATTATGCTCCACCAGAGCTCGCATCAATGTATTATGTAGCTAACCAAGGTGTCAGACCTCCCATGGGAAGACCCATGATGAAGCCTAGAATAGGAAACTGTCATAACTGTGGTGCTGATGACCATTGGAAGAACGAATGTCTAGAGCCTGACAAAAACCTCAAACCAATTGAAGCCTATTGCATACAATGTTGCAAAAAGGGAGGACACTTTCCGAAAGATTATCGTAAGAATCCTTTGAACAAGGAAAAAACTGTCGTAAATGTAGTCCAAGTGATGCCTAGTAGCTCATCAGAGAGTGAACCGATTGTTCCAATCAAGGTAATCACTAGAGCCCAGATAAAGAAAAAGAAACACAACTCCTCTGATGATTCGGAGAACACGAAAGTTTCTTCTCAAAGAATCAAAAGGAGCAGAAGCAAAAGATATGAGATGAGAAAACAAAAACAACGGGTTGAAAATGAAGAGAAAGCAAAAATGCTAGCCTAGGACAAGTTGAAAGAAACTGGCAGTGAATTCAAGGAAACAACCATGAAATCTAGAGGATCCATTCTAGTTGATAAAATTTTTGAGCCTATTAATGCTGCCTTGGAAGCCTACCAAGCAGGACTTCCAAAACATGGAAAACAAATGGAAAAACTATCCATCCCCAGACATGGAAGCAGCAAAGCTGGAGGCTTATCAAAATTTGGTAAGAATTATTCAAAAAATGCTGGATAAACAAAAACCCAAGCTTGAAAGTATTGCAAAACCTGAAGAGCTTACGGTAGAAGAAACGAAATCAAAATCCGATGTGGTGGCAGAACCCCACCTTGAAACAAGTGAACTAGAGCTTATAGTGCTGGACAACGAAGATGCCTTAGACGGAATTCCATTCGTAGAGGAAGACTGGCCAGGACACTTATGGGAAAAGGTGAGAGAGATCAATGATGGGAGCCTAACTTTAAAGTCAACTCCTATAGAGGAAGTCTGGTTGGATAACCTACCATCTGATATAAACATGGATTTACAATCCTTATATGGAGATTGCGGATCGAAAGCTTCAGGAATATCTAAACCATTGACATTAAAAACATTACCTTCTTACTTGGGAGATAACGAAGATAAATCCATCGTTTGCAAGACCACTCAAGTAAAAAGAGTTGAACAGACCCTAGAAGTAGACAACATTCATTCAATCATGTCTACACCCATCCAATGCATTCTTACTTTCGTAGACTTGTTATAACTTAGACCATACTTGTGGAACAATTTACAGAAAACCCTAGAGAAGGTGGGGATAACGGGGTTAATATCTAAGAATTTCGGAAAATTAAAAAATAAAATGAAAAACAAAGAGATTCGATAATGACATTGAAACCATGGAAATACTGGATAGTGGAGCTGGCATAGCCATAGCCACTAAAGCAGTATGGGAATGCTGGGGACAGCCAGCCATTAGACAAACTCGAATGAAATTGCAGTTGGCTAACGGACACATTGAGAGACCATTAGGGCTGCTTGAGAAAGTGATAGTCAATTCCTGTGGAATCGAATATCAACACACTTTTGCCATGGTAGACTTTGGAAGAAAACTCAACTATGAAATCATATTGGGAAGACCTTTCATGCGACATGTACAACTTATCCAAGATTGGGAAATAACTATCTGTACTTGAAGTAGATTGGATCTATAACAAGAGTCAATCTAAAAGATCACACTTATAGAGATGTCTTGAAAACACCCATCCAAGAGTTTGATTCAGTCTCTTCGACTGAAACTAAACTCCCATCCTGGTTAAACAAAGACACTCCTATTTGGATGTACGGAGCTTCAGAAAATGGAAGCTTAAGACGAGAGGAATGTATCCTAGAAAGGGATTGTACAGACGAAGGCTACGTACCTGAACCCTTTCCACAGCATTTATTTGAGCCATTCGAGTGGACTCAAATTTTAGCGACAATGGATGTATGTGTGAATACGTCTATGCCTACTCAATTTTGCAATGAGGATGGCTACGACATAATTCCCATCCAAATGACGTCAGTCCTCAAAATTGAAAACGAAGATGAGGAACCCAAGGACTTGATGAAAGCTCAACAAGTCTTTTCAGACCGCTATTACGATGCAACTGATAAGTTAGATGAATCTTCAGCTAGCTCAAAAGATTCGGGGTCAGAAAAAGAGAATACGAGAGCTCAATTACTCTTAAAGGGAGGGGAGGAAAAGTTTTTTGACTTTCTAAACTAGAAATCAAGAAGACAAAAATGGTATAGATAAAAGAGAGACACCAATATCGTAAAAACACGACCTATGCCATCAGTCTCTAGTAAAACACAATTCCTCATGTAGATAAATGCCTCATAAATGCTAATGATTGTGTCAAGGACAAAATAACTGGCAGACATCCTTCAAACAAAAACTCAGAAATGTCTTAGACATCGAGAAAAACAAGGAAGGGTACTCAAGAAAAATCTCAGGATAAAAAACCACTCATGACCATAGTTGAGCGGAAAAAGAAATATCAAGAGTTGAAAAAATCTCTAAAGGAGATATACACAAACGAAATGGAAACCACAGAAGAGGATGGTAAGGATGTAATGCATGATCCATCCCATTACAAAAATTATACTCTCCAAGATCGAAAAATCATAATTGAACAACCTGTTAGGGAACTACGAAAACAAAGCAAATCTTACGAAGGGCTTGAAAATGCTAAAAGGGTAGACTTGGTTGAACCAGGAGAAGAGCCTAGACCTGCTTACATTGCAAATGACCTAACAAAAGAAGAAGAAAAGATTTTCTTGAGTTTGTTAAAGAAATACCAAGATATCTTCGCTTGGTCTTACAAGGATCTCAAGGGTGTTGATCCAGAAATCTGTCAACATACTATACCCATGAGAGATGATGCGAAACCAAGTAGATAGAGACCATACACGAAACATTTTCCAAGAAGATCAAAGAAGAGATTGAAAAACTAAAGGAAGCTGAATTCATTTACGAAATTGAACACACAGATTGGGTGTCTCCAATTGTAGTAGTACCTAAGAAGAATGGGAAATTACGAGTGTGTGTTAATCTCAAAAAGGTGAATGCAGCTATCATTAGAGACAACTTTCCTCTTTCGATAACTGAGCATGTTTTAGAACAGGTTGCAGAAAAAGAAGCTTACAGCTTCTTAGACGGCTTTTTGGGATACAATCAGCTTTTGGTTGACCCAAAAGATCAGCATAAAACTGCTTTTGCAACATAATCGGGTATATTTGCCTATCAGGTTATAACGTTTGGGTCAACTAATGCTCCAGCCATGTTTAAGAGGTTGATGAGCCATGCTTTCAAAGAGTATCTTCGGAAATTCTTAGAAGTAAATATGGATGATCTATGCGTACATTCGTCAATCCGGGCTGATCATTTTGAACATCTCAAAAAGGTATTTGAGAAATGTAGACTTTATAGGATTTGCTTAAATCTTGAAAAGTGCACATTCATGGGAAGACAAGGAAAAATTCTTGGACATATAGTGTCTAAAAATGGCATAGCTACTGATATTGAGAAGGATCAGGTCATTGCTGATTTGCCTAGACCAACAATAGTCAAGGGGGTACAAGCCTTCATGGGACATTGTGGATATTACCGACGGTTCATCTACATGTATGCTATAATTGCAAAACCCATGTATACCTTGATTACGCACTTTGAATGGACCGAGGCATGTGAAGAATCCTTCATGAAGCTTAAGCAAGCTCTCACCTCAGCTCCAATATTGAAAGCACCACATTGGGATAAGGTATTCTACGTACATGTAGATGCTTCAAACTTTGCTATTGGTTGTATACTAGCTCAACCAGGAGATGGAAAAATTGACTTTCCTATTTCTTATGCTAGCCGACAATTGAACATGGGGGAAAATAATTACACCACCACTGAAAGAGAAGGACTAGGAATGATCTATGTCGTTAAAAAGTATAGACACTACCTATTAGCCAACAAGTTTGTGTTCTTTGTGGACCACGAAGCTTTGTTGTATTTGGTCAACAAGCCATGCAGCACAGGGGGAATAGTGAGATGGTTCATCATTCTTCTCGAATTTGATTTCACTGTGGTTGTAAAAAAAGTCACTACACATCAACGAGCAGATCATTTGTCAAGGATTGTTTCAGGGGAATTACCTAAAGGGGTAGAAGATGATTTACCAGATGCCTATTTGTTCTCCATGGAAATGATACCTAGATGGTCGGAAAACATTGTGTCATTGATGACAATAGCTCAAGTGGATTCACAAATACCACTTCCTACCACAATCGATTTAATCGAGCAATTGGCTATGTATTAATTACTAGCTGGAAGGCTATATAAGAGAAATCGGGTCGGGGTATTGCTTTTATTCATTAACCCTGAAGAAAAAGAACAATACCTAAGTCAAGCACATGTTACCATAGTAGGACCACTTTGCGGAAGACCAAATTATGCAACGAATCTTGAGACTTGGAATATTTTGGCCGACTATGAGGAGAGATGTTAGATCTTTTGTAAAAGATTGCCCTGAATGTCAAAAACAACCACCCATTCCTCATGTAACATTGTTTCAAATGTCACCTGTTCCTAAGCGGAGTAATTATCTGGTTACTTACTTATCGAGCCGAACATTTCCTGAGGATATGAGTAAACGCCGTCAAAGAGAAATTGAAACTAAAGCAAGGGACTATGCTCTTATTGGGAACCAATTGTATGGGAGAGGTAAAGATCAACATTTGCGTCTTTGTGCAAATGAAAACGAGTATATTCCGATTATAGAACAAGCACATGCTAGATGAGCTAGAGGTCACTTTTCTAGTGAGACCACCGCAAGAGCAATCTTGATGGCAGACATATGGTGGCCAACACTTTTTGCAGATGCCAAAGTATATGTTCGAAGGTGTGATGCTTGTCAACGAGCAAAAATGCCAACACGAGTAGATAGCATGCCCTTAAGACCAATGATGGGGACTAGAGCCTTCACCAAATGGGGTATATATTTTGTTAGACCGATACAGCCACCTACTTATAGAACCCAAGCTCAATATACCATTGTAGCTACGGACTATTTGACCAAGTGGACCCAGGCTAAAGCGACTCAAAAGAATGATGCCTGAACCACTGCTGCATTCTTATATGAGTATGTATTCACGAGATATGGGCTGCCAATAGAGATTGCCAGTGATCGGGGAACTCATTTCCTCAATGAGGTAATAAAGTATTTGCTTAATGATTTTATGGTCATCCATAATAAATCAGCTCCCTATCACCCACAAGCAAACGGACAAGCTGAGCATACGAATAAAATTCTTAGCTCGGTACTGACCAAAGTGGTTAGTTCAGGAAGGATAGACTGGGAAATGAATCTCCATGCTACTCTATGGGCTTATCGAGTTTCATTCAAAACAGCTCTAAATGCTACACCCTTTAACCTTGTTTATGGTCTTGATGCCATACTGCCAATAGAATTTCTATTGCCGACATTAAGGGTAGCACAGGATCTTGAGTGGACTGGACATGAATTGTTAGAAAGACTTGAAGATTTGGAAAATCTAGACAAGCAAAGGCTAATTGCCGTAGCTCATATCTATGCACAAAAGCGGAAACAAAAACAAAGTTTTGATTCCCACTTAATCACAAAAATCTTCAAGAAAGGGGACTTAGTTCTAGTCTATTCACTTAAGCAACACATTCCCAAGTTTAAGAAAAAGGGAAACGGACCATTTATCATTGAAGATGTATCTCCAAGTGGAGCAGTAAAATTGTCCAGCCTAGATGGTGAACCAATGGCTAATTGGATTAGTGGATGTTGTAAAAAGAAATACAATTTGCCACTAACCAATGAATTGCTAGAGAGAATGCATGCAACCAAACAAAGGAAGATCAAGTGACAGTAGGTTATTGATGAAGCCCAAGAGGAAGCTAGACTTCGGGTACTCAAGCGTAAAGCTGCTCTCAAGAATCAACAGATACCGATTCCCATCAACACTTTAAAAATAGATGATGGACAATGGGAATTACCTAAAGACGCAATTTCAATAGATGACGATTGGTTAGATGGAATGGATCTACGCATCAAAGTATAGCTCAACAATCATAGCACCAATGATTTGATAGACACAGGAGCTAGAGTGAATGCAGTCAGTTATTCCACATACAAGAAGGCAACAAGTCAAGCATTGACAACAGGAATAGCTACAATCAAAGGATGCAACAAGAATCCAACTCCAACATTGGGAGTAGTCAACTTGAATGTGGTTGTCATAAAATCTAATATCTCACCAACCCAAATGATTTTCTCATATTAAATTGATCACTTAATGCGGGAGAATAAACGGGAACAAGTGTTAAGATATAGATATGTGCTTATAGATCTATCTCAACACGGGGCCAATGGAAAAGGGGCCCAAATGGGAGATGGTCTATCAAAGAGAAAGGCTAACCAATGGAGCATAAGACCTTAGGGTTAGATTCATTGAAGACCTCCAATAAATGTGTGTAAAAGTCCTTTGAACTTAGGTAAGCTAGGGCTGAGCTTGAGGCGGGAACCCGGCCCAAGCTAGAGGTGCTTGTCCTGCTTGAGGTGCTTGTCGTACTTGAGGTGCTTGTCATGCTTGAGGTACTTGATTAAGATGCTTGACTGGCTCCATGCTTGAGGTGCTTGACTTGCTGCATGATTAAGGTGCTTGAGGTGCCTTGGGAAGCTTGCCTGAGATGCTTGTGGGAACACCCCTTAAACCAAGTGCTTAGTCATGCTTGATGACTAAGGTGCTTGAGCACCAAAGTAAAAAAGGATCCCTAAGAGAGGGGGGGCGAGCCCTTTTCCTAGGGGCTAGAGAGAGAACACCCACATACACACACAAGGGAAGCCCCAGCTTGAAGAGGCAGCAAGGACACTTGTCAAGTTCCTCCCCATGTTGCCCTCATTGTGTGCCTGAAGCCTATTGGTTGGACACCCAAGGGGTCCAATGATAATTTAGGATATTTAATTAATTGATTTTGCATTTATCAAGTCCTCTCTCTCAAAGGGGAAAGGGGGACACTTGTCCCAAGGCTACCCTTGTTGCTTGTAATGACTCCTGCTTGTGATTGGCTAGGCCTGGAGGGGTCCAATGAGCTTTCATCATGAGCTACAAGGGGGGGTCGACCCAAGCAAGCTAGGGGGATTCTTAGGGGGTATACTCACCCACACACACTCACAAACACTCTCATTGTGTGCTATGCAAAGTGCAAGAGCTCCCTCTCCTTCTCCAAGCAAGTAGAGGTTGAGAGTCTACACCAACACTCTTGGCTATGGAGTGCAAATCCAACCAAGAGCCATGCTTCAATGCTTAAGCTTGCCATCTCCTTCTTCTTCATTACTATGCTATTATGTATGATAGCAAGAAGAGTATGATAAGTGAGGAACTAGTTCTTTTTCCTATGAATGTTTCTTCTTCCTCTTCCCTACCCTCATTCCCTGCTAGCTCTCTCCACCTTCGAAGGTGTTTGAGGTCTTGGGACTGAGGCTTGGGACAATTAAAGCTTTCTTTAAGTTCATGTTATGCTATGATTGTGATGCATGAAGCTTTCCATCTTCATTGCATCACCTAGGTCACAAGGAACACAAAGATTGTATTGTAACAAGTCTCTCTTTATGGGAGAAATCATAATACAAATGCCTATTGGAGGGGGGACCGGCTCCACATAAATCCGGTCCTCAACTGTTGTCATGTTCTCTAAATTCTCTCTCTTGCAAAAGTATTGTTCATGCCAAGTTAACTAATTGCTATGATTATGTTGCTATCTTCAATTATGTCTACCCGCTATGCTCACAAAGTTATTTCTCGAAAGTATTCTCATTAATTTCCGCTATTCTCAAGTTGAATAGGCTAATTCCATTACATTGGTATCAGAGCATTTGGTTTCTCTTTTCTTGCTTAAGAAGAGAGGTCCTTAAGTAGCCTATAAATGGTTGATGTTGTTAATTATAATAGGGTAAGTGGAACTGGGATCTAATATCGGTTTTGTTAAGCCCACTATGTGGGGGATGGTGCACACCTCGGGAGCTTTGGACTTAATAATGGAGTCTTTTTAGACTTGCCTACGGTTTTACCATTATTGAGCCATAAGAAGTCCGAAAGAAGCTATCCCTTGGCAACATCTGCTATGTTAGACCTACTCCTCTACTTTCTATAATTAACCACTTTGAGCCGTGGGTGTAGATACTTAAGAGCCAATTTTCAAAGGCTAAGAGGAGTGGCAACTAAGGTTTTGAATTGCCAAAGCATACACTAAGTACATACATAAAATTTTGTTAGCATGGCTGACAATAATCAAGAGAGTAGAATGAACATTGATAGCTTTGAATTTTCACATGAAGGTGCTAATGAAGATGCTCCCATGTTTGTGAATTATCTTGTGACTAGGTTGCAACAAGCTATGGGCAACCCTACTTTGGAAGCCAAAGTTACTCAACAACTTCGTGCCTATGGAATTTTCCTTCTTCTCCAAGAGGAGAGAGAGCTTAGTAGGCCTCTTGAAGAGACCCCCAAAAGAGACTCTCTCCCATTCGAGAGGAGGAATCCAAAGAGAAAGAAAGCAATGAAAGTCTAAGTTCTTCTGAAGATGTGACGCCACGAAGAAGGCGGTCTAGACAATCGCCTACTCCTCCCAAGAGGAAAAGAGCAACCCATAGTCCTTCTCTTCATCACTCTGAAAGGCAAGAGAGGAAACAAAGGAAGAAAAGGGCTAGGAAGAGGTCACCCTCTTCTCCTTCTTCTTCACCTTCCTCCTCTTCCGATGAAAGTTATGGCTATTCTCCTAGAGAATACAAGAGGGGAGGACATCGCAAATCATTTCCTGTATGGCGAAGGTCACAAAAGCTAAAGAAGTTCAAGGAGGGAGGAAAGAGTATCTCTTTCTCACCTACGATGGCACCTTTGGTGCTACTGACCAAGTGTTGGCCTTCATCCAGCAATTTGATGCGGCCTTTGGGGACGAGGGCTTCACAGAGTCCTCCAAGCTATGCCATGTAGCTATGCACTTCCAAAAATCATCTCGTCAATGGTGGGCCAGCCTTCGTGGCAATGGAGAAGCCCCAAAGACATGGAAAACTCTACGAGTTTCCATCATGAAGCAATTTCTTCCAAGCGATACTAAAGATAAAGTTCTTACCGAATGGTGCGGCTTGAAGCTTCTCTCTCATGAGTCTATCAACAAGTATGTAGACAAGTTTTGGGATTTACATCTCAAAGAGACTGTCTTTCAAAAGATAGACTTTGCCGAGCAAAGACAACAATTCTGTGCGGGATTACCTGAAGAGATGGCCGAATACATCAACTCTCAATGGCCCGGTACTATTACCGAAGTAATCCACCACACCATGGTTGCTTCACGCATCAATTTCCATCAAGGGGCTAGACGTAATGTCAAGCCCATGGAAAACAAAGATAAAAATGATGCAAAGGGGAAAACCAATGCTCAAAACAATTCCCAAGTCACTTCCAACAACAACAACAACAACAACAACAATCAGTCCAAGGAGAAGGGAGTTTACAAAGGTAAAAACAAACTCTCTACTGAAGATCTTGAAGCTTTTCGCAAGGACCATAAGTGTTTCAAGTGTGGGGAGCAAGGACATGGCTATCGTTCTTGCCCCAAGAAGAATACTCGCAATGAAACTCCTAGGGCTTCTACCATCGAAGCTCCAAAAGAGGATGCTCATTGCAAAGGATCATCACTCTCCTATGCTTGGGGAAAGGTAAGAGAGCATGATGCCTTCATCTTGTTTGACCCTGGCTCTACTCTCAACTTCATATCAATAGAGTTGGCCACCAAGTTGGGCATTCAAGCTTTTGAGATGGGAGATATAGTAGTGGTTGATGCAGCTTTCAAGGGACAACAAGCCTCCGTTACTCCCTTAATTGGGAAGTTGAGGCTTCATGTCCAAAGCTATGTCGACAAAGAAGACTTCTTCATTTCTCCTCTCCAACATCAGGATGTTATCCTAGGGGCACCATGGTTTGATCGCATGGCTGCCAACATGAAGTTCCCTGAAAGGAGAATTTACTTCACCTACAGGGGAAAGAACATGTATATAGATTCTAGTGAGCGTGATCGTACTATTCCACTTGTAAATCCTCTTGCTTTTGATAAGTCAATGAAGAGCTCAGTTTCTGCGTACATGATTTTTGTCAAAGAGTCTCTAAAAGATACTAATGTTTCATCAAATGTAAATAATAGGAATCAAGAAGAGTTAGACTTGTCTAATTTTCTCAAAGGATTCCAGGATGTGTTCATCGATGATATCCCTATGGACTTACCTCCAAAACGAGGGGATGATGACCATCGTATCGAGCTCCTTCCTGGAAGCTCACCACCTAACAAGCCTCCTTATCGAGTCTCACAAGCTCAACAAGAGGAGATCATGAAGCAAGTACAAGAGCTGGTAGACAAAGGGATGGTGAGGCCTAGGTCCTCTCCCTTTTGTTCTCCAGTCCTTTTAGTGCAAAAGAAAGATGGTACATACCGTATGTGTGTGGACTATCGAGCACTAAACCATATCACTATCAAAAACAGATTTCCCGTACCTCGGGTAGAAGATCTGTTTGATAAGCTACAAGGCTCTACCTACTTCAGTAGGATTGACCTTAAGAGTGGCTATCATCAAATAAGGATAGTGGATGAAGATATCTTAAAGACCGCGTTTCGCACAACGCTTGGTCTTTATGAATATCTAGTCATGCCTTTTGGCTTGACTAATGCACCAGCTACGTGTAATCGTTTGATGGAGAAAATTTTTAGACCATATCAAAAATTCACTGGAGTGTTCTTTGATGATATCATCATCTACTCCAAGTCTTTGGAGGAACATAAGCAACATCTCCAAGTGATTTTTCAAGCATTGAGGGAGAACAAGCTTTATCTCAACCAAAAGAAGAGCGAATTCTTCCTTCAAGAGATTCAATACTTAGGTCATATGATCTCTAAAGATGGTATCCAAATGGATCCATCAAAGTTAGAGGTAATAAAAGCATGGCCTAACCCAAGAAATCTACATGAGCTAAGAAGCTTTATTGGTATGTGTGCATACTATAGACGCTTCATAGCAAAATTCTCTCAAGTAGCAGGACCACTACACGACTTAACTAAGAAGAACGTTAAGTTTGTATGGACTGCTAAGGAGCAAAATGCTTTTGAAAAACTCAAAGAGAAGCTTACTTCCCAACCAGTCCTCGTGCTTCCGGATCTCTCAAAGCCATTTGAGGTCCAATGTGATACTTGTGGTGATTGCCTTGGAGCGGTTTTGCTTCAAGAAGGGCATGCCATAGCATATGAGAGCCGAAGGCTCAACGGTGATGAACGAGTCTTGGGCATTTATGAGAAAGAGCTTTTAGCTGTTCTACATGCCCTAGACACATGGAAGCACTACCTATTGGGGACTCCATTTATCCTACAAACCGACCACCAAAGTCTCAAGTATTTCATGACGCAAACAAGGCTTTCCGACAAACAAATGAGGTGGGACAATTTTCTTTCGCAATTTAATTTCCATATTGCTCACATAGCTGGTAAGCACAATCAAGTTTCCGATGCACTTTCACGACGACCAAAAGTTAATGGGGTGTCTATAGCTACTCACAATGATCTATCCTCTATGATAGATGAGTATGCTATTGACCCTGACTTTAGAGACATAATGTCAGCCCTTGATTTGGGGAAGAAAGAGGAACCATTCACCTTGCAGGATGGTTATCTTCTCCACGGCAATAGGCTATGTGTTACCCATTCCCTTCGTGAGAAGGTTATGTATGAATCCCATGCTCCTCCATATGCGGGGCATAGAGGTATTCAACCTACTCTCCGAGGAGTAGAGACGTACTTCTATTGGCCTACCATGAAGGTGGACATACAAGAGTATGTATCAAAATGTGTAGTATGCCAAAAGACCAAGTATGATAGAGGGAAGCAACCTGGATTACTCTAGCCATTGCCTATTCCAAATTCACCAAGGGGGAGTATATCCATGGATTTCATCTTTGGATTACCCAAGTCTATCCATGGGAATACAGGAATATGGACAATAGTCGACAGGTTTAGCAATCAAGCACATTTCATTCCTGTCAAAAAGACTATTAAGGCACACCAAATGGCAACTCTCTTCATATCTCAGATTTTCAAGCACCATGGATTACCCACATCCATCGTGTCAGATAGAGATCCTAGAATGACCAGTAATTTCTGGAAAGGTCTCTTTGAAAATCTAGGAACAAGATTGAATTTCTCTTCGGCCTATCACCCACAAACGGATGGCCAAAGTGAGATAGCCAATCTTACGATACTCGATCTACTCAAGACTTATGTTACCGAAGTAGATCAACGCTCACAATGGGAAAAGTACTTACCTCTTGTAGAGTATGCCTACAATAATACTGTACATACTTCTACGGGAAAAGCACCTTTTGAGATCATTGAGGGAAGACCTAAAAGTCCCTTGCTACTCAAAGTACATGGGAAGATCTTCGCCGCCGATGAGTATAGCCGTGACCTACAAGAATCTTTTCAACAGATTAGGGAGGCTGTATCCATCTCTCAACAAAGGCAAAAAGTTGCTGCTGATAAGCACAGAAGAGCCTTAATGTTCAAAGAAAATGATTGGGTCTTACTCAAGTTTCCTAAGGCTTGATTAAGGCAAACGACGGGCAAAAATCCTACGGGCCATCAAAAGTATTATGCTAAACTAGCAAAAAGATACTATGGTCCTTTCCAAATCTTGAAGCCCATCAATGAAACGGCTTATCAACTCAAGCTGCCCAACCATTGGCTTATACACAATGCCTTTCATGTAAGCCTGCTTAAGCCCTACAAAGGAGAGCCACCAACTGAACCAATTATTGAAGACCCTCCTGAAGTTGAAGACCAAGAAGAGGTGCTACAACCTGAAGCTGTCCTTCGGCATGAAGACAAGGTACCACGACATGGTAAGATTATCCGACGGTATCTTATTAAGTTCAAAAATTATCCTTTTGAAGATGCTAGATGGATGCAAGGAATACAGCTTAAGGATAGTATGAACCTTGTCAATGCTTACAATGCTACATTAGAGTAAGCACATGTACAAATTTCTTCTAAATGTCTCATGTTTTTGTCTTATACGACTAGTCCTTTTTTTTAAATTGTGCACAAATTTAACTAATATGCATGCTTAAAATCATGTTTGTGATGACGACGTCTCTCAAACACCAAGTAGAATTTGTCACTCTACTTTGGGAGAATGAAATGGACTAAAGAGCAGACATGCTTGCGGCAGCTATGTCTCCCAAGCACCAAATGGATTAGTCATCCATCTTGGAAAGATGTCGTAGGGTAAAAAGGGATCCTTTACCCGCTAAGTACGATTGACTAATGACTAAGACTTTATCTCTTCTACCTCATAGTCGAGGACGACTATGATTTCAAGAGAGAGGTAATGTCATAAAATCTAATATCTCACCAACCCAAATGATTTTCTCATATTAAATTGATCACTTAATGTGGGAGAATAAACGGGAACAAGTGTTAAGATATAGATATGTGCTCATAGATCTATCTCAACACGGGGCCAATGGAAAAGGGGCCCAAATGGGAGATGGTCTATCAAAGAGCAAGGCTAACCAATAGAGCACAAGACCTTAGGGTTAGCTTCATTGAAGACCTCCAATAAATGTGTGTAAAAGTCCTTTGACCTTAGGTAAGCTAGGGCTGAGCTTGAGGCGGGAACCCGGCCCAAGCTCGAGGTGCTTGTCGTACTTGAGGTGCTTGTCATGCTTGAGGTACTTGATTAAGATGCTTGACTGGCTCCATGCTTGAGGTGCTTGACTTGCTGCATGATTAAGGTGCTTGAGGTGCCTTGAGAAGCTTGCCTGAGATGCTTGTGGGAACACCCCTTAAACCAAGTGCTTAGTCATGCTTGATGACTAAGGTGCTTGAGCACCAAAGTAAAAAAGGATCCCTACAAGAGGGGGGGCGAGCCCTTTTCCTAGGGGCTAGAGAGAGAACACCCACACACACACACAAGGGAAGCCCCAGCTTGAAGAGGCAGCAAAGACACTTGTCAAGTTCCTCCCCATGTTGCCCTCATGGTGTGCCTGAAGCCTATTGGTTGGCCACCCAAGGGGTCCAATGATAATTTAGGATATTTAATTAATTGATTTTGCATTTATCAAGTCCTCTCTCTCAAAGGGGAAAGGGGGACACTTGTCCCAAGGCTACCCTTGTTGCTTGTAATGACTCCTGCTTGTGATTGGCTAGGCCTGGAGGGGTCCAATGAGCTTTCATCATGAGCTACAAGTGGGGGTCGACCCAAGCAAGCTAGGGGGATTCTTAGGGGGTATACTCACCCACACACACTCACAAACACTCTCATTGTGTGCTATGCAAAGTGCAAGAGCTCCCTCTCCTTCTCCAAGCAAGTAGAGGTTGAGAGCCTACACCAACACTCTTGGCTATGGAGTGCAAATCCAACCAAGAGCCATGCTTCAATGCTTAAGCTTGCCATCTCCTTCTTCTTCATTACTATGCTATTATGTATGATAGCAAGAAGAGTATGATAAGTGAGGAACTAGTTCTTTCTCCTATGAAATGTTTCTTCTTCCTCTTCCCTACCCTCATTCCCTACTAGCTCTCTCCACCTTCGAAGGTGTTTGAGGTCTTGGGACTGAGGCTTGGGACAATTAAAGCTTTCTTCAAGTTCATGTTATGCTATGATTGTGATGCATGAAGCTTTCCATCTTCATTGCATCACCTAGGTCACAAGGAACACAAAAATTGTATTGTAACAAGTCTCTCTTTATGGGAGAAATCATAATACAAATGCCTATTGGAGGGGGGACCGGCTCCACATAAATTCTGTCCTCAACTGTTGTCATGTTCTCTAAATTCTCTCTCTTGCAAAAGTATTGTTCATGCCAAGTTAACTAATTGCTATGATTATGTTGCTATCTTCAATTATGTCTACCCGCTATGCTCACAAAGTTATTTCTCGAAAGTATTCTCATTAATTTCCGCTATTCTCAAGTTGAATAGGCTAATTCCATTACAGTGGTAGCACATGGATGTTCATGTCCTCATCAGTTTGTATACTTGCCAGATGAACACATGAATGAGACGACGATTCTTGGAATTCCCTGGATGCGTACATACAAAGAAATACCAGATTGGGATACGAATCAACTAAAGCTATCACCTAAAGGAGGGCAACTCATTGTTCCAATTGCACCAAGCAACAAGGAATGGAAAAGAAGCAATTAGCAGACCAATCCACGAAGTCAATCTTCTCCATCCCCTCGACAATCAAATGCTACATGTAGCATGCAAGGAGTCAGACAAATTTGAGTACCAAAAGCACAACTTCTGAATAAACCGAATCAGTTCTGGGTGCCTAAAACTTCACCGAAGAAATCAAAGAAGATTCCAAGGGTTTGAACACAGAGTCGAGCATCTCTGAGCAAGGACCCTAACATGAAAAGGGTTTGGAAGAAAAAGGAGCACTTACCTTCTCCACAAACCGCGAAAACAATCAAGCAGTGGCGAGTTAAGTCTCAACAGACTCCACCACACCATGCAGCACCAAGCCGACCGAACTACCAATGGAGAGAAAAAGCTCGACAACAGTCAAAAGTGCTACCAACAGCTCAAGCAATCAGAGTGCTAAAGCACCCTGATGGTACAATCAAGCAGAGAGCACAAAAGCTACAAGATTTTCTCTTTGAAGGACATAGCAAGAAACCTCGACATCAAAAACCCTTGAGTCAATTACTCAAGGCCCATCTCTGGCACAACATATGGGTTTGAATTGCATTGATTTTCACATCATGGTAGAGCCAATCACGTCTATGCATAGACACATTTGTTCAACCCATGCACGCAGTCGTCCCGGAGTACACCACCTAGGAGGGGTGGAAGGATACTAAGTACTAAGTAATTAAGGCAATGTTTGAAGAGGGAGGAAAAAGTTCTATGTTAACGTGTGAATTTTTGCAAAATTACCTAATAATGCCCTTATAATTCATCATCAAGGGAAAATTCACTGATAATACCTCCCCGATGAGTGTAAATAGTGTATATACTATCAAAAAATCATAAAAAAAAGTCCCTTTTTGGGTATTTTTCATCCATTTTGTTGATAAGGAGGCTTAAAAATGGAGAAATCCAACAAAAAACAATAAAGCTCTATTTTCAATGGGATTTTCTTAATTATTAAATTTTTACTTTACTTTTTTAGAGCATTTTGCTATTTTCTTTGTTTTTTTCAAATAAACAGGTCAAAATTAATAATAAATAGCAGGGAAACTCAGATGGAAAAATGGAATACACGATGATGATCAAAAAGACAAGGTGGACAAGCACAAAAATTTTCAATGAAATCAGAAGACGGAAGCGAGAAGCATAAATTAGGCGGCCATGCCTACTTTTGCAAAATTCTTACAGAATGAGCTATAGGAATCCGATCAGGGAAATTTTTGAGTCTAACATAGATTTCACGGCCTAGTAGGACTAACGAGGGAATCATGGGAAATTTGGTTCGGAAAGTCCAGGTATAGGTATCCATGGTAGGCTAAAACCACCTCATTTCCACTTGGAGCCTTTGCAGAGAGAGATTTTAGCCTCTTTCGTGCAACATTTCCGGAGCCCACAGTTGACCATTTTCAGCACCGTCTCACACGAGACATGAGGGGTAAGTTCTTTACTCAGTAATGATCCATTTTGTAGGGCCGGTAGCTAGTCTAAAGCCTTAGAAAAAACCGTAGAAATTGAGTAGTGCACGAAGACCTACAACCTAAAACTGACCATGGCGGCCTGCTAGCTTGATCAAATCGGATGGGATTTGAACCATAGCATGCCCTAACATAATAGAACCTTTCTATACCATCAGGTGACCATTCGGTTGGGGTCAAGGGGGTCCCCAGTAGAAAAGTTAGGTTTTTGGCAAATGCCAGAATTTCGACCTGACTCCACAGATGGCTTGCTAATGAGGTCCATATACAATGTATATGATTGGTTTCGTGAAATCCATCAAGCAAAGCCCTCGAAAAGCAGAAAACGGCTTTAAAGGTTACAAATCATCAAATTCAACATACGAGGCCAAACTGACTCCAAATGAGCCAGAATTGGACATGTTGCTTCACGAATATGTTACGGACAAGTCCAAATCTTCAAAGTTGACCGACCAACCCAACAGACAGAGTAGTCACAAAAAACGGTGATTTCAGAGTCAACAGAGCACAAAGTGATGCCAGCATGATCAAACTTGACCAAATTCAATTTAGAACTTGTATTAGGTGTATGAAACATGTCTAGGTCAAAATTTGTGGGTTTTGCAAAGTTTTTGTCACTGAAGTTAATAATCGTGATTATTTACTTTTGCATCAGTTTTGCTTGGAAATTGTCAAATCATCTCACCTATCATGTTTACACACCTATTGCATGCCAAAAGTCAAGTATGAGCCAAAATGACCACCCATTACTTGTAAAATTGCCAAAAAAGAAAAGAAGTCTTTGCAAGCCAAAATTTGGGCTATGAACAACTTTTCTTGATTCAATCACCTTATATCTCATACCAAGGTCTATACCATGCCTATAACCAATTCATACAAAAAAAAGTCAATTTTGGAAAAAAAGTTAATAATCGTGATTATTTACTTTTTGGTTAAAATTGGGGAATTTTGATGTTTTGCCATCATACATCCAAAGTACATGTTGTGACAAGCCCACTAGCCAACTTTGAATCAATTTGAAGTTCAAAAACTCAAATTTCCTTTATATCTACTGTTTCAGAGACCTAAAGCCAAAATCTGGTATCATTTTCAACCTGTGCATCCAAATGAGCCCATGTTTCACTCAGATCTTTTCTTGTTCAAAAATTGATTTTAAGAAATTTGAACCAGATTATCAGCATTTCAGTCTAAAAGGACATTCTAGAGAAAAATCTACAAATCTGCTAACTTTGCACTCTATTCACTGAACAGAAGCAATGCAAGCAGCGGAGAAGGCCAAGAAGAAGCTAAACCAGTAAGAGAAACTACAAGAATTGCCTACGTATCAACTGGACCCCCAGTCAGTCAAAGTAGCAAAGGTATCCTACCTTTCTAAAGAACAGTTGGAAGAGCACCACACTACGGTCTTCACTGGCAGGTTCAAGAGTGAAGAAGGGCATCAGGTGGAGTTGCAAATCCTACCTAAAGAGGTCTATGATGTAGCTGCCAAACCAGAAACCAAAGAGGCTAACCGTAGGTTGGGGCTCAATCATTTCTACGAACAAGAGCCTTGCGGAGTGGACTTTCAGAAAGCTTACGAGCTTCTATCCACCATCAAAGAGGACGGAACCACACAAATATCCGACACCCAAGGAAACAAGGTCGAGGTAGTAATCACAAAAGAGATAGTGGCAGAGGCACTCAGATTGCCCACTGAAGGAATGACCATGCGAGAAAGAGATAGAGAAATTGCAGGCACATTTACCAAGGAGACAGCCGCAGCTACATTCGCCGATATTATCCACAAACAGGTGGAAGAGCCAGCCCGTTTGTACCATCAACACTTCCATTTTCTAGCAAAAAGGCCACCAAGGTACACTACACCAAATCACGCCTTGGCCACCACCTTCACTCAAGTTCTTAAGTCAACAACAAGACAGCCTGTGGACCACGCGCAATATGTCTTGACAACCTTGAAGGGCACCAAGAAGGAGGCCAAAATCACATACTTGGGCACGTCAGAAGTGTTGACTAGAATAGCCTATCATGCCATCGGCATGGCCGACAACCTACCGCCTGCCCCCGATCAGAATACATGGATCTTGGTAGCACAACCTTCATGAGATACAAGGTCAGGTAAAAGGTCACAGAAATTAGATGATGAGTCAGCTGACAGCTCACCAGAGCGGCACAGCAGCGAGAGCTCTGACATTGAAGAAAAGAGAGCTCGGAGGAAAGAGATGAAGAGGAAAGCTGTGGCTGCCCACCAAGAGGAGCCATCTCAAAAACAAGCACGTTTTGAAAGAGAAAAACAGGCTTACAAGTGCAGTAGGCAAGCACAAGGAAAGGACCCAGGAAAATCGGTACCCACAGGACTGAAAGGACCTCGAACAAAGCATCATACAAGAAAAGAGGGGGATGAACCAACAAATTGTTTAGAAGGAATGTACCAAGAGGCCGAAGCCCTAAAGCTGAAAGAGGCAGAAGAAGCAGCAAAGAAAGTTGAGGAAATGGCTACACAAGAGCAAAGCCATGGATCTCTCCGACCCACCTCATCGCCTCCAGAACAACAAGACCATCCCATGCCTAGCCCACCACCATCACCAGCAGGCAAAGGTACCAATGAAGAAGCAGAGACTGAGAAAGAGAAAGATTCTGAGTCCACCCAACAAACAAAATCTACATAAAAAGCTAACCACACCAATGGACACAAGGAAAAGGAAGTTGAGCTAGAACCGGAGCAGGCAGTAGAAGAGACTCAAAAGCTGGAGGAAGAAACTGATAAGGAAGCATATACAGAAAAAGGGCCTACCACTACACATGAGACAGAGCCCGAGCCAAAGAAGGCAGAAAGGCCTGCACCTGAAGAGACAGTAAGGGTTGAGACCACACCATCTACTTCTACTCAACCAGACACTACCCAGGCATCAAAGCCTCAGGATGGCCAAGAAGGAGACCGACCATCTACCACCACACAAGAACCACCAGCAATTACAACGCAACAAGAAGCAACACACGAGGCTGTAGGCACATCCCAGCTAGCAGCACAGGAGGAGTGGCAGTCAAATGATGAAGTGATAATACAGGTCAATGAATATGCACGTCAGATATAGGAAATGATGAAAAGACTCCGTTCAGCAACTTTGAACCACAGCACAAAGGCCAAAGAACTAAAAATGGTGATCGATGCTCTTCAAGGAGAGCTAGAATATAGGATGATTATCATTACTGATCTCCAAAGGCAAGTGCAACAACTAAATACAGAAGCGGATCAGCATCAGATGGCCAGAGATAAACAACAAAAAGAAATAACGGAGCTAGGTGATCTCCTCACCAAATTATCTGATGCCTGCAAGGTAAAAGATGAGCAGTTGACAGAATTCACGAATGAACTTCTTACGACCTCTCTGTCAGCTCAGAAAATTCAAGTGCAGTTAGATGTTGCCAATGCTTCCCTGCAATATTCTGAACAGAGAATCAATTATCATCCCATTTTCTTATGGCAAATCAGAGAAAACACAGCAGTGGTCTCGATCAAGGGAACTGATGAAGTGTACAAGGCACTTGAAAAGAAAAACAAGGACTTAGAATTTGAATTGAAGCTTGAACAATCACATCGCAGAGTCCTGGCACTGATGCGGGTTCAAAGAGAGGAGGAGCTCCTAAAGGAGATAGCAAAACTCAAACGGATAAATCAACTCCTCAGAGATGGAAAGCCAAACATGCAGGAGGAGGCAGGCACTTCAGAGCCTCCACAAATAGACATTCCCTCGGTCTCGTTTGCTGAGTTTGAAACACAATCCACAGCCAAGCCTCGTGGTGATAAATATTTTTAGATTCACATCACAGATGCAGATACAGTGCCCATGGTCCATCTGTCAAAAGCTGAAGAAGACGCACTGAAGGATAAGATCACCTTAGAGGTGGATGAGCAGTGGAAGGCCGCTATGGATTGGGAGTTGAGAGTTTTACACTCTGTCAACGTCACTCAACTCACTCCCAATCAAATCAACGCTCAATGGCACCAACTATCCCTGCCGTACCCACTCATCAAAGTAGAACTTTTACAGGTGAAAGAAAGGGTGTACAAGGATATGCAAGAAGATGGTGCAGATAAAGACCACCCAAAGTGGAGGTTATGAACAAGAATCCGAGATTCCTGATTTTGATCACAAGAGCACCTGCAGCCTTACAAAGAGATCTAACATTCTGTCTTGTACCCAGAGTAAGGACATGGCAAGCACATGAAGCACTGCAGAAGAAGAGGCCAACTTGGCTCAACTTCCCCAGGCTGCCAGCTCCAGAGAGAGGCCAAGCGACAGAGGAATACTGGTGAAAACCCTAACGGGCGCCATGTCATTCTTCAAGAGTCTGCCAGATCTCTCCTGTGAAATGTTATATAAGATCTACAGGATGCTAGTCACATGCATACAAGTTTTCAATGAGCCTGAGTAGACAGGAGCCCCATGGCTCTCATTCTTGGAAGGAAACAAAGGCTTATGCTACGATCTGAGTGGGCAACCTTCAGAAGAAATCCTTTACGGATTCTATGCTAGATGCATGTTCATGCCCTCCCATAATATTCTAGCCTTTGAAGAAGCATTCTACACTGGATTCTTCACCTGGTGAAGAAAGATATTTGCGCCGGTGATAAGCAACCTAACATCTAGGTTTGTAGGCTACTCAGTGATGGAACTGAAGAATCAAGTCACCATGCAATTTTTGCAAGTGCTCGACAAAGAGAGAAGAATCAGATACCAAAAGGCACTGGAAGCACTTAAAGACCGCCTCGCCCGCCGTCAACCCAAAGACTACTTCAGCCCATAAATGTAAGGTCTCTGACCCCGATCAAAAAGAGCACCCTTGTACCATGAAATGAATATAATGGAATAAGTTACTATTTTTAGCAGTTTTCCAGATTCTGTCAGTGCCATGATGTTTAGAATGTTATAAAGCTTCAAAATGTGAATTAAAATAATTTTTGTGAAAAATTTCCAAAAATAGTAAGTTTTTGGTCACCCGACCCGTCCAGTTTTGATCGTCTCGAAAAACTGCACCCGTACCCCAAATTTGAAAAAAATGCATTTTCGGACCCTGGGGGCTGCTATATATGGCAGGTACTCGGGCCAGTACGCCTTAGTTAGAGATTCCTATGGCAATTTACGACATCAAAATCCGATTCGTATGACCCGTTTTAGCCAAGAACCAATTTTCCTAAAAATTGTCCAAGGAGGTACCGGGAGCTCGGGACTATGTGGGAACAGGTCCCAGGCCACTCCAGATCATCTTTAGCAGCTAGGGGGCGCCCTCTTGCTTGTGGGAGTCTTGGGGAAGCTGCCAAGCCTGCAACTGAGTCTTAGAACCAGTTAACCAAGCCAACCTGACACTTGGTGGGCAGAGAACTGGACTTGCCATGCTTAACTGGAGAAGCTCCCAGATGCTTTTAGCAACCCGAATCGATTTTCAGCCTGTAGGAACCTATTTAAAGACCTGCACACACACACACACACACACACACACACACACACACACACACACACACACACACACACACACACACACACACACACACAGTGCATACACACACACCCACACACATTGGGAAGGTGTTGCCGGATCACACATCTATTAAAGAAGAAGCAAGGAGGGAGGTGCTGCCGAATTTTCATCTCAAGAAGCTCGATTAGATCAGAAAATCGAGAAGATTACCAACTCTTAATCACGGTAACGACAGTTTAATTAATGCTATCTGTAAATTCCTTTCTCTACCATCAAAATTTCTCGTACATTATGCCTATTCCTAGTCAAAAATCTCTATGACTACTCTCTAAATTCTCCTTATTCATACTCTATTATGTAAATCATCATTCCATAGCTAAAATATAAGCCATTCTTCTCTCTCGATTAATGATTAGAGCATAATTATCTGAATCTTCTCTCTCTAGGTAGCATAGTAATTAATCGGCAAGCTAGTATTTGTGCAGATTGAAGAGAATCACTATTGTAATCACCCATTAACATTGTAGCTTAGGTGAATTAATTTTTTTAATGCATTAAGGAGAAATTAATCCGTCATTAAGTCTCTAAGAATTGGTTTTTCCTCACTCATATGCATAGGGTAAATTTGCATCATCTATTTGCTAGGAAATAGTTTAATCATACTTAATTCAATTCTCTGGTAATTCCAATAGCGAAGTCCTAATTATTCTTAATCATGTAAGCCGAATAATTATCTTAGAGCCGGTTCCCATAGGATTATGTGCCATTCTTAATGATTGCTTTATGAAAGAAATCTAGATCTCTCATATAAGAGGGATTAATTGATGTCACTAATCTACCCATTGGACTGTTATGATGCTTGCAAACCTTAGCTCTTTCTCCAAGCTAATCATTTAAAGTAGTGAGAAATGGCCCCGGTTAAGAGGACGCGCTTCGGTGGTGCCCACGATCGGGAAGCAGGAACGAGCAATGTCAACGGGAAGGGGAAGGCTCCCATGGAGGAACAAATACCGGCCATCTCACGGGCCATCGATGAAGAAGTGGAAGAGGTAGATCATAGTTTTATTCAAGTTGTTTAAATTAACATTGCATACGCTAGTTAGGAATGTTCATATCCACGAACATGTTGGAGAAATCCGACGAAAACCTCGGCATTGAAATCATTGTACATTAAGTTCTAAAGTAGGAAGGTAATGCTTGATGGGTATGCTGTTTGAAAGAGGAAAGAATGTTTTCTAGGGAAAATTTAGCTCGGCATGTTCATTTCATTTCCAATGTTGAATCAGTCCTAACCCCCCCACTGATCACAGGGGCAGAGTTCCTCGTTAGGGCTCTTGAATCCACGACTTGCTTTCTATGCGGTGGATACCCACGACTTGCTTTCTATGCGGTGGGAACCCACGTCTTGCTTTCTATGCGGTGGGAGTGTCCATGATGTGCTTTCTATGCGGTGGACATACCTAGTTGTATGGGCAGCTAGGCGACAACGGGAGGAGTGAACTCTCGCTGGAGGGGGGATGTTGTACCTCCAGAACATTGGAACTTTTATGAATAAGTTTGAGTAGAATTTTTACTAGAATTTTGTCTTGGTGTTGTTTGCAATACTGGTTGAAGGGCTGTTTTAACGAACCATGTGATTCGGAATTAAACAAGAAATATCTATGTTGAACAACCTTTGTGGTAGTAATTAGATCACACAAGGAAGTGTGAGTGTGGGGGTGGAAAGTGGGGGCTTGGCTCGGGTTGCCAAAGCCTACGAGATGGGTGGTCCCGATTGGTCGGGAACTCTCTGTCCCCATAGTGCTTACTCAATATTAGTATCACTCATTGCCCCTAGAGCGGCGAATCCTCGAGAGTACGTGCCTCTGAAACATGGAGAAAAATGCACTCGGGGTTTCTCTCCTCTTGGAAGGTGGGTCTTAGGATCGTTAGATAGTTCAAGCACGCTTCCCCTGCGAGGTGGAGCTAGATCTACCTACTAGTAGGCTCGAACTTGACTCACTTCGTGATGAGAGATCGTCCGCTAGTCGAACCCTGAACCATTTTGTTTGCTTCCGCAATAGATCTAGTGGCCACTAGGTTCACCATCACATCCGCTGGATTGATACGGCGGGGTGGGTACCTCACACCTTGTATCAGAGCCTAGGTTAGGCTGGGAGATAAAGTCGTATTGTTTGAACATTTAAAAAGAACTGAAAGTATATAGGTAGCTGATCCAAATTCCTTGCATTGGTGTTGCAGGAAGACCTCGTGCTAGAGTATCGGAAGTTCCAAGTGTTTGAGCTTATTTATGAGCAATCTCGAAGATCTCCAGTTTACCAATTCAGGCGAGATGTCATGGAGATATTGTTGAAGGCTTATACGCCACATTCCACTTGCATTGATAGAGGATGGGAACTTGATTGGACATTTCCAGGAGGGGTTTACTACATCAACGCTCGGAAGCTAGGATTCCTGGCTACCGACTTGAAGAAGATACGTTGGGGAGAAGAGTTGAGAGTAATAGAGATATTCTACTTGGTGCCTACACGATTGGACCAGACTGTTTCAGACAATTCCAAACAAACCATCAATGACTGGCTCTTGGAGAAGGTCACCAATGTGATCCCAGAAAACCGAGTCAAAACCTTTGGATTACTGAAAGCGGAACTCCGGCCCGATATCTTAGCTTATTATCCACTCAAGAATGAGTATAGAAACTATTACACGAATGAAGTAGTGCATCATGTCAATACAAATTCCTAGGCGTATGTTATACGCAATCCATAAAGCCATGTAATAAGCTGATCATCAGTTATCCTAAACCTTGAGGGGTTTCGATTGTAATAAATTTTCATCAATAAAGTACTTTTTGTCTCCGAATCTCTGTCTCTTGATAAAGTGGAATTTGAATTTTATCAAAAGTATCGTGTCAATCTTGAAATTCAAGTAATGGTATCAAGAAGTTCGTATAACCCATGTAGGTACCGCCTATTGCTCTGTACTCGACAGCGTAAGAGAAGAAGCTCCTCCTTAAGCAAGACCAACCTCTGATCTTTAAGGGCGAGGGGGCAAATGTGGAGAGATATGCGGAAGTATGGATGGAAGCCATGGACGATTACTTTGAAGCTGCAGGAACCCAACCCGTAAACCAGACCATGCTTGCGATGTTTCGCTTGACTGGCGATGCCAAAATATGGTGGAAGCAACATTGCAGGGATATGGATATTAAGGGATCTTCCCAGTCCCGGGAAGATATCAAAGCTGCAATAATGGGGCATTATTTACCGCCTGCCTATAGAACCTTAAGAATGAATGAGTTTTTTTCACTTCGGCAGCTGAATTCATCTGTGGAAGAATACTATGCAAAGTTTGTCACTCTTTGGAGATATGCTCCTAAGATGACCTTGGAACAACAGGTGGCAAGGTTCTGCCAAGGATTAATCGATCCCTTGAATACTCGGTTGGAAGCTCTCATACCATCAACACTACAGGATGCCTTGTTGAGGGCCAAACCTCTAGCTCTTGAAGTACAAAAAGCTAATTAGAACAGGAGGAATCATTGGTCAAAGAGGGCAAGGACAACTGCTTGGGATAACAGACCAGCCAACCAAGCATATAACGAGCGCCCTATTGTGGCTACCACCACAACCATGGAGTTCCCTGCTGTCCGATGCTATGGTTGCGGCGAACATGGACATTATAGATCCAATTTCCCCAGGAACATTCAAGCAACCAATGCCAATGCCATACCCTTGAATACCCGTGGGAGTGGCCAAGCTAATGGAAGAGGAGGACGTGGAAGGATGAACAGAGGGCGTGGGCGTGGAGCTGCTGCCAGAGTGAATGCCGCAGTGGTACAACCAACTGTGGGTGATGAAGCAGTGGAGAGAGTAACCCTACATGCTGCAATTGACAATCCCAATGGTTGCGAGCAATATGCAGTCATTCATACGCCAGGATCTCTCATAGGTGAACAAGTTAACTTCCTTATAGATTGTGGAAGTACTCTTTCATTTCTTTCACCCAGATGCATGAGAAAGCTTAAGCTAGATAAGTATCCAACAAACAAGCTAGTTGTAGAGTTAGCAAACGGGAAGGAGGTAGTATCTCGACATTCTGCAGGAAGGATCGACTTTGATTTAGGGGGACACCCAACTTCTACCCAATTTCGAACCTTACCCTTAGGATTCTTTGATGGGATACTAGGGATGGACTGGCTAAAGCAAAATAGGGCCCACATACATTGTGCACAAGGGAATTTTACCTTTACAGATAACTTAGGTAATGAAGCCTTAATCCAAGGGGAAAATGGGAGACCTAAGGCTACTCTAGTTAAGGCCAACAGACTTTTGAAGGGACTAAGGAGGGGTCAACAAATTTATGCGGTTAAACTCAACAAGGTGGACCAATCAGATACCTCACTTCGACCAAACTGGTTGAGGGAGTATGATGATGTATTCCCCGAAGACCTTACGAATCTTCCACCACACAGAGAGGTAGATCATGAGATTGAGACTATCCCTGGGTGTGAACCTATCTCAAAAAGACCTTATAAAATGTCACTTCCGGAGGCCATCGAACTCAAAGAACAACTTAGGAAACTTATTTAGCAAGGATTCATTCGACCCAGCACTTCTCCTTGGGGTGCTCCAGTTCTTTTTCAGAAGAAGAAGGATGGAACCTTAAGGCTATGCATAGACTACCGTGGACTGAACCAGGTAACTGTCAAGAACAAGTATCCAATTCCAAGGATTGACGAACTCTTGGACAGGCCTCACGGTGCCAAAATATTTACAAAGATTGATCTAAGGTCAGGATATTACCAAATCAGGATCAAGGAATCAGATATTCCGAAGACAGCTTTCAATACTAGGTATGGGCACTACGAGTTCACAGTAATGTCTTTTGGTCTAACAAATGCTCCTGCAAGCTTCAATCGACTTATGCAGGATATTTTTAGACCTTACCTGGATGATTTTGTCTTGGTTTTCTTTGATGATATTCTGATCTATTCTAAGAACGAGGCAGATCACGAAGAACATGTTCGCAAAGTACTTGATCTTCTTCGAGAACACCAACTTTACGCCAAAGAGAGCAAGTGCACCTTTTGCTCACCAAAGGTCAATTATCTTGGATTCGTCATATCGGCCGAAGGGATTTCAGTGGACCCAGATAAGGTCAAAGACATCGTTGATTGGCCTCAACCATCCACTGTCAGTGAAGTACGAGGATTTCTTGGAATAACGGGATGGTACAGGATTTTTGTCAAGGATTATACTCGTGTTGCTGCACCTTTGACGGAACTCCTGAAGAAAGGAATGAGGATCGAATGGAAGACCGAGCACGAGTCTAGCTTTGCTAAGCTAAAAGAATTCTTGGTCTCAGCTCCTATTTTAAAGCTTCCAGATTTCAGTAAGGAATTTGAAGTAGCAACCAACGCTAGCAAATTCGCTCTAGGCGGAGTTCTTACTCAAGAAGGAAGGCCAGTGGCATATACTTCGCGAAAGCTGAGAGATCATGAGAAGAATTATCCAACTCATGATTTAAAACTTTTAGCAGTTATTCATGCGCTGAAGTTATGGAGACATTATCTTCTCGATGCAAGTTTCAGCTGGTTACTGAACACAAAAGCTTAAAATGGATTTTTACTCAACCTATTCTCAATATGCGACAACGACGATGGATAGAGCTATTTCAGGAATATGACCTTGATATAAAGTATAGACCAGGGAAGGAAAATGCAGTTGCAGATGGTCTTATCCAAAAATCCTTTCTCGGAGCTATCTCTATTCCAAATAATCCTATCTGGGATAGAATCAAAGAAGCATCTTTGGTAGATCCAGAGTACCAACGTATAACATCACTAGTTCAGCAGAATAAGATGCCTGAAGCTAAAGATTACTCTCTTATGGGAGGATGTCTTTACTACAGACATAGAATCTGTGTACCCAAAGACCTAGCTCTACAGAAGGCTATTCTGTATGAAGCACATGATAGCCCTACATCCGGACATCTAGGCTATGCCAAGACTCTTCATGCTGTCAGGAGGAGTTATTTTTGGTCCGGGATGAAAGGGGACATACTTCGCTATGTGAAGCAATGTCTTTCTTGTCAACGGATAAAGGCCGAAAGAATCAAGTTACCAGGGCAACTTCAACCTCTTGACATACCCCAGATGAAGTGGGAATGCATCAGTATGGATTTTGTTACAGGGTTACCTTCTACAGGAGGCTATGATTCTGTTTTCGTGGTTGTTGACATGCTCACAAAAGTGGCTCATCTAATACCCGTAAAGACAAACTTTACTGCTTCAGATGTTAGTTGGGTATTCATCAAGGAGATCTTTAGGCTACATGGTCTACCCAAGCGTATCGTCAGTGATAGAGATGCCAAGTTTACATCAAAATTTTGGACTTCTCTTTTCCAATCTATTGGGTCACAATTAGCCTTCAATACAGCGTATCATCCGCAGACAGATGGGCAAACTGAAAGGGTTAATCAAGTCATCGAGGACGTTCTCAGAGCCTATTGTTCACAAGAGCCAAAGAAGTGGTTACAATATCTACCTTTGGTGGAGTTTTCTTATAATTCTTCCGAGCACAGAAGCATTGGAATGTCACCTTTCAAAGCTCTTTATGGACAGGACTGCTTAGCACCATTAAACTTTTCAGACCCAACCATCAGGGTAGAAGCCTCTAGGAAAATGTTAGAAGATATGGAAGCACAGACTAGAGCTATTCGTCAAGACATTCAGGCAGCTCAGGATAGACAGAAGCACTATGCAGATAAGCACTGTTCGGAAAGAACTTTCAAAGAAGGGGATAGAGTTTTTTTGCGAGTCCGACCAAAGAAAAGCAACTTATCACTAGGCAGATATAAGAAGCTAATCCCAAGGTACTGTGGACCATTCGAGATCGTTAAGGTTGTGAGTGACCAAGCCTACAAGCTAAAGTTACGTGCAAACTTGAAGGTTCATGATGTGTTCCACGTCAGCTTACTCAAACCCTATGTTCCTAACCCTGATCAATTTTGGATTCAGATCCGATAGTCATGCCAACACAAGGAGTTCTCGAGCTTTAACCTGACTATGTACTTGAAACAAGGGAAAGGAAGTTGCGCAACAGAACTATCACGGAGCATCTAGTAAAATGGAAGGATTACCCTGAAGAAGATGCAACTTGGGAGGACGAACCAACGCTCATAAAAGATTACCCAAACACATTCTTGAGATGAGGACATCTCAAATTTTTCACGTTGGGGAGGTTGTAAGGTCTCTGACCCCGATCAAAAAGACCACCCTTGTACCATGAAATGAATATAATGGAATAAGTTACTATTTTTAGCAGTTTTCCAGATTCTGTCAGTGCCATGATGTTTAGAATGTTATAAAGCTTCAAAATGTGAATTAAAATAATTTTTGTGAAAAATTTCCAAAAATAGTAAGTTTTTGGTCACCCGACCCGTCCAGTTTTGATCGTCTCGAAAAACTGCGCCCGTACCCCAAATTTGAAAAAAATGCATTTTTGAACCCCGGGGGCTGCTATATATGGCAGGTACTCGAGCCAGTATGCCTTAGTTAGAGCTTCCTATGGCAATTTACGACATCAAAATCCGATTCGTATGACCCGTTTTAGCCTAGAACCAATTTTCCTAAAAATTGTTCGGGGAGGTACCGGGAGCCCGGGACTGTGTGGGAACAGGTCCCAGGCCACTCCAGATCATCTTTAGCAGCTAGGGGGCGCCCTCTTGCTTGTGGGAGTCTTGGGGAAGCTGCCAAGCCTGCAACTCAGTCTCAGAACCAGTTAACCAAGCCAACCTGACACTTGGTGGGCAGAGAACTGGACTTGCCATGCTTAACTGGAGAAGCTCCCAGATGCTTTTAGCAACCCAGATCGATTTTCAGCTTGTAGGAGCCTATTTAAAGACCTGCACACACACACACACACACATGATCACACACACACACACACAGTGCATACACACACACCCACAGACATTGGGAAGGTGCTGCCGGATCACACATCTATTGAAGAAGAAGCAAGGAGGGAGGTGCTGCCGAATTTTCATCTCAAGAAGCTCCATTAGATCAGAAAATCGAGAAGATTACCAACTCTTAATCACGGTAACGACAGTTTAATTAATGCTATCTATAAATTCCTTTCTCTACCATCAAAATTTCTCGTACATTATGCCTATTCCTAGTCAAAAATCTCTATGACTACTCTCTAAATTCTCCTTATTCATACTCTATTATGTAAATCATCATTCCATAGCTGAATTATAAGCCATTCTTCTCTCTCGATTAATGATTAGAGCATAATTATCTGAATCTTCTCTCTCTAGGTAGCATAGTAATTAATCGGCAAGCTAGTATTTGTGCAGATTGAAGAGAATCACTATTGTAATCACCCATTAACATTGTAGCTTAGGTGAATTAATTTTTTTAATGCATTAAGGAGAAATTAATCCGTCATTAAATCTCTAAGAATTGGTTTTTCCTCACTCATATGCATAGGGTAAATCTGCATCATCTATTTGCTAGGAAATAGTTTAATCATACTTAATTCAATTTTCTGGTAATTCCAATAGCGAAGTCCTAATTATTCTTAATCATGTAAGCCGAATAATTATCTTAGAGCCGGTTCCCATAGGATTATGTGCCATTCTTAATGATTGCTTTATGAAAGAAATCTAGATCTCTCATATAAGAGGGATTAATTGATGTCACTAATCTACCCATTAGACTGTTATGATGCTTGCAAACCTTAGCTCTTTCTCCAAGCTAATCATTTAAAGTAGTGAGAAATGGCCCCGGTTAAGAGGACGCGCTTCGGTGGTGCCCACGATCGCGAGGCAGGAACGAGCAATGTCAACGGGAAGGGGAAGGCTCCCATGGAGGAACAAATACCGGCCATCTCACGAGCCATCGATGAAGAAGTGGAAGAGGTAGATCATAGTTTTATTCAAGTTGTTTAAATTAACATTGCATACGCTAGTTAGGAATGTTCATATCCACGAACATGTGGGAGAAATCCGACGAAAACCTCGGCATTGAAATCATTGTACGTTAAGTTCTAAAGTAGGAAGGTAATGCTTGATGGGTATGCTGTTTGAAAGAGGAAAGAATGTTTTCTAGGGAAAATTTAGCTCGGCATGTTCATTTCATTTCCAATGTTGAATCAGTCCTGACCCCCCCACTGATCACAGGGGGCAGAGTTCCTCGTTAGGGCTCTTGAATCCACGACTTGCTTTCTATGCGGTGGATACCCACGACTTGCTTTCTATGCGGTGGGAACCCACGTCTTGCTTTCTATGCGGTGGGAGTGTCCATGATGTGCTTTCTATGCGGTGGACATACCTAGTTGTATGGGCAGCTAGGCGACAACGGGAGGAGTGAACTCTCGCTGGAGGGGGGATGTTGTACCTCCAGAACATTGGAACTTTTATGAATAAGTTTGAGTAGAATTTTTACTAGAATTTTGTCTTGGTGTTGTTTGCAATACTGGTTGAAGGGCTGTTTTAACGAACCATGTGATTCGGAATTAAACAAGGAATATTTATGTTGAATAACCTTTGTGGTAGTAATTAGATCACACAAGGAAGTGTGAGTGTGGGGGTGGAAAGTGGGGGCTTGGCTCGGGTTGCCAAAGCCTATGAGATGGGTGGTCCTGATTGGTTGGGAACTCTCTGTCCCCATAGTGCTTACTCAATATTAGTATCACTCATTGCCCCTAGAGAGGCGAATCCTTGAGAGTACGTGCCTCTGAAACATGGGAAAAAGGCACTCGGGGTTTCTCTCCTCTTGGAAGATGGGTCTTAGGATCGTTAGATAGTTCAAGCACGCTTCCCCTGCGAGGTGGAGCTAGATCTACCTACTAGTAGGCTCGAACTCGACTCACTTCGTGATGAGAGATCGTCCGCTAGTCGAACCCTGAACCATTTTGTTTGCTTCCGCAATAGATCTAGTGGCCACTAGGTTCACCATCACATCCGCTGGATTGATACGGCGGGGTGGGGACCTCACAATAAAGCTGTGTCAAGGGACGGCACAGGGGAGGAGGGGGGGAATGTTAGCAGCAAGCTAACGCGGACACCATTTTTTTGAGTTCTCCTTGTAAAACATTTATTATTTTGATAAATCGGGAATATTGTAACTCCTATTTTCTTTGATAAACCTTGTAAGTAATGAGCCGGGGATACAAGCTTCCAAATTGTAGCAGCCACTCAATTCCCAGCTTTGGTAGAACTCCAAATTATTAGTTTTGACCACCCAAAAACCTTGCTAAGGTATAAAAGCCAATTTTTGTAAGTTTTTTATAAGTTTTTGGATAAGAAATACACAGCATGAGCTAACGACGCTCACTTCTCTCCTTCTCATGCTTCCTACTCCCTCTCCAGTTGTCACATTGCGAATGTGTTTGTTGCATTGCAACTGCAGGTAAGAGCTCTACGCATTGACGTGAGCCATTCACCATATTTCTTAGCTTTTGGCATCGCCGACCCGCTGCCTAATTTCATCAGAACTAGGAATTTACACTTTTTCATTGAAAACTAAGCATAGGCGGGGTATTGGGGCATCATTGCTAAGCATTTAGATGCATTCTGGGTCGAAAACGACTAGGTCAAAAATCCACTGCTGTTAATAATCGCGATTTTGGAACTTGACCTAAAGTGGGGTTTGAGGCCATAGGCATGTATGCTTAGGTCTTATAAACTTGTCATAGAAGTTCATTACATTTGGATGTCTTTTGATGCTGTAACGGATGTGATTTTATTGCCGATGAGCGATTGGCTTTTGGTGATTTCAGTCACTTGAGTGTAGCTTGAGTTAGATGCGAGGTGTTAGTTGTTTTTCGAGAGATTGACAACCTCTTGTAGCCTCTATGCACTAGTCGAGTCAGCTTCGTCCCATGGTTGACAAATTAATTGTGGTTCTCGCTAATACTGCAATAAGATAAGATGGTGACGTTAGACATGCATCCCACAAAGAAAGACACGAAGTTCTGTACACACCACGAGAAGACAAAGAAAGAATAGCCGTCCCACGACTAAGGTGAGCGACCAAGGCAAACTCGACCGACAACGAGGCTCTGTTGGCACCGTTGGCTGCGCATATAGGAAGGTCCTCTCAACCCTTGTATGATGGAGGGTTGAACCCAACCCATGAGGGTAGGAGACCAATACTCTATCATCCAAGCTATTGGGTCTTGTTGTGTATAACAAGGAAAGATAGCATACTTGAGTTGACAAGGAAAGCTACAAACTTCAAGGAAGTAGTTTCACCCTTCCTTTTCACTTCTTAGAGAAAGGAAAGTCTTCCTCCAAAAATTCCTTTTTCTTCAAGGAGGAAGCTTCACAAGTGAATACAAGCCTTCATAGAAACGAAGAGTTTTTGTGAAAAATCAACGAAGGTGTTCTTACAATGAACGAGACATGAAGCTCTACAATTTTCGCAAAACGAGGTTTGCATGCAATGCAAAAGTTACCGAGCATAAAAAACACAAAGACTTCAAGCTTTACAAGGTACAAGTTTACATTTTCTCTCTCTCTCTCTCTCTCTACATTAGTGTGTGTTTACCATGGCCAGTGAGGATATCCCACCTTCACACACTTTTGATTTTGGGCACGTACATAAAAATCCGAACACCACGGGTGCTACCAACATTAATATGCATGACGATGATGATCTAGGAGATCATGGCCTTGTAGATATGGATGCTTTCAAGACTTTGGAAAATCACGAAAGCATTCTTGAATGCAACCTCTCTGCACTAAATGAAAATGTTACAAATCTTACTGAGCTACTTGTGAAATTGACGAATTCATAGACGGCTCAAGGAGACCCAGCTGGCATGGTTCAAGGAACCCAAGCTCGCAAGACTCAAGGAGTCCAAGAGACAAGTGGTTCAGAAGATGCAGAAGGTAGCAATGCATTGCTTAAGAATATCACCATTCAAGATTTTCACGGTGAAGAGCATGATAGCAACAAGGATGTGGTCAATACGTTCTTATAAATGGAGTGATATTCATAGATTGAGACACACCCCGGATATAAAGACAGTTGTGGAAACAAGTTTATCTCTTAAAGGCAAGGCCTATAAGTGGTGGATGGCATTTCCAATAGATGCTCATCCTCCGTCTTGGGCTACGTTTCGAGCTTCTTTCTCCAAAGAGTTTTTGGACTCCAATGAAGAGGATAAGAATTGGTTAGCATGGGATGCATGCTGCATGTCTGGCCTCTCTCTCACTCAGTACCTTTCCAAGTCTAGATGAATTCCAAAAGATACAGGGTTTTAATAGGGGTCTTGACAAAGACTATCGTCTTCATGTAAAGACACAACATCCAAAAAATTTGGAAGAAGCCATCGGTCATGTCCAAAGATATGATGATGACCAAGAGAGGAAGGGAAATGTTCCCTACTCTAAGAATACTTTTGCTAAGAGAAATGTGGCTAAGAGCCAATAGCAAGGTTGATCTCCCACATGTTCCAAGAGGAATAAGAGACAATCTACCTCTCGATGCCCACAAGAGACTAAGAAGCCTAAGCACTCACAAGATACTCCACGTGGGTCTCTCAGCACTGCTGATTTTGAGTGTGTAAAGAAACACAATTTGTGTTTCATATGTCTTTTGGATCAACATAACAAGAAGGATTGTCCTCTTTTGCAAGGCAAAGAAAAGGCCATGGACACGGTGCAATGCCTCACAGCAGATTCATCTCCTAAATCTTGTGTTGTAGAGGTTCTTCATATGGAAGAAAAGCATAAGTGTTGTGTGCCTGCTTCAATGTGGCAGCCTACCTTTGGCCCCCATGAGTTGATTCGCATGAATGGCACTATTAGCAGACAACGTGTTTGTATTTTAGTGGATGATGGTGCAACTCATAACTTCCTAAACTATAAGCTAGTCAAGAAATTGAAGCTTACATAGACTCCCTGCTCCCACAAGTATATGGTATAACATATGTCTGGAAATGATAAAGAAGTATGGGACACGGTAGTTCAAGGGGTTGAGCTTAATGTTCAAGATCATAAGATGACCCTTGAATTTCAAGTTATGAACATGGACCGCGCTGATGTATTTTTAGGACGGGAGTGGTTGCATGGTTTAGGAAACACATTGCACACTAGTTATGAACACAAATCCTTATCCTTTATGGCCAATGGTAAACATGTGCTTTTGCTTGGTGAGAAAAATATACCATCTGCACCTCTTATATGTACAGCCAAGCTTTCTAATTTACAGAAAGAAGATTTAATAGATGAAGTCTTTTTGTGTTACTGCTTGTCTCCAAGTCTTGTGAATTCTCAAGATCAAAGTTCTATGAATTCTAATTATGGTATGCAAAGTGCAATGAACTTTAATGATAAGCAAAGTGTTAACAATTCTAAAGAGCAAAGTGCTCTCAATTTTAATTCTATTGAGCAACGTGCAACTGTTGTAAAACAAACATTACAGGAATTACAAGATTCTTCATCCAAACATAACTCTAGTTTACTTTTTGCTTTTGCATGGCAAAATTTGACTCACTTAATCACGGAGTATAGTGATGTATTCTCAAGTGATTTACCACCAGGTTTACCCCCTACACATGATGTGCAACATGGCATAGATGTCCTGCTGGGCACTAAACCGGTGAGTAAACCACCTTATCGTATGTGTGCTAGTGAGGCCAAGGAGGTTGAGAGTCAATTGATTGACTACCTCGGTTGTGGTTTCATTAGACCTAGCACTTTGTCTTGGGCATCACCAATTCTATTGGTAAATAAGAAAGATGCTACTATGCGCATGTGCGTAGATTATCGCGGATTAAACACCATAACCATCAAGAACAAGTATCCTCTACCTCGAGTGGATGAGTTGTTTGGGGCAAGATGCTATACAAAGATAGATCTTTGTTTAGGATACCACTAGATGCGTATCCTTTTGAAGATATCTCTAAAACTACCTTTAGAACACGGTTCAAGTATTTGAATTTTTGGTTATGCCTTTTGGTATAACCAATGCTCCAACTATATTTATGACACTCATGGATAGTGTCTTACGTCCCTATCTTGGAAAATTTCTTGTGGTTTTCCTTGATGACATTCTCATTTACAGTAAGACTGAAGATGAACACATAGAACACTTACGATTAGTGTTTGAACAGCTACAAACTCACGCTCTGTATGCTAAGCAAAGCAAGTGCGATTTCTTTAAAATAGAGATACATTACCTCGGTCATGTGATCTCTTATTTTGGCATCAAAATGGACACTTGCAAGTTCGCTACCATTCTTTGATGGCCACATCCCAACATGGTTGAGGAGTTTCAAATCTTCTTAGGCATGGCTGGATTTTATCGATAATATATCCATGATTATGCCAAAATCGTTGTTCCTATGACGAATCAACTTAAAGCAAAAGGTAAGACCTTTTCTTGGGAAGAAGCCCAACAACGCAGTTTTGAACAACTCAAGGTAGCTATAGCCACTGCTCCCATCGTAGCAATCGTTGACCCACTTAAGCCGTTTGTGGTAGAGACTGATGCTAGTGATAAAGCAATTGGTGCACTACTTCTCCAAGAGGGAAGACCTATAGCCTTTGAAATAAAAAAGCTGGATAGAGCTCAACATAATTATTCTGTCTATGAGAGAGAGCTCTATGCCATAATTCACGCTTTACGACACTATTTATATGGTGCCGAGTTTGAAGTAGTTTTTGACCATAGAGTATTAAATGGTTTACTACTCAAACAGACTTGAAGGGTCGTAGAGATAGATGGGCAGAGATCCTTCAAGATTACGATTGTAAGATATGATATTGCAAGGGGTGATATAATGTAGTAGTAGATGAACTAAGTCGGATGCCTCAGATTAATTTACTTGCTTTCACGGAAATAAAGAGTGAATTTTTGGAGTCATTACGTGGAAAATGTGCACAAGATCAATCATATGCTAAAGTGTGGAGTGCAGTTTTAAGAAGGTATCCCTCACACTCACATGTCTTTGCATAGCCAGATCAACATGTCTTTGCACACGCAGATAAAAACTCCAACACATAGAGCTCCACCCCTACTCAGGAAGAGCTTAAGCGATGAAAGAATTTTCCATTGATGATGGCTACTTACTCCACAAGGGTAGAGTATGCGTGCCAAAGGACTCAGACACTAAGCACCAACTATCATTTAAGTGTCACGATAGTCCAAGTGCTGGTCATCCAGGTGTTTTCACATCACGTGTAGCATTTGCCATGGCTGACAACAACACATATGTGTTCAAGATGTTTGATGCTAAGGATAGATTGGATGGGGTTAATTACGCTATGTGGGCTTATATGAGGTAGCATGTCCTTGTGTCAAAGGGTGTTTGGAATATTGTGCATGGAATTGATGTACGTCCTAGTTATAAGGATGTAGGCGATGTTGAGGATGTTGCAGGTTTTTGGTGGCAAGATTGTTGTTGCCAGAGCTGTTTTGCCAATGGCTGAGAAAGCTCATTGGGATGTAAAAGATGCACATGATTATGCATTAATTGAATTGTATGTGAATTGCACTATTACTCCTCACATTTTTAAAGCAAAATTTGCAAAACAGGCTTGGGATATTTTGGCTAGTCTTTATGCAAGTCGCAATGAGACAAAAATTGCATTTTTGCGTAGAGATGGAGTCAAAGATTTTGCACGAGGAAGATGATATGGACATTTTACTTGATCTAGTGTTAAGGATATCAATGAGAAAACTTATTTTTGCAGGTGAAGTCATTTGTGACAGTTCCCTTGTGCAAATTGTTCTTGATACTTTGCCAAATTCTTACCAGACTTTTGCTACTACTTGGAGACTTATGACCCAAGGAAATCAAAGAGTTGTCAAGCTTGATGCATTATGCACATTGCTGTTGCAAGAATCACTTTCCAAAAGAAACAGGACTAGATAGCATGCATTTGAATATGCCTTCATTGTTGTTCAAAGAAAAGGTGGTAACAACAATGTAGCCACTCCTCATGGTTCTTCTATGAGTGGTAAATCACATGTTCCTAATGCTTCTACTGGCAACGATTTGTCTATGAATTCTGGTGCAAAGGGTGAAAAGAAGATGCGTTGCCATTATTGTAAAGCTAATGATCACTTGATCAAGTAGTGTCCTAAGTTGAAGGCCACAAGAGGCTAAGAAGAAAGAGACTGGTTCCACTACAAATGCCGCTATTGTTGAGGTTTTTGTGAAACAAGACAGTGATACCGATGTTGATGCAGAATAGGCTTTTAGTGCAAAGTGCAGTTATGATCCTTCTATCCACAAATGCATGCATGTCGATTCCTGCAAATTCACAGTGTGGTATTTTGATGATGGTGCTACAAAGCACATTATCTCACATCATGATTTGTTTACCTCTCTTGAGTTTGTCCCTCATGGAAATTCGATCACTTGTGCCAACAATGCCTCTTACCTGGTTTAGTGAGTTAGAAAAATTGTGCTTACTGCTGCAAATGACAGTTCTTTCACACTTGTTGATGCATTGTATGTACCTGGGATCAAGAAGAATCTTTTGTTTGTGTCTGCACTTTCTAGACTTGGTCTTGTATTCAAATTTGTGGATGACAGATGTATAGTACATGATCTCAATTTTGGTGATAAAATTGTTGTATCTGGCATTTTATGCCGTGGGGATGCATAAGCTCACTTTGTACGACAAGTGTGGGTATAATTTTGCTTAGTTGTGGATTCTAAGGCTGTTTTAGATGCAAAACTTTGACATGCACGTTTTGGGCATCTGAATTTTACTAGTTTGCTACGTTTGCAAAAATCTGATATGGTTGTTTCTTTGCCGCCTCTTGAAGCACCTGTCCAACATGTTTGTAAAGGCTGTATTTAGGGTAAGATGCAGTATTCAAAGTTTCCAAAGGATGGTTCATCTAGGGCGACATGCAGGTTGCAGCTTGTGCATAGTGATGTTTGTGGTCCCATCCAAACTACTTCCTTGGGCAATTACCTTTACTTCGTGACTTTCATTGATGATTACTCTAGACACATGCATGGGTGTAAGGCAAAGTCTGATGTGCTTTTGTGCTTCAAGCAATTTTTGGCTATGGCTAAAAATGTCTCAAAGTGTACTATGGGCACCCTCCGTTCTGATCGAGGGGGGAGTATATGTCTCATGAATTTAATGCATTTTTGGTGAGTCGTGGGATAAAACACCAATGTATAGTGCTATATATACCTCAACAAAATGGTGTTGCTGAGAGGAAAAAGAGGTCTCTTACGAAAATTCCATGATGTATGGTCAAAAGTCAAGCTTTACCACATTGGTTTTGGCTTGAGGCCATCATGTGTGCCACTTATGTACTTAACAAGTGTCCTACGAAAGCTTTGCAATCTATGACTCCTTATGAAGCATGGAATGAGATGTATGCATGATAAGGTGTACCCACTTTCAATAGTCTCTCTCAGAAGGATTACCAAAAAAAAGTCTGTGTTTTCACACTATTATGTATATTTGAATTGCTTGCACATACTTTTTAGCGGCAAGATTTGGTGGCCCCACAAAATAAATAGTATTAAACACTATGGAAAGTTTCAATCTTTAATTTTCAAAACCAAAATTGAAATTTTAGTGTGCAAGAAGTACTATGGTCCAGCGTGTTATGACTTGTCACAACAATGTGACCTTGATGAACAATTTTCTATATCTTTATATAGATTTCTTTGCTTAACTTGCCTTTTTTCACATCAATTATTCACTTGACCAACAATTTTACTTGATTTTTTTGATGATTGTTTGGGTCTCTATGTAATTATTGTTTATTTTTCTTTGTTAGAATTGTTGTTTAGAAAAGCATTAATTTTTACACCAGATCTTTAATGATGTATAGATAATTTTGCAAGATCCAATGATCATTTGATAGAATATTTAGCCGTAGAATGTGACCATGAAAAAAAGTAGAATCTTTAACAATTCATTTTTTAAAGATCTAACTTAAACAATAACAAAGACTGTTTAGAGGATCTTGAGGGAGTTTTTTTTAATATAATAAATAATTTATATTACCAATCAATTTGATTTATGTATCTTATGGATTTCATCTCATAAAGTACTCATGGAAAAACAATTTGAGTCAATTTGGGTTAGAGAAAAGTACTCTTTCACTGTTTTAATTTTTTTACCTACACAATTTACTTAAATGGTGTGCCCCATGTCACCTTCTCCACATCACCAAAGTCAAAAGTTTGACCTTACACTTGGCGTACCATGTCACCCTAAATGCCACCTCATCCACACCCTCAATTTACACCTTGCTTGCCACCTCACATTAGTTACCATGCCATGCACCACCTCACATGCCACTTGTCCGTGGTACTTGCATGGATTTCCACATCACTCACCACCTCACAATCCACTAAGCATTCCATATCACCAACCCTCCAACTCACCATCCACTTTTTTGCCACCTAAATATTCCATGTCACCATTTTGCCATGTCACATAATGACATGGCAGTTGAGGAGGATCCTAACTGCCATATCATCTTGCCACCTTTGCAATCCATGTCATCAACCATTGACATCACCTTTCTACATAGACAACCATGTGATCCATGCATGACCACCTCAGAAGCCACGTTATTTATTTCTAACTTTAATAAATTTTTGAAAATGATCAAAATATATAAATAATATAGCATAATTATTAAAGTACCACTCAACATAAATCAATTTTTATTATAATTTATTTTGTTATTTTATAATGTTATGATTATTATTAATTTTTTTGTTTATTAAAATTATTATTGGATGAGAACTTAAGCATTATGATTTTTTTCACAAAAAAAACTTAACTTAAGATAAGTAATCTAACTCAAAAGATGATTAAAATTTTATATAAATCATTTTTCTAAAATTTGTTTGGGGTGTGATCTTATCAAGATTTACCCTTTTTTAGATTACATTAGGGAGCCAATGTATATAAACCCCTTTTCTTAGTGCACTCATTTGAGAGTTTGAGTTTGAGTGAGTTTTAGAGCCTTTATGTCTCTTTGATTTAATCACTAACTATTCTAACACTCATTTTCCTAACTAAGCATGGTTTCAAAGTCATGAGGGTCTCAAAAGCAAGATAAAAAACACAAAGATCCCACCCACAAAGTTTGAGATGTGGAGGCAATTGCTCATGTGGAAGAAAATCGATGGCAAGCTCGAGAATGCAAGGAACACTCTCGAGCGAGATTACATGCTGATGTGTCGCAAGAACCCACTACAGACTCTACGATCGAGGACTTTGGGGGTGTTCACATGCATGTATCACCATATGAGGGTGACACTTCTTCTCTCCCTATATCGCCTAGTTGTTCGCCTTCTTCTCCTTCCTCGGTCCCTGTACTATTTTCCTCAGTATTTGCAGTCCCTCTAGGAGAGGGGTCACCTGTTGGCGAGCTCACAACTCCCACAGTGGGTGCCTTTGGTGAGTCTCATATAGTATCGCCAGCTTTGGATCATTTCAGCAGTCCATGGACGCAATGCAGTCGCCTCATATCTTTGAGTGGATCTCCTTCGCTTGCTCTCGGAGCACCCTTGCACCCTCCGGAGTTGTTATGGAGGCATGTGTGGACCCTACGCCAGCTTTAGAGCCTAGTTCTTTGATGATGGTACACTCCCTTAACGCATCTAGAGCCAGATATTGTGCGTGCATCATTGCGGAGACCTACTTTAGTGACATTGATCTTACCTCACGTACACAATTGCTTGCACATTTGTTGCGACACCCTTGTGTTGTTGAGGCCTGCAGAGATATCGAGATTTGTAGTCCGAGGGCCCTTCGGGCTATGGCGACAGTTGTAAATAGTGTCGAACGCTCTTACATTGCACTATCTTGATGGGGATTCAGGGATGCACTTGAAACTCATCGCATACTCACCGCATCGGTGGCATCTATATTCATCACATGTATTTCTTGGGCCACTTCTTGTGTGTTGTGCATTTGTTGGCCTAGCTTGCATGCCATACGCCTTTGGAGATTTGATTTGGGACATAGTGAGGAGCTTTGGGCGAGTAGTGGGCGTGCTCCACGATGCTTACGCATTCTAGATTCACACATGAGGGAGATCATAGGACAGTTTTGGGAGGAAAATTGCCGTGCCTTGCCAGAATTCAAAAAGGAAATTTGACATAGGATTGGCTGCAAGCAATACATAGAGCATGGTGCTACGATTCTAGAGATTACACAGAGTCAACTCTTTCATGCATTTCAAGATGCCCACCCCAAGATTAGCATCAGTCAGCACTCCTTCGAGGCCTGCAATCCTTGGTACGTGTGATTCATGTGCGACAGGGAGACATGTTTTTTTAGATACCATGTGTAGTTTCAGATGATGTATGCTGTGTTATTTGCACTCTTTTGGGGTGTGATGGAGAGGTCCCAACGGGGCACAAGACTTCATCCACTCTTTGTTGTGTGAGCGTGTAGATGGGGCATTCTACCATCAGATGTTGTGTGTGGAGGGCAAGTGTGCCCAATGTGGGGATCTTGCACGAATTACACCTGTCCTAGACGATGGTGATGCGGGTGCGACATCTACATGGTAGACGTATGATTACCAGACATACACAGTGCTTCGAAGTGGCACATCTCGTAGGTTGCAGTTCACATCTCATAGTGTGCCACGTCCCTTCTTCATGCAGGCTTTTAGGTCTGCTGTGTATCCATATGTGCAGCATGTGCATCACATAAAGTGGCAGGATCCTCAGTTTCGTGCTTGCCTTGCCGCCTTCCCCATTGGGAGTGTGGTCTCTATTGTGGATTTCACAGAGAACTACCCCTTTGACCCACAACAGGAGACCCAATTCGAATATTACTTCTATGAACATGTACAAAAAATAATAGTTGGGTAATTTTACATTTGCTTTGCATTTTTATCCACATGATTTTATTGCATTGTTTTTTTACTCTAAGCTTTTTTAATTCTCTTGAAGGTGGCAATCCTTGTCCATATATCTTATCGTCATGTAAAGGTGGCTGTTGATTGAGTGGAGCACTCTGAGGACTCACAAGTGATTATACGCGAGTACCTTTTCTACATCGATGATGATCGCTCCCACATATATCTTATCATCATGTAGGGGCGGCTTTTGATGGACTGGAGAGCTCTGAGGACTCGCGAGTGATTATATGCGAGTAACATTTCTACATTAGTGATGATCGCTCCCAGGATGCTTAGTTTGTGCACATTGTTTCTAGCAACACGATCTTTTTCCTTGTGAGCACCACGTCTCATTCTCTTGTTGCTATATTTGGTTGGATGGTTGTGGTATGCAATTCAAAAGCGCACGTTAGTTTTTTTGGTTGTACAGATGGCACCATAATAGTGGCATACCTTGCATTTGGAGCTTTTTTGAGTCAGGGCATGGAAAGGGAGAGCACGACGATGTAGACCCTTGTGCAAAGGGAGCTCTTTGCTGATATTAGCTTCAATGCAACATTGACCAATTTAGAGATGCTAGAGAGGTTGTTGAGTGGTGCTCACAGCACATGGCATGTGACTCATCTTGAAGCACACCCAAGGGGGAGAGGCAAGGATTACATTGTGTGAAAGGGGAAGAAAAATAGAGGGAAAGAGAGGTGCATGCAGTGAGCTGGGAAGGAAGAGAAGACAAGGAGGGTCGTGTAGGCCAGTGAGGGGATCAAACGGGGCCGAGCAAGAAGAAGGAATGCCTTAGAATGCCGGGGTGCCCATTTTGGTACCACTCTCGCCGGATTTTGTACCGATCAAAATCCACCACATCAGTAGAGACCATTCCCACAACGACGGTGCCGTCGTTTTAAAAAGAGGGGACTATTTTAAGAGGTGTTTTCAAGGGAAAAGGAGAACATGAAACGTGAGGAGGAAGACGGTATGGGAAGCGGGAGATCTCTCGGGATCTCTCTTGACTAAGCTTGGTGATGAGCAAGGGGACAAAAACCCTCAGGGTTAAGCAAGGCCCATGAGGAGGCTTGGTGGGTTTTGCAAGGGCATGAATGTAAAGAGGAAGTTTGAGGGTAAGCAAGAAAGGAGATGAAGCCATGGTAAGGGAAATTGAAGAAGATGAGGGCAAGAAGCGGAGAACGAGGGAGGGCAAGTAAGAAGGAAAGCATGGCTTGATGAGCAAGTTCAAGAAGAAGCCATGGAATCTCTCTCTCTCTCTCTCTCTCTCTCTCTCTCTCTCTCTCTCTCTCTCTCTCTCTCTCTCTCTCGTTTGGAAGCCACAGGTAAAGCAAGCAAAAAATGAGGGGGAAATCTTTCTTGGTGGGTCTTTGAGACCTCAAGGCAACCCTAATTGAAGAAGTCAAGCAGTGCAAAAGTGGTTGTGTTTGCAAGACAGAGAGCATGCAGAAATCGACCGAGCAGAGGTGAGGAAGGGAAATTTTGGGAACTGAAGAGCAGGGGAACAATGTAGGGTGGGGTTTTCTTGGTGATTATAGATTTCTTCCATCGGGTTGGGGATTTTTGATTGGGTTTGCAAATCATCAGGCATACCGATGATGGAGAATCCAACTGATTTGTAGCATATATCAATATATTGGAAGTGTCTTTTGATTTCCATCATCATTTGAGTGTTGATAATTGGTTTTAATTTATTTTCCAATGGTATTTGTGATCCGCGTCATGATTTTATTCCGGGTTTGCTCTGTAATCATCTCTATATCTTCTTTCTAACACCAAATCAGTCCTAACAACATTTGTTTTGCTTGGTTTACACCTCGACTGCTTCTCGTCTACAGCCAAAAGCTCGACGCTTTCCCGATCGACCCTGGAGAGACGCACACTCTGACACCAGCAGGTCCATGGACATGGGTGTTACACCCATTTTCTGCAATATGAGTGGCCAAAGGTGGCCATGCACTACTCCCATCTTGTCCTTGCTCTTAAGGTAAGGCTAGAGAGGATTGTCAGCAAGAAGAAAGGGAGCACCCTTGGCTGGTGTTTGGGTCTAGATGAGCACAAGATCATCATGGAGACAGTCTGCAATAGAGCAAGTGTTGTAGACCTTGCCGATGATACTGGAGCTATTTTTGGAGATGATAGTTGTGTGATGAGTGCTAGAGATGACCCCTCCATTTGTGCTACAATGAGGGTGAGTACGAGGGACTGATTCTAACTTACAAAACCTACAACTATCCTAAAGGCAAACTAAGTACCAAAACAAATGTGGACACAAATACCACTCTTGGTAACCCAAGGGAACTTCCAACCATAACTTCCTAGAAGAATCTTAGAAATCACTAGATTAAGAATTGCCCATGTAACAAGCCATGATTGAATTGGCCGGCTATTGTAACATTTTCCTAACTGTGGAGTCGCCCATCTTTTCACAAATTGACCAAATAAATGAGAAGATTCTTTCAATCCTTGAGAAATGATATTGGGAATGATAGAGATAATACAATTTCCATTTTTGAATAATGCTATTCCAAGGATATATGTGAAGTGAAGGGCCCACGAAGAGTAAAGAGAAGAGAAAATGGCCAAGGTGATATTGCTCACTTTGCTTCTAGTCTATCGCTTAACACACAAATTGTGATCATAACCCTTATCAAAGGTGCGTGAGGTTTTGTGAAGCGAAGCTCTGGGGATCGGGCTACCCAGTGTGAGGTGGATTAGGTACTAGAGCGATCCATTGATATCCCTTGAGCTTTCAACTTCACATGTAAGTGTTTTTGTGGCAATCAAACATGGAGGACGAGTTTCCACAGTTTCATGGATTTTCCTTATGAGAATGTACATACTTTTATTGAAAATTGGAAGTCAATTGCTTATTGATTGTGAAATATATTAAACCAAGCTATATTGTTGCTGCTGCTGCAATACAGTTTACAGGATGAAGCAAAAGTTTGGTTGCAAAATCATGAAGAGTTGGTGCAGGCACAAACTCCAGGTGTGGTTTTGAACTATAATCGTGTGAAGCAAGCTTTCTTGGCACAATACAAATCCATTGAAGTGCTTGATGAAGTCTGGCATGAAATCTTGAGGTACACTCAAAAGGTTAATCAAAGTGTCACTACAACATAACCCAAAGTTATCGACGCCCTATATATCGACGCCCGTACCTTTCCACGTCCATATCAACGTTCCTACACTCCGTCAATATGCGTGTCAATAACTGCGTCGATATGGACGTGGAAATACGTGTGGAAAGGTAAAATTTTCCACGCGCTTATTGACGCCCATATCGACGCTAAAAATTTGGGGGAAAAAAAGGCAAACCCGCGTGCAGGGGCCATTTTTGCCCTCAACGTGCGCGTTCTCGGATCTTGGCCAGAACCTGCGCAGCAGGTATTATGGCAGTCTTCCCCCCCCCCCCAACCCCCCCCTCTCTCTCTCTCCACATCGTGTGTGTGTGTGTGTGTGTGTGTAGGAAAGAGATAGAGAGAGAGAGCGGTGTGTGTGTGTGTATGTAGGAAAGAGAGAGAGAGAGAGCGGTGTGTGTGTGTGTGTGTTTGTGTAGGAACGAGAGAGAGAGAGAGAGAGAGAGAGAGAGAGAGAGAGAGAGAGAGAGAGAGAGAGAGAGAGAGAGAGAGAGAGAGAATTATGGTTTGCGTAAAAAATTACAATTAAAGAAAGAAATGAAATGAAATGTTATATTAACTCTTCAAAAGGCCAAAGTGACCTATGAGACCAGAAAGTTACAATGTGGTAGATCTGATACAAAGTCAAAATAACAAGATGACAAAATGACAAAATAAAATATTATGGAATCCTAAACTGTTGGGTGTGGACTAAGCAGCTAAAATAGCTAGCTGGGATAGGTAGATCATAGGAGATCCAGCATCTGTCACTGGCAGACCTCATCAATCTCCTCCATGGTCAGTAGTCTGACCGGGCGTTGTGCATTTCGAGCCAAAGTGACCTAGATCATCTGATGCAGCCTCTGTTGATGTTGTGTAGTCTGGCCTCCGCAGTCGTGGGTGTCTGGATCTCCCTAGCTCAGTCGCTCGTTCGATCAGTACGTAGAGAGATAGGGAAGTAGACATAGACATAGACATAGACATAGACATAGACATAGACATAGACATAGACATAGAGAGAGAGAGAGAGAGAGAGAGAGAGAGAGAGAGAGAGAGAGAGAGAAATAGAGAGAGAGAAATAGAGAGAGATAGATATATATGATATATATATATATATATATATATATATATATATATATATATATATATACATATATATATATATATATATATATATATATATATATATATATATATATTAGAGAGAGAGAGAGAGAGAGAGAGAGAGGAAGAGAGTGATATATATATATATATATATATATATATATATAGAGAGAGAGAGAGAGAGAGAGAGAGAGAAAGAGAGAGAGAGAGAGATAGGGAATAGAGAGAGAGAGAAAGAGAGTGATATAATATATATATATATAGAGAGAGAGAAAGAGAGTGATATCTATATATATATAGAGAGAGAGATAGGGAATAGAGAGAGAGAGAGAGAGAGAGAGAGAGAGAGAGAGAGAGAGAGAGAGAGAGAGAGAGAGAGAGAGAGAGAGAGAGAGAGAGAGAGAGAGAGAAAGAGAGATAGCGAGAGCGAGATTAAGAGAGAGAGAGAAAAGGAGATAGCGAGAGCAAGATCGAGAGAGAAAGAATGAGAGATAGGGTACGTAGACAGAGAGAGAGAGAGAAATAAAGACATAGAGAGTGATATATATATGTAGAGAGAGAGAGAGAATTAACTAGAGATAGCTACAGAGATAGAGAGAGAGATAGATAGTAGATAGAGAAAGAGAGAGAGAAAGAGTTAGGTTGGCTGACCAATTGCATGTGTGAAAAGGACAAAAACTCTCTCTATATCTCTCTCTCTCCCTCTAGAAGAAACTATGGAACTAAAAGTGGCAAAGGGTTTTGCCCGCTACATGCATTGCCATGTACACCTGGGAGTGCACGCACGTGTCTACCCATATAGGATTTGACCAATAAAGATGAGATTTTGACCCGGTGGTCCTGATCTCCGTACACCTCTAGACCGAGGTGTACGGAGATTGGGCAAGACTAGAGAATGCAAGGTAGTTTACATTGTGAGGAGTATATATATTAAAACAACATTCATAATCATTATAGATGGCAACATCATCAACTAACATGGAGGAAAAGATTGCATGCACATGCACGCTCTGCAAGTATCAAATCCTGCACAAGCGTAGGATATGTAATGAGCATGTGCACAAGTACGGAGAGTTTGCTAAAGAAACCGTACAGAATCTACGATACGACTCCAACGGAACGGGCATTGATTTTCACGACATAGCACCTACATCTGAGAGAGAGAGAGAAAAAGGATTATGCGTGAAGGTCCGACCAATATAGAGCCAAGGATGGAAGCAGAAAAGGACTTTCAGACAGAAGACGACGGCATGGAGGAGATGCTGGATGCCTTCTTCCAGACAAGCTAGGAGAACGCTAATGAAGCAGCACCAGAAGCCGTGCGCCTATCTCCTGAAGACATGTTGAGGAAGTTGGCACGTCAACCAATTTATGAAGGTGCCAAAATATCGATGCTTCGTACTTGTCTGGCATTTTTGAATCTTCAGTTAGTGTACGGGTGGCCAGATGCAAGCGTCACTGCTTTGTTTAGGTACGTAATACAAGATTTCAGAGCTAGTGTGGTGGATCTCTTCCAAGGAGATACGAGAGGAATCTATTGCAGTCGCAAGGGCGAACTCCATTGAGGCAGTTTGCATGATTGAGAAGTATCTACCCACGATTTGCCTAACTATCCAAATGCACTTGCTCGTCCATGTAGTAGATGAGGTTGCAGTGGCAGGTACAATCCACAGCCGTTGGATGTTCTTTCTAGAGTGGTTCATGAAAACACTTAATGGTTTTGTTCACCAAAAAGCGCGTCCAGAGGGGAGCATGGCAGAAGGATGGCTATTGCAAGGGTCTCTTGTATTGACGATTGGATTTCTATCCATTTCTGACCCAGAAATGCCTCAACTATGGAGCGATGAGGAGGATGCAAGACTGGTGGGAGAGGAGCCGCAAGGGCAAGGGGTGCCGAAGAAAATGAACGACAGAAAAGATCATGAAGTTCTGTATACTAAATTCAACGCCGATGCAAAAATGGCTTGAAAGGTACGAAGAAGAGAAAGAGAGACGCAATAGGGAGCGACAGGATTTCAGGCGAAGTCGAACGACTAGAGGCTTACCCTTGCCAGACTATCTTGCTCCTCTACCTGAATTCCCTACAATGGCATGGTTGGACAAGATAGTGAGAGCAGCTCGACAGATCGGAGAACCCATATCTCTAGAAGAAGAAGAGCTGGCTATTGGATGTGACTGGAAGTATCATACATACATGGCACTGTGGTCGCATGGAAAGCATTTCAAAACACAACAAATTGACAGCAGAAGAAACACGTTTGACAGTGGAGTAATGGTTAGCTTCATGCAAAAGAGCAGGGCCAGTGCTAGAGACACGAATGAGAGCACTAGCAACCTGGATTGCTGTGGTCTGGTGTCAGATATCCTGAAAGTAAGCTTCAGGCGGTTTGAGATGTTTTTGTTAGGTATGAAGTGGTTCAAGGTGATTACTTCTGGTCGCTCTACAATGGTACATAGAGATGGAAACAAACTTGTGCAAATCAATTCTACAAAGGTTTGGACAGATGCGAGGGACACATTTTCTCTCCCCGAACATTTCGAGCAAGTGGTCTTTGTACCGGACCCTCGAGAGCGACAATGGTGGTTTGTGGTTCAGGTTGCTCCAAGAAATAAACAAGTATTTGAAGGGCAAGAGCTCCTGGAGGAAAGTCAGTCAGACGACGTCCATACTACTGTGACATTAGATGAGATGGACGAAGGTATAACAGAGGAAGCTGACAGATATACGAGGGATGACGCAGACGAGGCATAATTGACACTTGTAGATGAAGATGCAATGGATGAAGACAATCTACCAGAACGAGTTGGGGCAGAGTTATGTTTGCAATTAGAGATAGACGATGATACAGTGCAAGATCTTATCGATGATGCCTCACTCGTCGAGTCCTAGGCCTGTAAGTGTTTGTGTGAAGACGCTGATTCAAAATTTAGCTTAAAGTTAATTTAAATAACCGTGTTCTGACGTTTTATTTTACTTTCTTTGTGCAGGACTTTAATATGGCAGACCAGTTTCCAAATCCCGCTTCTATGAGTGTAGATGCATTCATGGGCTTCGTTACACGGATGATGCCTCCTCAGATGGCAGAGGCTTCTCAATACTGGGTAGCCAGAGGCACATGTACTACGCCTCCGGGCTTCACACACGAGGGTCCGAATCCTAGGGGGGGGACACCTATTGGGGGGGACACCTATGGGGGGGGGGACGCCTACGGGTACGATGCTTGCTTCTCCCATCACAGCCGCTTCACACCTAGGGGTGGGCAAGAGGTGGGGACATCCTCATCTCCGCAGCACAGGTGCACTCGTCGATCTCGACGATCGTTAGGTGGAGGTGGTGTTCGCTGTGGAGGAGGGTCTACAGATGCTTCGACCCCTCCTCGCTCACGACCCCTGTCCTACCCAGGCACATCTCTCGACACACCTCTTGGCACACCTCGGACACCTTGGGAAGCACACGATCCTAGTGCCTCCAAGCTCTATATTGTACGGGAAGATGGTTTTGTTGACATGGATAGAGTCCGGACTGAGATGAGACAACGGATTCGCCAGCTCACGGAGCTGCAGTTTCGACCAGCATTCTGACGTCTTGGGGTGAGCAGGAAAAGGACAAAGTCAATTACATAGTGGAGACCATCCTTAGAGAGTACCAGCCTGCTCCGCGTTCAAATGTTGTTCCAAGGAGGTGGATCAAGGGTGTTGCACGGGACACCGTGAAACATCGACAAGATGCAGCTCGGAAGGCTTTGAGGACCGGCTCGCCGAAGCCTTTGGGCATCCCACACGAGACATGGCTGCAGATCAGGGAGGATGAGCGGACAGCGGACATGCGGTTCAGACACTAGCGTGAGGCCGCGCAGATACGACAGATGACCAGGGGGACATCTCATCTTGGCAGCGGAGGCTTCGACACCTTTCGCTATGAGTTTGTGAGTTTCTAATCCAATCTTAACTATCACGTTTTTTAAAACACGATGAATCATGTATTCTTATTACTTTGATTTTTGTATAAATGTAGAATCTTGCGATGCATCGAGCTCCGACACGCCAGGAGGAGTCAGATGGATATCGCAGAGGTATCTATGAAGTATTGAATGATCTTGATGCTTCTGGAGAGCCTGTAGACTGGGAGGCCTTACAGTCTTGCTAATCGCTTGAGGTGAGACGTTAATATGTGTGAGTTGATTTAATTAAGTAAGTATATGTGAAGTAATATCAATACTAATTTGGTGAGTTGTCCTATGTGCAGGCTGTGACACCTAGTCATCAGTGGACCGGATTTCATATATATGCTTTGTGAGACACAGACACGCTTCTGTGTCTCTTTTTTGTATAGACATATATGGATATGGTTATTGTTCAGACTGTTATTGTTTTCCTTATGGTTATGGTTATTGTCATTGTCATTGTATAGACATGGTTATTTCTCGTATTCTTGTATAGACATAGTTATGGTTCAGGTTTTGTTTATGGTTATGTTTAACTTTCTGGTTATGCTTATGGTTATTGTTAATTTTGTTTATGGTTATGGTTATTTGCATTATGGTTTTGATCAAAGTGGTTATAGCCGGTTATGGTTATGCTTTTAAGTTATGGTTATGGTCGTTATGGTTATGCTTTTAAGTTGGTACGGTTATGGTTTTGCATTAAGTTCATTTCATTTCTTTCATTGGCCTTAAATCTCATGTGAGATCCTACATGGATAGCATGTAGGAGGCGTATACATGATATGGTTTTTTTTGAAAAGTTTATGTAAAAACGAAGGGAACTCTGCCGAATTTCTGCGGGAGCACGATTGATTTTGGTGCTGCTCGCTTTCTTAGACAGAGGGCAGGAAGTCTGGCTGTGGTGGCTGTGTCCATCTTTTCATTGGGCACAGGCCAGGCTACCTGTCCTCTACCCAAGATTTTTTTTCCTATTATGATCATGAATATATGCGTCGCTATCCGCGTCTATACTTCCGTCGGAATCTGCGTCGCTATATGTGTCTATAACTGCGTCTATATCTGCATCGCAAAATAAAGCCTTTTCACACGTATATCGATGCAAATTTTGATAGGTTTACAGGGATGCAGATAGCGACGTAGATAGCAACATTAAGCGTTGCTATATACGTGGATAACGCCTTTTTTTGTTGTAGTGTGTATCATGCAGTTCACTCGTTTATGGGATAAATGGGCTTGAGCTTTGGGAAATGAAATCCCTCCATCCATGTTAAAGAAGGACCTATTTGTGGAAAACTTAAAAGAAAGTTTGAAGTTTAAAGTTGAGCTAAAAAGGCCCGCTACCTTCGAGGAAGCAGTCACTATCACCAGGGAGAAAGAATGGAAGGCTCAAAGACTCAATGCGTATGGAAAAGCGGTCCCTGTGAAAAATAATGGTGGCCAAAAGAAGGAAAATCAAGCAGAGGCTAGAGCCCAACCTACTCAAAGGGTTGCTAATATTGAACATTTACAACAAAATATGCAAGATATGATGAGCATGATGCAGGAATTGCGACTCAGTGTCCTTGGAGGTGGTCGTGGTCGTGGTCGTGGTAGAGGAACGGCCCATGCATGTGAAGCGCATCCTAATGCAAATGTGGGTCATGGACAAGGTGCCTTTGAGCCACAGAGGAGGTTCATTCCTACTTGTTATAATTGTGGTGAACTTGGTCATATTAGCACTTATTGTTCAAAGACAACAAGGATGGGAGGTGATATGTTTTCACTTCCCCAATAGATTCCTAACAGGGCTAATGATTATGCCTTGGATATACGGGGAGATCAAGGTATCGAATAAGAAAATCAAGACTCAACCTTGGTGGTCATGTGGGTATTGTGAGGGTTGAAAAGAAAGAACCAGATATGCTGCCCGTAGGCAAAAGAGAGAGGGAAGGCTATGCCGCGCCAGGTCCTAGCAAAAAGAAAAGGAAAGAGAAATAGGGTGAAGATGTGAATCCAAGAGGAAGAGAAGACCTCATAGACGGTTTGAAGTAGCAGACTTACCTTTGAGAGAAGGCCAAACAACTTACAATTCAAAGGAAGACCTGATTCGGAGGAAAGTAGATTGTACTTTCAGACAGTTGATGAATATGGTGCCCAAACTCAAGAGACAGTGGAATTCAATAGTGAATCAAGAGAAAGAGCCAAAGCATGGACAAGTCAAAGTGTTGAAAGTGGGAGAGTTACTCGACATTTTTCCTGTAGTGAATGCTTGGCACAAAGGTGTGAGCATGGGAGAGGCCTACATTGATGGAGGTGCTCAAGTTTTTGTGATCACACAGTCATGTGTCGAGAGACTGGGTCTCATTACATGTGGAAGCTCTAGGTTTTGGATTCAACTAGCAAACCATGCCAAAGTGAAGTGCTTGGGGATGATTAAGAATTTGGAAGTTGAAGGGTTTAACGTGAAGGTTATAGTAAACTTTCATGTTATGCCAGCTGGCCTGGGAGCTTTTCCTCCCATTTTGGAACAATTTTGGTGGAGAGCTATTGGTATGGCACAATCTCTGTGTATGGTAGGAAGGGTGAAAAGAGGGTGTTTGATATGACTACCAAGCAACCTATGGCACTAGAAGATGTGAGTGAGAATGATGAATCTGAAGTTACCAGAGTGAAGGGAGTTCTGAAGATTTAGAAAGTAGCTCTGCTTCCAGTTCCACTGATGAGGGTGTAGTGTCATTCTTGTTATTGGACAAGGAGAAGAGGAAAGTGTGTGAAATGTTGAAAGTGTCAAGGAATATGAATGCTTCAAGGAGTTTAGAGCAACTTGAGGAGTTGATGCAACCTAAACAAGAACTGCTAGTGAAGAAAGAGTTGATTCAGAATATGCTGAGTACCGTTCTGACACAAGGAGAAAGAAGGGAGTACTTAGCAATGTTGGAAAGATTTCCAAATCTTTTTATCACTTCATATCAAGAAATAAGGGGTTTTGTTAGAGATCCTATGAAGATTGAACTAGTTGAAGGGGCAAAGCCAATAGAGCAAAAATTAAGAAGGATGGGTAAGGATCAAATGAATGCTTTAAGGGAAGAAGTGGATAAGCTTTTGGATGCAAGATTTATTGTGCCAGTGGATAATGCTGAATGGGTGAGCCCTGTAGTGGTCACACCAAATAAAGATAGACGTTGGAGAGTTTGTGTTGATTGCAAGCCGTTAAATGCAGTGATAAAAAAAGATCCTTACCCTTTGCCTTTCATTGATCAACTTTTAGATGCAGTGGATGGTTTTGAAAGATACAGTGTTTGTGATGGTTATTCAGGATATTTTTAGTTTATCCTTGCTCCTGAAGATTGCAAAAAGACTACTTTTATCACGCCATGGGGTTGTTTCTGCTTTTGCTGCCTTCCCTTTGGGTTGACAAATGAGCCCGGGGCTTTTGAAAGAAAAGTGGATTGGGTCCTTGCCCCGCTCCTTGGGGAAGTTTGTCAAAGGATTCATATATGATTTCTATGTATATAGTTCAAGGAAAGAGCATGTTCAAAAGCTTGAAATGACTTTTGCAAGGTATGATGAATGCGGGGGCCAACTGAACCCTAAGAAATGTCATTTGGCACAGCCACGGCGGGTGAAGCTTTTTGGACATGTGATTGCAAAAAATGGAATTGAAGCGGATCCACAGAAAGTGGAGGCTTTGTTGTCGCTGTCATCTCCAAAAGATACTAGACAATTGGCCACTTTCATATAGAAGGTCAAATATATGTCTTGTTTCATACCTTTGGCATCAAAACTATTGTATCCATTGCAGCAAACAATTAAGAATGATCCCTTGGAGGGGTCTCGTGATTGTGACGGTGTTTTTGACAAAGTCAAAGAGGTTCTGAGTACACTACCCATTATGCAAGCTCGTGAATGAAAAAAGGGGTTTTATGTTAACCCATCAGTGGGAGATGATGCCATTGGGGCCATGTTGTTGCAAAACTCTTTCACTTTTCTCACCAGTTATTCATTGCTTCCTCAACTATTCAATAATTCAAATATATCAAAAACAGTGATGAAATGGCTTATTGAACTTCAAGAGTTTCAGCTCACCTTTTTGGTGGAAGAGAGTACTCGGGCTACCCTGGAAGATTTACTCACTTATAAAGACACTTTTAGTTAAGGAAGAGGTGGTATGAAAGAGGAAAGTCGAGACTTTTGCCATATCTGATGCTTCATTGTTATATTTTGATGGCTCTTATCAAAGAAGTCATGATGCTGCTTTGGGAGGCATTGTCATTTATGATGCACAAGGAAAACTTGTAAGGAAGAAAGGGCTAAAACTTGATGCAAAAAGTAACAATGAGGTAGAGTAATGGATCTTGAAGGTGGTTTGCATATTTGTTTACAATTGGGATCTAGACGCTTGCAGATCAGATGCCTTGTTAGTCGTGAAGCAAGTATTGGGAGTATGGAAGAATAAGAATCCTAAACTGAAGAATTTATGCTTCAAGGTGAAATCATTGCTCAAAAAGTTTGAAGCATGGAGTTTGCAACCTATTGAGAGGTCTCAAAATGGAGAAGCTCATGATGCTACCCAAGAAATGATCACTTGTGTGTTTGTGCTGAAGGCAAATGCCCCATTATATCATGGGAGGGAAGCGTTATCAAAGGGGATGAATTTTCTGTTGACACGTGTCCTACTTTAAGGTTTACCATCCTCCAAAAAGTATGCGTTTATAAGAAAAGCCAGGAAATACAAAATGCTTGATGATGTGCTTTACATGAAAGGAAGTGATTTGGTTTTGCGTCATGTGCCCTGGAAAGAGGAAATCTACAAGATCTTGGAAGAAAATCATGAGGGATCTTGTGGAGGCCATTTTGCCATAAAGATCATGTTGCATAAAATTTTGCAAAGAAGGCTATATACGGCCAAGCATTCAGCGGTATGTTAACCATTGGTGCAAGTCGTGTTTGCCTTGTCAGAATATGGGAAAGAGAATTTTGAAGCCCAAATTGCGAAAGACAATTATATCTTTTGATGTGCTTGAAAAATGGGGTCTTGATGCTATTGGACCCTTACCTATGACTAGCAAAAGAAATGCTTACATTTTGACAATAGTGGATTATTTGTCACGATGGGCAGAAGCCAAGGCTATCAAACAGATTATTAGTTAGAAATGGGGAAGTTTGTTTATGAGCATATATTCTGCAAATTTGGTGTGCCCCTAGAGCTACTTTCTGATAGAGGACCAAGATTTAGAGGAGAGCTGTTTGATTTCTTATGCGGGAAGCTCAATATACAACATAGGTACAATTCTCCTTATTATCCACAATGCAATGGTTTCAATGAGAGGTTTAATGGAGAGTTGGTGAAGATCTTAACAAAGATGACCCAAACATATGGGAAGACTTGGGATTCAAAGTTTCTTTGTGCATTGTGGACCTACAGAACCACTATCAAAATGAGTACATGATTTTCTCTTTACCACTTGGTTTATGGCAAGGAAGCTTTATTGCCAATTAAAGTGGATATTCCTGCACTCAAGTTATTGTCATTGGGAGATGAAGAGCAAACAAATACTTGGCTAAAAAGGTTGTTGGATCTACAATGTTTTCAATTGGACAGAGTTTTAGCTTTGAGCTTGTCAGGACAAGGATCCTAAGGAGCAAGGCTCGACCTAGGGGGTCAGGGACCTGAGATAGGGGCTCGGAATGGACAAGTGTGGGATGGGGATCCATTTTATGGCTAGGGCTAGGAAACGGCCTATATATAGGGTGGTGGATCCGGCATCTCAGTCTCCTAGGTCTCATATTGGTATCACAGCTCAGGTATGGAGGGGGAAGGATAATGGTGTGAGTCTTTGCATGGAGCATGGGTTCTCTCTCTCTCTCTCTCTCTCTCTCTCTCTCTCTCTCTCTTTTGGGTCATGGAATCTTGATGACAAGTTCTCCAAGGTGGGGCCACAAAGGGGACAGGACGCAGGAGTAGCCCCTTCCATGGTGGGCATGCGTTGACTGAAAAAGGCGAGAACCACCCCTTAGTTGGGGATGAATGTGACCGATGACTGCACCAAATGGCGCTCTCTCTCTCTCTCTCTCTCTCTCTCTCTCTCTCTCTCTGTCTCTCTCTCTCTCTCTCTCGTTGTGTTCACCTTGCCATGGTGAGTCTTCTTCGATACTAAAGCAACCCCTGGTTTGGTGCCTGCATCAAGCTCTCTCTTCCCTTTCATCTCTGCACTACCAAAAGCTAGTCCACCATCGTTGTTTTTTCTCTTGTGTTCATATTAGTGAACATAAGGGGTTCCCTAAGTTGGGCACCCTCCCCTACTAAGAACCGAATCCCACGAAATCATGCACGGGATCTGCAGTGGAGTTGGTCGGTTCAGCCATTAGCTTGGGAGATTTGCTAGCAACGGTGACATGCAAGGTATGCGCGCACTTTCAACAGGGATACTTTCCTTGTGCAATGGTAGATTTGCAAACAAGCAGACTAGAGGCTCACAACGGATCTCTCCAAGTTTCAGAGCTTCGGCATGTTTTGACAGGCACACATTTAAGCAAATCCAATCTCGACAATCATGTAAGACGTATACGGGGAGTCTTTTTCTCATGATCTTGGTACAGGAATCCAAACGACGCCGATATGCAAGGCATGGTGTGGATAGAACTTCATGAGGAATGAAGCTTTTCTATGTAAGCCATGGGAATTGCAAGGGCAACGATGAAAATTCTCCACAGCCACACACTTTAAACAGTGAGCAAGGCAACTCAGCAGGAGTACTTCCAAAGGTATGTAGTGCCTTTTGTTTTGTTTGACACATAATTCAAGTATATGCACAAAATCTTTCTCCAAAGTGGTCATGAATTAAGGTAACAATTTGTAAGTTATCTAGTCGTAATAAAGCAAGTACAATCAAGGCTCCTTGTGGCTTGTAAAGTAACACTATGGCTTATAAGATAGCAGTACTGGAAATTCCTCTTTCTATTAATGCAACGGTATTCAACATGGGAAACCATTCATTACAATCAACTGTCAAACAAGTCTGCTAGGGCATGGCTCATAAGCAAGTTGTTTGCCATTGATGCGGTCAGGCAAGGACAAAACCTTGTGTTACCTAGAAAAGAGGGAAAGCAAGGCTTTTAGGAGCACGGCTCTATGCATTGGATATATAATCACTTCAAAGGTGTTGTAGCTTTCCAAGGAGCCGTCAACATTAGTATACAAAGCAGTGGTAAACACATTGATATCCACAGCTATTCCAATGCGATCACTACACATACGGGATGCCATGACTTTTGATGCCAAGCGCACTCGATAGGTGTTTGGAAATAGTTGACTCTTGATAGCTAATCTATAGATGCTATCTCTATCAATATTGGGCACTCTCATGCTTCTCAATATGCTGCACAATTCGGCAAGGCCGATTCTCTACAAAATTTTGACAAGATTGATTCTTCTCTACTTAGACACATGTGTGTCAACAAGCGTACCTATTTGCTATGAACATTTAGTCTTAGTTTTGTCTCTTCTTATTGTCAAACTTCTAGGAAGCAAGGCTTCACTCTAAGACATCCACCAACATATGGCTATCAGCCGGATTTGAGTGCACCACTAGCAACCTACCCCCAAGTGGGCGACAAGATTAGTCAATTTCAAGTTATGTTTGTTTTTGTTTATGTTTTCCTTTTCATTTTGGAAAATATCTCTTTACTGTGCAAAGCAACGTGCTTGGGTAGACTCCATAAGAAGCCACTGTACAAAGTGAACTGCTTTGCCTATCTTCATGTGAAGCACAACTTCTCTTATGTACCAAGGTATAATCAATTGAATTCAGATCAATGATAATAGCACACATCTTTGGCACTATATGGATATAAGATCACAGTTTACGTGACGGTGCACTGTGAAGTATCCATGCCAATGTAATCGTGCACGACACGTATACCAACGTCTCACATGGTTGATATTGTCATTGAAGCCATGGACTTATTATTCTTTTTCTTTTTCTATATATGCACGTTGTACAAGTACACATTTGTACGCTTATAGGATCAGCTAAGACATAGACATGGTTTTCATGGGATCATATGCAAGGGCATCCAACACATTCATATGGGGTTTTCCTCAGCTCTGCGTTCTCTCTCTCTCTCTCTCTCTCTCTCTCTCTCTCTCTCTCTTCTATGCGGGAAAGGTGAAACCAGGCATGATTTTATTAAATTTTTTCTCTATCAATATGGTAATAGGAAGAGCTAAGAGCCATCTATTACCACCTATTTTGGCATGGCTAAGAGCCATCTGTTTGTAGTCCATCCGTGACTGATTTCAAGATCAAATAATTCTATCCAATTGAGTACCCATCAATTATAACGGACAAGCAAGAGTCTTGCCATTAGTGATTTTTTGGGCATTATTTTTTCCCTACACACTTTAAGTGTGAAAGTCAAGTTGAGTTTTTGAACGTCTTCAACTCTTAAGGGCTTATCTCTACCAAGGTGTATGGATGAAGCCAGCATTTCAAACAGCATGAATGTTCACAAAATCCCACGCTTATGGATTTTTGGGTGTGAAAGAGATCTTGTTGTGAATATGACTCCAACTTCAGTGGAGATCCTATAGTGCCTATATCAGTATAGTTTTGGGGTAAGACCCAACTCGTGATTACTAAATCACTTAGTAAGGGTTGATGGTCAATTCTTGGAACCTTCACAGAGTGGAAAAATTTCAACTTCCAAAGCAATGTAATGCCACGGGTAGACCCAAGGGGGGTCACGGACATAGGCCAAGGGTCGGCTGCTAGTTGAGCAATTATCCTACAAAGTTTAGCCAAGGGGTTTGACAATATTGATTTTAATCAAGGGATCTAGATTGCGAAGGCAACACCCAAGGTTACATGTGCAATACTACTTGCATTTCAGTCATTTTCAATTAGTGTTCCTAGGCCTTTGCACGCGGGAAATTTGGGCAGGTGCCTTTTCATTATGGATTAGTGAATACTATGTTCAACCTTCAGGTACTCATTTGATTTGGTTTTGTTTATGTTGGTTTGATTTTACCACGTAGGAGGTACAAACTATGTTATCATCAATTTTTTCTCTTAAAAGAAATGACAAGGTCATGTAAGAGCCAAGAAATTTGGACTGTAGTGACTTGCTTGTAGGGTTTATTTGGCACATGTTGTCACATGGGATGCAACATGGTTCAGAAACTCACGAAGTTCGGTTTAGCCAGTGTGGAGCAAGGCTAATGAGAGTCCCTCTCACTCTCATTGTAGAGTGTTTGCAGTTATCTCCACACAAAAGTACATTTTGTACTTCAGCGATGTTGTTTTTTTAGACATCCTTACATGAGACATATTCCACATGTGGAGAATATGAGTCTCTGGGACTGACACTGGAACCCACTATTTCAAGTATGTGTCACGACAAAGTCCCTAGGTGCTAGTCAAATCTGTTTTCTAGACCATTTTCAACACAACGTATCAGGAGTAATTTCGGTGGCCAGCAATTGTTGGATACTTAGAATGGCTTGTTAAGGTAAAAGTGCAGCTAAACAACATTACAGATAGTTGTTTATACATATAGCAAGGCTATAAGTTGTTAATGAAAAAGTTTAATTGTTTGTACCTAGAAGTGACTTCTGTTTCACCTTCTATTATGGTTCAAACATTTCAGCAAGGCTTGCACATGATCGCAGCAAAAAGGATTTAGTCTCTTTTCAAAACTATTTACACTCCTCTTTAATGTGTGCTAGGAGCATCACATTTGCCATAAGTATTGGCAAGTATGATCATGGATATATAGGTTCATATTTGTTTTATCTAAATGCATGCACACAGGTGTTATGGGCCCTAGTGTTTAGCAAAGGCTGATTTGGAGCCGCATACATATTCCTCACATTAGTGCTATGAAGCATTTTTGCACTCTATGTGCAGTATCTCTTTGAGATTAATTTTGGATCTACCAATCACCAATAGAGGTCATGGCTTGGTTTGGGTGCTTGTGGATCTTTCAAGTTCACCAAGATGCTTATTCCAAACATTGTTGCTTCCTCAACAATGCTGTACGATATTGTGATCTTCATTTACTAGTCATCTGGGAAGACTGTCTGTAAACCGTGGAAAAAAAACACCTCAGTACCATCTATTTTCCAAGGGGATAGGCAGATTACAAAGCGTAATCTTGTGCTAAAGGATATACAAAGTGCGTACATTAGCACCATGCAATCCAATTAGTAAGCATTTATTGCTCTAGTTGGAGTTTGCTTACCATACGTTAAAGCATGTTTACGACTAGGTTTAGTCTCTTTATGCTTATGTCAGGTTCTCAATACTCAAGACTAGTTATAGTGGGGCTGTTTACTAATGAAATTTGAGAATAAGTCAATGACTTATATTTTGATGATAAGTTACGTCAGCCAATTACTTTCATGGAAAGTGAAACGAGGTACTCTTTTGGGTGCATCTTTGTTGTGATAACTCGCTTAGCATGCTCGTATGCGTTGTAAATGGAGTTTACAAACTATGTTGGATAGGAGTGGGTAACACTTGATGGTTGCCTCGAAATTGAGGGTGTTCTCTTTTTGGCTAAAAAATGAGCTCTTTGGAAGTTGTGCAGGTGTTGAAGCTATTAAAATGAGGGCTCCCTTATCTTTTATTCCCCAAAAATATTCTCTCTCTTCTCATCCAACAAGGTGTAGATGGCTGGATAGTTCACTATGTGGGAACGTCTTCTTAGAAGATGGGCAGCGAATTACTTAGTAGTTACTATGGTAATTACTATAGTAAACCCGAAGTGTATAAATAGGGCCCATTACATTGTAATCGGGTTGGCAATTATTATCATTTGGGTTAGTGCCTTGGCTATACTTGTACTTAAGAATCATTGGCAGTATTGTCGCATGTACTTTCTCTCTGTAAATCATATTCGTTGTAATCTTGATCTGTAATCCCAATTATGGCATATATTCCAGTTATACTTACTTCTCGTCCAGTCTTCTGAATCTGAATCTGAACCTTATTTTCAGTACATAAGTCTAATTCTTATTTCAGTATCCAAATTCCAGTCTAGTCTCTGATTCCTGTCCAGTCTGCTGTCTGAAATCTTCCTACACTAGTAGCTAAAATCTTCCAACACTGGAATTAGCTATCTCAAGAGATCAGCTCCAATTCCATTTTGGCGATCACAGTGGCTCGAGCTGAAGCTCGTTGATTGAAAGACTCTTCTCCTAGTTCAAAGTTTTCAGCAATGGCACCAAAATCCAATCGTGGCCGGAAATCCACCATTCGTGTTGACCCCATTCCTGAGGAGTCAGGAAGAGAGTCTGACCCCAAGCAAGAGAAGATGACTGACACTGAGGCTCAGGAGGAGCATAGTTAGGCTGATGAGGCGCAGGACTCACAACACTCCAATCATCCTCGATGCCGACGGGCAGAACGGGAAGCATGGAAGGCAAAGAGTTGAGGATACCAAGGGCAGTAAAGGAAGTTACCGTACTTCTAGCAGACAAACCAGAGAAGACACTGACACTGAGACAGAGATAGAGATTGATTGGGATGCTGACATTGACAATTGCAAGAAGGCTCCCAAGCGTCATTTTGAATCCAAGAAGAGAAGTGGTAGGATTAGTAGTAATCGGAATGATTACATAGCTTCCTTGAAGATTTCTTTTCCAATATTCAAGGGAGGGAAAAAGGATGATCTAGATGTTGACATACAAGCTTTCAAGCAGTATGCTGAACTGAAAAATATTGATGAAGATGACTGAGGGGAATATTTTCCACAAACCTTGAAGGAGGCAGCAAGGAAATGGTATTACCATTACCCTACCTGCCAGCTCAGATCATATAACAAATTGCTCAAAGCCTTCAGGTTGGAATATTCCCACAATAGAGGGGACGAAGATATTCTCTGTGAATTAGATAAGATCAAACAGAGAAATTTGTCAGTCCGCAGTTATGTGGAAAAGATCAAGGAGATAACCAAGCAGTTACAAGAACCGCCATTTGAGAAGAGGTTGAGGGCATGGTTCCTGAATGGATTCAGAAGCAAGAAGCTTAGGGAACAAGAGGTACCATCCCCTACCAAGAAATTCAATGATCTGGTCCAAAGGGCATTAAAGCTGGAACAACAGGCTAAGAAGGAAAAGAGCCACAAGAAGCGAAGGACGAGTAGCAGTAGCTCTGCTACTAAAACTTCTTATTCGAGTGAGATGTCCAGTAGCTCCGAGAAAAGCTCTAATGAACGAGCAAAGGAGAAATCAAAGAAGGGATCTTGGACCAAGAAAATTGAAGAGATGGCTAGGCAGATTGCCGAAATTAGCCACACAAGGTAACCAGTTCGAAAGATGGAGACTTGGTGTTCAAGATGAAAATCCAAGCACCATATCTCCACTGAATGTCCACAATGTACCTACTGCAAGGCCTTTGGTCACTATGGAATAATTGTGGCATCAGAATTCACCACTTTAAGAAAGGAAAAGATCTGTCAGTGGTTGCCTACACGGAACAAGTGAAGGTAGAACCAGTCAAAGCAGCTCAAGAGGAGAGACCAGGTACCAGTGGTACTGGTCAGGGACGTGGCCAATACCAACCAAGAATGGGCAGAGGCAGAGGAAGAGGCAACTTCCAGAACAGGAGCATGAATTGCTATACTTGTGGGAAGTATGGTCATTTTGTAGCCGAATGCCCAGATGCACTTGTAACGACTACTATTGAGGCTAAGACACCAGAGCCAGTCCCAGTTAGGGTAGTTACTAGGAGCAAGGGGGTAGTCATTGAAGAAATCCCAGACACTTCAGAAGCACCAGTCAATCCTAATAGCAGCAAGTGGATTCAACAAAGAGAAGTTTGGAAGGCCAAAGGTAAAGAGAAGGTGGTAGATGAGTGGCAAGAGCAGAGGGAACTAGTAGCTAAAATCACGGAGGATTTAGCCAAGAAGCTGCCAGAGCAGCCAGAAAGTTCCGAAGCTAGAGTCATTTAGAGGATACCAGCCCAATCGACTGATAAAGATCAGTCAGTACTGGCCATGACTGAGACCATGCTGGTGATAGCCGTTTTTCGGCTCTTTGTAATTGCCACAGTGAGTTACCTTACCCTACCAAAATCACCCAAACACTATGGCTATCCCTACCATTTCACTGTACATAGGCGTGCGTGAGTCACGGGACTTTTTCCATATCTTCTTAAAAAACCCTCAATTAGCTAGTCATTGGGCTAGTTGAGCCAAAAAAAAAAATAAAAAAATATAAGTATATTATGGCCCATGCGTATGTAAATATTTCTTTGTATATAGGGCCTAAATAAACGATTTTTTCATAATTATTTTGGTATTTATTTAAATATTTCTACCTAGGTCTGTGTTATTTATGCTCTGTACATTGCCTCACCATTACCACAATTTTTCTTACCTTTTTTCATACTCTTTATTCCATATAGAAATATTTTCATGTAAGCTTCTCTTATATTTGGTGTAACTCCACCCCAACAAAAATCCAAAAAAACTAGTTCTATTTATGTGTATATTTTTTTCACTATTGTGATTTTTTCCTTCCTACATATATTCTCTATTACTCTCATAAATTAGACCACCAAAAATATTCATCTTTTTATGGTAGACTTATAATGAGAGAGATTTATTTTGACCCCTTTATATTTTTCCACCTATATTATTTATATTTGACATGTACATATTTTTTAGACCCCTCAATATTTGATTTTCTTAGTTGTACTATTCACTTATATCCTAATCTCAACAATATCTTCAATTATAGACCTACCAAATAAGGTCAAGGGTAGGTGGCATGCATACATGCACTATGGAGGGCTCACTCTTGGAGGTATTCAAAAGAATCATCCAAAGAAGGACCCCACAAGGACCTTTGCAGTGGAAAAAAACGGTCGGTTTTGCTGAATTTTTAAAGTTCACTTGCTCTCCGAATTTGAAAAGGTGATACAAACAAAAGTTGTAGCTCGTGGGCTGAACTTTTGCCTCAAATGTTTTCATATTTTTTTGAGCTACGAGCTGTGAGCTATGATTTTTTTAGTGGACCCCAGTTTTCCCATGCTATGCAGCCACACTCTCTCTTCCACTTTATCATTTTCCTCTTTCACACACAGTTCTCCACTCATCATCCCCATCTCTCTCACCACTCCTCTCTGCACACTACTCACCTTCTCCTCAACCTTGAAGAATAAGAGAAACCATGGTGAACTCATACCTCCCACACACAATTCCATTCCAAAATTGACCACCTAGTCTCATTTTTCCTCCTCCAATTTACCCATATCTATCAAAAAACCACAAAATTCAGCCTCTTCTCTTAAAAGACAGCATCATGGTGGTTGATTACTCAGCTTCAATTATCTTGTCTCTCAAGGAAGGTCAAGAGTGGAGAAAAAATGTACCGTCAAAGCTAGTGGACCGTCAACAGGCGTCAAAATCGGCCCTACTCAAGACACTTGGAGCATCAACCTTGTAAGAAAGCCACCTTTTCTTACCTCTTAAGAGTTTTTTTCTTCCTTATTTGTATCCTACATGGATACTCCCATTGTAAATATCCAATTCCATTTGTAAATTAATACTAACTCTACTAACACTAACCCACTATGAAAAGTCCTATCACCTCCATTTCTCTCCTCTCTCTTTCCTCACCAACTTCTTGATAATTCCAAGCAAAAGAAATTAGATAAATTGCTGAAAATCTAACCCAACCATGGTTAGAGGAGTAACCCTAGCCTTCAAAATTGCTATAAAAGGAGGGTGTAGCTAGCACAAAAGGGGGAGCCATAAGCAAGAGCACTATGCTATAGCTTGAGAAGCCAAGCTCAACCTCTCTAGAAGGAGCTCTTGAGTGGAAGCTCATTGTCTTATGCATGTGCATGTGTTGTAATAGGGGATTAGCAAGGGAACTCTATGCCATTGTAAGAGAGAGAGTGATCATTCAATTGAGAGTAGGAAATCTATCATTTCTCCTACTAGTGTAAGCCCAACATTTGCTGAATCAAGGAGGGTGGATTTGGACAAGCTTGGATACTTTGTCTCCCTTCCAACGTGAAGTAATGGGCAACAATGATGCGTAAGTATCTTGGTGTTTTTGGTTAAGTTCTTGATAGCTTGTCTCTGGTGTTGTCATCAATCTAGCCATAAATCCCACATACTGTAAGAGGGCGACAGGGTGGAGAGGACTCCCCTGGCTTTAAGACAGTGATTGGGGTGGCTTTTCTTGTGATGTGTTGTGGTGAAATTTACGCAAGCTATGTTGAACAAATACTAATCTCACTTTGATTTGTCATGACAGATTTGTAAGAAGGTATTAATGCAACAAGCACCCCCTCCCCCTTTCTCTCTCTTTCTTAAATATATAGTTGTGTTTGCTTGATCATTGTCGATACGTTTCAAAGCAGCCCGAGCACTATCTCTCCCTCTCTCTCTCTCTCTCTCTCTCTCTCTCTCTCTCTCTCTCTCTCTCTCTCGTGTTTTAGTGTGTGAGAGTGTTCCATTGGTGTTAGGGTTAGTGTAAATTCCTTGCTTGTTTGTGGGCTGCTCTAACGATTCTCCTCTTTTGCGTCCTAGTTCGCTCTTAAACTAGGTGGTGCCCCTTGTGTAGTTGGGATTTGGCTGTGGGTTTGTTGTTTTGGTTTGTGTTGTGTTGTGCCCCAGCCCCATTGAGCAGCACGGGAGCCTTGAAGGGTGTCTAGAGGTTGCTCTTCTTGTTGCCCGCCCCGGCCGCCTCACTGGCTGTGGTACATGGACTAGCTGATGAAATGGGAGTAGATGGAAAGAATGGAAGCACTGCAAAAGAAGAATGGCAGTGTGAAGATACCAGTTCTCCAAGCTCTGACAATCAGTCCGACCAAGAGAGAGAAGAAATTCATGTGAAAATTTGTGATAGAATTTAGAAGCTGACTGTAGAGCTGGAGGATATAAGAAAAACCTTGCCTGAGGTGGCCAACTTTATCAGACAGCACAGGAAAGCTGAGGCCGAGGCCATAACAGTGGACCTGATGGCTATCCGGGATGATGAAGTTCCCCTTATTCAGGTAGACTACAAGGTCAGGAAGCAGTGGGAACCTCTCTCAAGCGTTATCTAGATGGAGGGGCAGGAGTCAACATAATGGGAGCCCATCTTCAGCAAAGAATGGGTATCACTAATATAAAACCAGCACCATTTAAAGTACTAATGGCAGATCATAGAGTCGTATAGGCGACGGGTATGATTGAAAACATGCAGATAAGAGTTGGGAGGGAGAAATTCAAAACCAGTTTCCTAGTCCTAGATGTGCAGGGAGTATATGGGATGCTACTAGGGTGCCCATGGTTGAGAACAACACATGATGTTCATGACTATGAAAATCAGACATTGACCATAGAAGAAGCCAGTGGCAGAATCCAAATCTAGACCAACAATACCAGGAGCTGGAAAAAGGAACTGAGGCAAAAGGAGTTATGTCAAAAGTAGAGAGCCAAGAAGATCAAACGAATGCTAGCGGCTATGAACATATTCGCTTTGGCAAAAATTGACTTGAATGCAGTCTTGATGAACAAAGAGCAGGCTGACAAGCAGAAGAGACAATTCCCTGATCACTTTACTGAAGTCAATACAGGGGAAAGAACAATTCAGCTCACTGGAAGGATGGTGGAACCATCTGATATTGGTATAGTAGAGGAACCAGTATGTTCTAAAGAGTACCCACTGGATCAGAATATTGATTCAGAAATGAATGGACCATCCTGGGATTACGCTGAAGAATCGACCAAACAAAAAGGAGGCAAACCAAACTGGTTGCTTCCAGACGACCAAGAAGTAGAAGAGTGGAACCTAGGATCAGAGGAAAATCCTAGAATGATCAAGGTTAACCAGCACCTCAATCTGGCAATGAAGAAAAAGGCAGGGAAAATGTTCCAGAACTATAAAGATGTGTTTGCCTGGGAGCATACAGATCTGAAGGGAGTAGATCCTGAAGTATGTCAGCACCGCATACCACTAAAACCGGATGCTAGGCTAGTACGACTGCAAAGATACCGGATGAACCCCAACTATGCAAAGAAGGTCAAGGAGGAGATTGATAATCTTCTCAAGGCTGGGTTCATCACAGAAGTGGCAAGCAGTGATTGGCTATTTCCCATAGTCGTCGTTCCCAAGAAGAATGGGAAATTGAGAGTTTGTGTCGACTATAGGAAACTAGATGCCCAAATTATTAAGGATCCATTTCCCTTACCTTTTACTGATATGTTGCTTGATGAGATCGCAGGATATAAAATGTATAGCTTCATGGATGGTTATAGTGGCTATAACCAGTTACAGATCGCTCCTGAAGATAGAGCCAAGACCACTTTCATCACAGAGTAGGGAGCTTTCATGTATCTGGTGATGCCTTTTGGCCTATGCAATGCACCAGCTACCTTTCAGCGGTGTATGATGGAGATGCTTAATGAATTTCTTCATCGATTCCTCGCCATTTTCATGGATGACTTCACTGTCTATTCAGATGAGGAACAACACCTTCTATTCTTAGAAATGGTTTTCAAACGTTGTTAGGAGAAGAGGATTTGTTTGAATCCATTCAAATTTGTTTTTCTAGTCTGGAAGGGACAGCTACTGGGACATGTGGTTTCCCGCAATGGAATAGAGATGGCCAATGACAAAATTCAATGTGTTCAACAAGCTAAAGCACCCATAACTGCTTCAGAGTTGAGTTCTTTCTTGGGTTATGTGAATTTATATAGAAGATTTGTACACAAGTTTGCTTCTCAAGCAGTACCACTATATGAACTAACAAAGAAGACCAGTAAATTCAAATGGACTGCTGAATGTGAGGAGAGTTTCCAGAATCTGAAAAAAGCCATTACTAGTAAACCAAGTCCTTAGGCAGCCAAACTGGGATATTATTTTCCACGTACATGTAGATGCTTTGGGATTGGAAATGGGGGCAATATTAGCTCAGTCAGATGGAAGAACAGACTATCAGGTTTATTTTTCTAGTTGCAGATTTAGTCAGGCTAAACAAGGCTATACGACTACTGAGAGAAAAGCCCTTGGAATGGTTTTTAGCGCTACAAAGTTCAGGCATTACCTGTTGGGAAAGTTATTCCATTTTTATGTGGACCATCAAGCTCTTTTGTTCCTGATTAATAAAGTCATTATTCAAGGCAAGCTGATAAGATGGATGATGTTCCTAATGGAATTTGAATTCAGAATTTTCCATAAGCTTGGCCGAAACCATTGTGGAGCTGATTTTCTTTCAAGAAGTATGGAAGGATGTTCAGAATCACCCTTGAGAGATGAACCAGTGGATGCTAATTTATTTCAGTTAGAGGCAGAAGAATCAGTGGATCCTGAAAGGTATGATATTTATCAATTTCTTTCCCAAGCTGCCTTTCCAGAGGATTGGAAGCAGAATCAGAAGAAAGCTCTGATCATAAAAATCTTGAAATTCACTATCATAGGAGGATTACTTTATCGACTGGGTGTTGATGGTATACTTCGACAATGTGTCCCTATGGAAGGAAGAATGCAAGTAAATTCACAAGCGCATAATGGTGAATCTGGTGGACACTTTTCCAATGAAGTAACCTATAAGAAGATTTTGCAAGCTGGTCTGTGGTGGCAAACACTGATTGCTGATGTCAGAATTTTTTGTAAAACTTGTGACATATGCCAAAGAATGGGTCGACCAACAGCTGCAGATATGACTCCCTTGATGCCAGTACAACCACTGGGAGTATTCATGAAATGGGGACTAGATTTTATGGGACCTTTTAAGAAGGTTACTCCGAGGAAGAACAAGTACATAGTAATGGCTACTTGTTATGTTACCAAGTGGGTTGAAGCTAAGGTTCTTCCTGACAACACAGCCAAGTCAACTGCAAGGTTTCTATTTGAGAATATTGTCTGCCGATATGGATGTCCAGTAGAGATTGTGACCGACCAAGGAACACATTTTATCAATGACACTATGGAAATCCTATTGGATATGCTTTCAGTCAAGCATCGAAAATCTACTCCTTACTATCCCAGATGTAATGGACAGGCTAAAAGTAGCAACAAGACAATAAAGACTATTCTCACTAAGGTGGTGCAAAAGAAACCAGACCAGTGGGATTTGAAACTTCAGACTGCTCTATGGGCTTATAAGACAGCTTATAAGGTAACTACTAGAATGAAACCATTCAGAATGGTGTATGGCACTAAAGTTGTAGTTCCTATGGAGTTTGTGATCCCAAGTCTGAGAATGGCTGTGAAGTATGGGTTAGACTTCAACCATAATCTCAAAAAACGTCTAGATGAACTGATGCAATTAGATGAACTCAGGCAATGGGCTATGTTGGAACAAGAAATCGTTCAACAACAAAGGAAGCACTGGCATGATCGCTGAATTAAAGTTCGAGAATTCCAAAACGGAGACGTAGTGCTTCTATATCAGTCTAGACTGGGTCCAAAGAAATCAAACCTGAAGATTGCCTGGCCAGGACCATTTGAGGTAGACTGGGTCTTCTCCAATGGCACAGTCAGACTGAAGGATCTATCTGGATTATTGTTTCCAGGAGTATATAATGGGGCCAAGAATCAGTACCAGTATGGTAGAGCCAGACTGGAAATCAGTCCAGTATCAGTGGGGACACACTTTCCAATTTTTAAGTGCCCAACTGTCAAATGGCACGCCAGTAGTAATTATTTCAAGGATGGGTCGCAGTCTTGTCCAATGCATGTTTGGCACGACAGCAGTGATGCACACAAGTCTAGGAACGGTGAGTGGTGGAGCTTTTATGGTGTGAACACGTATAAGAGTCAGGAGAGTTAGGAATTTTCCTCATAAATCCCCTGCACGATGCTTTCCTCCTGTTAACCATTCGCCATCACCAAGCTCCAAGGTTTCTTCGCTACAGCCTCAAACCTCGACCTCTGAAGAGACAGTTGACTGTTAGCTAGCCTTGCCAGCGACTCCAGGAAACGGCTTCGACACGACACAAGTAAGTCATCTTCTCCTTCACCTGTTTCATCGTCATCGTCCTCATAGTGTATGGGTAGAAGGAAACGCTCAGAGAAGATGCAGGAGTCTCTTGAGGAAACCCAGGCCATAGTTGTTGCTGCAAAGGCAAGCCTTCCCATTATACTGTACAGTAAAATCCAGCGTTATGTATTCACTGACCAAGCAATGACTTTGCTAGAACTCTGGGATCTTCAAGTTGTGTTGCAAGCTACAAGGATTGCTTTTGATGCAGACATCATCAAGAAAGTTCTTGATTCTTTCGATGCTGAAGATGGCAGTGCCATGGTAAATGGTAGGAAGGTGTCAGTGACATCAGAAGCCATAGCATTTGCATTCAGAATGCCCAACGAGCCCAAACCTTCTGTGGCAACTGCATAGCAGATAAGTATAGCTCTGAAGGAGGATGAAGCGGCTAAACGAAAGTGCAAGGCAAGTGGTCAAGGAGTTCCGGTAGTAGGACTGGAAGCTTCCACTGCTTACAGGTTTGTAGCCGAAGCAGTAAGCCTTAAAAACAACCCAACATATGTATCTGAAATTTTTTTTGCTATGTTGTTAGCCAAGATATTGGATCCACAGGTTCTTATTAACCTTTGTCAAATTCTCTCGCACAATGTACTCCAGCAAACTGCCAAGCTAAAATCTCAAAATGGTTTCAAAGCTTGGTATGTTTGGCAATTCTTGTATTGGGCTACTGCTGAAGATGTTAATGAACATGTAAAGAAGGCTTGGAGTGAGAAGCCAATTTCTGAGCTGAAGAACATTGAGTTGTCCTCAGACGACGAAGAAACGAACAATCAAACTATTTCAACAGACCTGAAAAGGAAAGCAACTGCAGAATAGGCTGGCAGTTCAAAGAAGCCAAAGACTACACTGACAAAGAGCAGTGAGTTTTTGAAGCAGATAGAAAGCCAGGTCAAGACAGTAAACACTGAGAAAGCTGTAGTGAGCCAGACAGAGCAGCACTCTGCTCAGAAGACTGTGCCTAACTAGTCAGTAGCAAAAAGTACAGTTGCTACTAGTTTTGGGAAAGATCAGGCCAAGCCAGCCACTTCTGAGAAGATAGCAGACTAGTCAGGGGACACAGGCAAGTGTCAACTGGACAAAGGGAAAGGTCCAGCTTCCTCGACTTTACCAGGTGGAGTTCCTACTCCCAATACTGAAAACATTCTACAACTGGTAAAACAGGACAAGTTACAAAAAATGCAGACTAAACAATTGAAAGGGCATCTTCTGCTACGCAAAGCTGATTATGCAACTTTACCCTACATAGCTCCAGTGACAATATATGAGCCTACTGATTCTGATGCAACCACAGTCAAAGACAGATGTTCAGTCCTCATACAGTCTTCTTGGAATACCATTGTCAGTTGTATGGGACAACTGATGGAGACTGCTGGATCAAAAGATGAAGTGAAAAAGCTCAAAACTGACTTGACGGAGGCACAAGATCAGATTGAAAAGCTCCAAAAAGCACGGGAAGAGTAGAACATACAATACAGGGTACTGGAAGCTCATTCAAAAAGGACTAATGAGTTGTTAAACAAAAAGCTAGCTAAGGCTGAATCTGAAATAATGATCATCAAAAATCAATGAAATGAAGCACTGAGAGCTGTAGAGCGGGCTTAAACAATGCTCAGGATAAAGTGGGTGGAATTCAAGAACCTGTTAATGCGCCATACAGCTCTGAAGGCCTCTTTGACTGAAAGATACATCTATAACAGCTTGGCTGAAATTTTAAATCCATCAGGCAATGCTGCTTTCAATTTAGAGAATTTAAAGTCCTTGATGGAAAGTATGTAGAGTGATTTGCAGGACAAGGTGAGTGAGTATAATAATGCTCTGATGAATCAAGCTATATTAGATTATATTGAGCAACAGACTTCTCCAGATGAGGAAGAAGAAGACCAGGAAGATGAAGTTGATCAGGAGGAGGATGATCAAGAAACTGGGCATACAAAGGATGATGATGATGCCCCACCACCATCTCCACCTCCAAGACCTGATACTGGTGGGACAGGGCCAACTGAAGGAGGCCAGTCACAGCCAGACCAGCCATGCCATAATGAGGGCCAGCAGGAAGGACAGGAAGAAGGGCACCAGTCGGGTAACCAGCAGACTGAAGAGCAGCAACCCAGTCACAATGGGAATCAGCCAGCAGATTAGTCCTAGCTCAGCAAGGATGTTAAAGGGAAAATGAAAGTGCAGGATGAGGGACCAGTTGTTGATCATCAACATTCACTACAGCTCATTACCTTGAATAGGCAATTGAGACATCAACAGGCCTCCATAACTAGACAGTATCTGGAGGATGACGATCTCTTGTATAACTTGGAGAGATTTCAAAGGCTATATGTTGGAGCCAGGGAATTGGTAGAACATTGGAAATCAGTAGCTTTTCATGATAAAGAAGCTTTCCATCTCCCTGCGCATCCTAGTACAGTCCAGCTATTGGAACGAGTTCCTGAATGGATACTCAATGCTGATGAGAGAGTGGCAAACCCGCACTGGCAACGGCAGTCTACTGCAGATTGTCGCTCCCTTGCCCTGGAACTAGAACTTCTGCTGGGTAACAAACCAACTTACCGCTGTATGAAGGATGTTAGGGTACAACTCAAGGAAGTTTTGGTGCAAATGCAAACTGCCAGAGGTGTTTTGGATCAGAGAGTCAAAGCCATTCTTGAGAACCAGACAGCCACTAGCAAAGGACCTCAGACTAGAATGTCAGTTGGAGCACAGGCAACTACTCTCCGAACACTATTCCAGCTAGTGAGAATCACCAGAAAGATGATGCAGCAAGAGAACCAGGATGTTCTCAATTTCTTAGAATTTGTGCATGATTCTCCAGTTCTCTTGTATGCTGTTCCAGCAAGAGAAACAGAGCTGCCAAGATCCTTTCCAGCACTGTATCCTCAATATCCAGAACCAGTTGATCGCCTTACATACTTCAAAATTACTGATGAGCTTCAAAATTAGTATGAGCGATCAACTGTGGAATGGAAGACTTGGCAGACGCTGTTCAATGATGCTCTCAAAATCAATGACATTTAGGCACTGAAAGAGGAGATGCATAGGATCTAGCTGTGTATGGGCTAGTGGAAGATTCAAGTCAGAGGACTGAACAGGATTACTAATCAGTTGCTACAACTTACGGTCGAATCTTCTAAATTGCCTGAAAAAGACATTGTAGCAAAGCCGGGTCTGGCACCACAATACAAGGAGATGGCTGAGATTCTTTTCGAAGCTCGAGTCAAAACTAAAGAGCCTCTTCCAGAAGGATGGATCCATACTGCTTCGCATTGTCATAGCTGGCCAGAACCAGACTTAGCAAAGGCAGGCGTACACTCTATGATCCTGACACCAAAACCTATCATTCCCTCATGCCTTATGAAGTAGAGATGACCACCGATCGGTGGGATTAGCTCGAGCAGGAGGCCATTTACCGACTGATTCAGAAGGAGAATGCTGGTACTGGAACTTCTCAGGCACCGTACAGGTCAAAGGGCAAACAGAAGACGGTCCAATGGAAGGATACTGGGTAGTTCTATCTCAGAATTCAGTGGCGACTTTTCTCCTCAGCAGGCAGGTGGAGATGACAGCTCTACCTTGGCCTGGTGAGAGCTCCACCTTGGCCTTTTCAGCTGCGTCTCGCAATCCTTGGCCTTTTCAGCTGTCTACTCGCAATCTTTGTATGGCCATTCTGTCAGTGGTCAAGCCAGATTCCCAACATCAGAACCAGACGATGGATTTTTCAGTCTCACATCAGAATCAGACAGGGGAATTTTTTAGAAATTTTGGAATCTTGCCAAAATTCAAGAAAGAAGGGAAGGCTGTAGACGGCTGGATAGTTCACTATGTGGGAACGTCTTCTTAGAAGATGGGTAGCGAATTACTTAGTAGTTACTATGGTAATTACTACAGTAAACCCGAAGTGTATAAATAGGGCCCATTACATTGTAATTGGGTTGGCAATTATTATCATTTGGGTTAGCGCCTTGGCTATAATTGTACTTAAGAATCATTGGCAGTATTGTCGGATGTACTTTCTCTCTGTAAATCATATTCGCTGTAATCTTGATCTGTGATCCCAATCATGGTACTTCTTCATCTTTCATCTATTTTTTTCCTATGGATACTCTACGGACATCGCCACAAGAGGAGATTTGTCATGATGTCCTTGGTTTCTCCTAACTTTGAGTGTGTCTCATGCTTGAAGGGTTTTTCATAAATCTCTACATGTGTTTATCACAGGTGTTTTTGGCCGTGCAATAGTTCTTCCTTCCGGCGGTCTGACTCGTGTAAGGCTATAAAGGCACTTATTTTCCTTTGCGTTTGCACGCTAACACCATGTGCACATGGATGTGGAAGTAACCTAATGACAAGGTGGGAAGGTCAAGTCACTCGGCGAGTTATGTGGATCCTCTTACCAATAACTCCTTGAGTTCTTGGAACATGCCACATGTTTCAAGCCCATGCTTCGTGAGTGAGCATAACTCAATGAGTTAGCCACATTGCAGATGTCATGCTTGGTGCGGATTGCGGGAAGTGGGTGAACTCTATCTTGCATACACCCCATGATAGAAAGTCTTCTATTGAGCACATGCGTGTTTTTGGCTGTTTGGCATATGCTTTGGTGCCACAAACACATCGCAAAAAATTGGATGATAAGGTTGTCAAATGTATTTTTGTTGGTCATAGTGCTAAAAGCAAAGGTTGTATACAAGATTTATCATAAGCTAAAAAGTATTTTTTGGTTTCATGAGATGTTGTGTTTGTGGAAGATTTGGTTCAGCCCTTGCTATCAAGTACTAGAGACAATAATGTAAGCTCACATGACATTCATGACACTTTGTTGCCTCTTTTCAATGGTGGAAGCTCAAATGTAAATTCCAATGAGGTATATGTACATCCCATGGGGGTTTCTAAAAATGTTACATATCAGCCTATTACTATTACTTGATGAGGAAAGGGCTGAGAATGAGCAGGCTAGAGGTATACCTAAATGGATTGATGCATACTTTGCGTGACAGTAAATTGGATGCACCTTTGTCTAGTCATACTCATTCATGTTCTTGCCATGCATCTTATGCATCAAATTATTATGCTTTGGCTGTGTCTAGTTTCTATGATGATGAGGAACCTCTGTCTTTTGATAAAGCACATAATTCAAAAAATTGGGATGGCTGCCATGCAATCAGAATATGACGCACTTATAGAAAATGACACGTGGAATTCATGTGATTTTCCTCCTGGAAAAAAGGCCATTGGTACGAAGTGGGTTCACAATTTGAAACGCAAGCCGGATGGTGAGATTAATCGCTATAAGCCTCGACTTGTTGCAAACGATTATGCACAAAAAAAAGGCATAGATTATGAAGAGACTTTTTCTCCCACTTGTCGTATGACTACTGCTGGTTTTCTATGTGCATTGGCAACTCATTTTGGTTGGAATGTGCATCAATCAGACATTGTTACTGGTTTTCTGAATGGTGACATATCTAGGGAAGTTTATGTAACGCAGCCTCACGATTTTGTCAAGAAAGGACAAGAGGATAAAGTGTGCAAATGTAAGAAATCTTTGTATGGGTTGAAGCAATCTCCTCATGCTTGGTATGAGAAGGCTGGAATTCATTTGGTCAAACGAGGCTTTTGTAGCAATCCAACAGAAAGCACATTGTATGTAAAGCGTGAGGGTAATGTAATTCTCATTGTGGTTCTCTATGTGGATGATTTACTAATCACTGGACCAAATGAGAGACATATCACTGAATTTAAGGCTGATTTGAATGCTACTTTCAAGATGAAAGATTTGGGGATGTTGCATCATTACTTGGGTACACAATTTAAGCAGTTTGCTGGTGGCATTGCCTTGTGTCACACAAGTTACATAGAGATGTTGCTATGTAAGTTTGAACTTGAGGATTACAAACCTACTGTGAATCCCATGGAAATAGGTCTAAAATTGAGTCTTCATGATGTGGGTGATCTTGCTGATGTCACTCTTTACAAAATTGCTGCTGGATGCATCATTTATGTATGTAACACGAGGCCGGATATTTTTGTTTGCAGTCTCATAGGTCAGCAAAATTATGCATAGCCTAGGGTCTAAGCATTGGCAGGCTGTCAAAAGGATTTTTTTCTACTTGAGTGTCACTTTACATCTTGGCTTGTTTTATCCTAATAGGGGATCATTGCCGCCAGATTTACATACTTTTTTGGACTCTGATTGGGCTAGTTTTTTTGACACCTGAGTGTCCACAAGTGATTTTTGTTTCATGCTTGATAGTTCATGTATCTCATGGTTGAGCAAGAAGCAACCTACTATGGAAACTTCTAGTTGTGAGGCTGAGTACATGGTAGTCTTCACAGCTACAATTGAGTGTGCATGGCTTAGACGCCTTATGGTTGATTTGGGTGTTAGACAAGAAACTGCCAACACTATCTACACTGACAGCCAGAGTGCATTGGAAATTGCAAGGAACCTAGTTTTTCATGATCCACAAAGCACATTGAGGTGCATTACCACTATGTCATGGAGAGGCTCTCAATAGGAGAGATCAATTTGGCTTATGTGCCAACACAAGACAAACTTGCAGATCTTTTGACAAAGGCATTGTCTTGTGAGAAGTTTGAAGCTTTCTACAAAGCTTTGGGCTTACTCCCCATTGTGGACATGGCACTTTCCTATACTCTATGTGCTATCTCTATTTCACCGCATCACTCTAGGTGGGATTTGTTACCATATACATGTGGTAATGATGTGTGTGACCACACACTTAGGACTGTTGGGGTACTTTTTCCCTCACTAGGAGTCCCCCCCCCCCCCCCCCGTGCATTGTATATATGCCCATCACTCTAAGTCTATCTATCTTTCCATTGAACACTAAGTAATACACTCTCTGTTGTGTGCCTTGAGATTCCTTCATATTCTCCAAGCGGTGTGTTTCCCTGCAACCCTAATTTCAAAATTGTGTCAAATTATGAACATCTTGGCTTAGGTGATGAATACTTTTTTTTCATTCTGGTCTAGGATACTTGAGATGTTTGGGTTACTTCAAGCATTCATGTTGTTTTTGAATCCTTCTCTGCCAGCTGTGTCATCAAAATATATTTTACCTTTTTTAGATTCAGGTCGGCACCTTCAACTATCAGTGTCAACTCTTCTTGTGTGAATGTGACATAGATCTCTCTTATATCATGGGTGGCCATATTTGTCTCCTTTGAGAAAATTTTTGTTGGACAAAGTGTACATATAATATTTTTGCAAAATAGAGTGCACAATCTGCATTGTGTAGTGGATGGCCAAAAACCTCCAAGTATATTCTCTTAGCATTTTCTCTAATTTCTTCGTGATGACACTTTGAAAATTTTCACCTTCCTTTCTTTATCTCCGTGTCTTCACATGGCCATATTGTTTTAATCATATCCTTTGTCACTTCTTTGTTGATGTCTTTCCATTGTGCGTGATTCGAATTTTCCCATTTTGATAATCGACAAGTTGTGCGTGTTGCTTGTTGTGCTGACATAGTGTGCGATAGAGATTTCATGCATTGAAAAGCATTAAGAGCTAATTGGTGTTGATTGGCTGTCACTATTTGTTTCTCACATGCCTGATCTTCCTTAGCCATGGTATCTTCCCGGGGAGGTCACCTAATAAAATTGTAACCTATCATGTGAGTTCAATAGAAGGGTATTTAAAGTTCTTAAAACTTACAAAAATATATATACAAATGGGCATTATTTTTCAAATTTGAAAAAAACTTACAAATTTTAAAAGAAAAGGGTACATTATATTCTTAACAAAATTCACAGATTAGGGGTGCTACAAACATGTCCTGAACGCACGTGATATGGTACTTTTACACATAGTGAACCCCCCGAGGGTATCTTAGAACTGCAATTTCCAAATAGACAAATATTAAATATCTTGGGCAAGCATCTTTTCTCTCAATTCACTACTCTACAACTCTTCAGCTCAAAGCGATTTTAAACCAGGATAAGACTACATTAAATCAAAGATGTGAAATTGGTGTTATATTCCAAATTAAATATTTGACTATAGAAAATTGATCCAAATATAATTTAATTCATTTGAATAATAATATCATGATTGATTATAGACTTGGAATCATATAAATACCCAGATGGCAACTCATTGGCAATAATCATTAGCAATGTACAAAATGTTCAAGCCGGATAAAAAGATGACGTTAGTTCAATGAGTGGTCGGTGAATAGGATTGGGGTCTATCTTTAAAAGTTCTTTAAAGACTTGAAAAATGCCAAAGGAATTTATTCTAGCTTTGTGCCCTCTTAATTTCATCCAAGTGTCTACCTTTTGCTGAATAACCCTAAATGAATCTTAGTCGGGGTGGAAAAACACTTCATCTGGAAATTACATATTTCTAGCTGGACTCCAAAAGTCTATTAACATCTTGTATAAAAACCCTAACGCATAAATATCCCTAGATTTTGTATATGCATTTGAGCACGTGGATCATATATCTCTGGAGCAATCCATGATCGGTTTGCGAGCTCATGTTCCCCTACTTCCTTTGCCTCCAAAATTACAAACAAAGATTGAGCCGCATTATGTAAAAAATTGTTAGAGACGTGCTTGGTAGGGGTTTTAAGCATCATACCCCAGTCAATAACTCCAATGCGGGGTTTATTAGCGAGGGTAAAATCTAGCATTACATTGTATGGATGCAAATAGCAGTGCACTATGCCAGCACAACGAGTTGCCGCGACTCCATGAATAAGAGTATGTAACATCGCTGGCATCTGCTCAATAATTGCTCTAAGGTGTGCGGTATCTATCTCTGATAACTGTTGATCTGCAGGTGGAAAATTTCTCCAATCGTACTGGAGCCTATGCATGCATCATCTAAATGAACCTTGGCAGAATAGCAGATGGCACATCAAGTCTCCCAATGAGCCCCCCTTGTAGAATGGGAAGAGCGCGATCCAAGGGGCTCTGTGGGTGAAGCCAATGAACCTTAAAATTGAGGGCTGAATTGTTTGCATTCCCTGATCGTTTGGAAGCTATCAAGCTTTTCTTTTATCCCTCCCTTGTAGCATTTTCCTATGTATGCTATATGCTCTAGAAAAAAGGATATACTTTTAATGATATGCAATTTTTAGACACCAAATGTACCTACTCCAATCCTTTCTCCTTCTACTAGGGCTTTGTGAGGGATGCCTATTAGATGTGCACACTTGGCATTTAATGTTGAGTGCATGATTGTGCCGGTGTTCTTGGCTTCTGATCGGACACCATTGGCCCCTTGCGCATCTTGCACCATCTTAATTTGGTTGGATATAGTGTCTTGGTCTTGGACCTTTACCTGCTTCATATTTATCTTTTTCTCCTCCCATTTTTTCCCCCATAGATCTACTTTGTCCATATCGCAAGTGGGAGGGATGTCTTCTTTCAGATCTCTACAACATACCTTCATATTGCCCAAAACCGTTTTGATCTTGTGGTGGGGGTCAAATTCTTTGATCCCTGTTTGCAGCAACAACTCATAATAGCCTTCGCTCCACAATCTCCACTTTGTGTTCTCCCAAATAGCACTAATGAAATATTTAATGAAGATATCACTCTCATTTATTTGTTGAATGTGGACATCTGCACATAAGGAGATTGCTAGTATGCACTCCTTCCAAATTGCACGCATGATAGTTTTCTATTGCTCGGGCGTCGTTTTTGTAGTGGTCAATAAAAAACAACAAGCTAAATACATTTTCATAGCGCATTGATAGTCTCACACTAGTTCGCACAACCCATGATCATAATCATAACACTTCAAAAAATTGTGCTAGATAGGATTACTACAACTTGATAACCATTTTCAATTCAAAAAAAGTGTTTGGTCGTACAATAGCGTTATGAAAACACTTCAAAAAACAGCATTAGATCAGACAATATTTGGTCGTACAATAACGTTATGAAAACACTTCAAAAACAGCGTTAGATTGGTCAATATTTCTAAAAAACCATAAACACTTCAAAAAAATTGTGAGAGACCAAGTGACAGGAGTTCACATTTTGCACGTTAACACTTGAAAAACAAGATAACAATAGAAGACATGTACACCATAGTTTTAGTTACAAGGTGAAGAGCACAACAAGCTTGATATTTTTAATAGTATTATAAAATTTGGTGCAGGTTTAATAAAAAATTCACAAATTGAATATAACTTTTCACATCAAAAAAGATTTGGCATTGATATCAATTTATATAAACTAACAAACATCTCGTACATTAAACTTATTTAGTAATATTTAAAGTGTATAATTTCTTGATAGACAATCAATCTTCTTTTTGTATTCATAGACAAACGATCCTAGATCCTAAAAGCTGCAAATTTTTTTATATTTGCAAATATTTACTTTCATAATCAGGGGCATTTTGGAAAACTTTGAAAAATTTCAAGGGTTTTTTGAGATAAAATATTGGCAAAATTTTAAGAATTTTTAAAATTTGAGGGGTATTTTGAGAATTTACACAAATCAGAGAGGTATTTTGACATTTTTCCTAATTTTTATGAGTACTTAGGAGGATAATTTCTAAGTTGGTCTAGATTGGACTTGGTCTCTTGTAGCTAAGCCTACAATAGCACATATAGCAAGGAAAACTACAATCTTGTGCTTTGGAGATGCTTTGTTTCACATGTATGCAAAACATGGCATACTTTCAGAAGTACATGAAGATTTTGATGTGGTTCATGTGCAAAGATATCGCCCAAATATCATCTCTTTGAATGCTCTTGTTGTAGGATACCCATCATGGACACCACCAAGAAGATTTAGACTCTTTTAACATATGCACAAAAAGTATTTTCTAAATGATGACACTTATTTTTGAGATATTATTGTGCAATAGTAAGCTCCTAAAAACTTAAAAACTTTTGGGGCATTTTTAAGCTTTGGGTGAACATTGTCCAAATTTGAGAGGTATTAAAAAAGTTTTCAGATTTGTGGGTTTCTCTCTCCCCCTCACCCCCCAATCTATGGTAGACATCAAGAAAAATGTAAGGATCACCCCTATTGTATACACTTATGGAATCCCTATTTAAAACCCCATTCCTTACACACATGTGATACCATAAAAAACTACATATTGAATTCTTTGGGATGAGAGATAGCCATAGATGATGGATGGAAACATGCAAGGGAATTCAACATAGGCAAGTGGTGTTGCTAGATAAAGATAGACAACCAACATAGGTGGCTATGGTGCCAACCAAGATTTGGTTGCAAGTGGTTGTGAGTGTCAAACGACCTTGTGCCAATGCTTCATCGTGGTCATTAGTAGTAGCATATCAAGTAACGGTGTTGTACTAGGTGTTGGACAAGGACAAACTTCAACAACATTGCCATAAGATAGGAGCTAGTGATGAATGGCAAGATGAGGATGTGGAGGTGTAGGCAAAAAGGCATCTAGAAGAAAAGATGGAAAATCCATTGGGTGTTGAAAGTACAAGCACACTCAAACCTCCCTCTTTCTCTCCAGTATCCTCTATCTCCCTCTAACCACCCAAAAAACGAGGCTTAGATACCATGAAATAACTTCAAGGTGGCTAAAAAGTAACTGAGACCATTCATGACAATAGAAAGTCACCCTTATATTCACAAAAGGACCTTTAAATAGGCTACCATATAATTATAGCTTCAATTTCATTGGTATGATTACTCACACCTCATCCTACACAATCTAGTTCCCATACACATACTTCAATAACACACACATAACGAATGCTACATTAGTGCACCGTCCATAGCATACTGCACTAGTAGTGGTATGAGAGCATAGGTTGGAATGCTTAGTGTAGATTTGGAGCTTAACTGCAACTTGGCTCACTTAATTGAGGTTAATTTTATTGATTTGAGCCACTATTGTATTTAAATGGATTAGGGTCTAGTTAAGATTGATTAGGATTGTGCTTAAAACTCTCCAATTTAGAAGATCATCATTTAGGCTAAGTTTTGTGTGCATACTTTGATACTACAATTGACATCATTTGGCTCAAGTGCCTTGTAGTTGTTTTGGGTCCTATACCATAGTCTACCGTGGCTATCTTTTCACTAACGATTGATACACATTGAAAGCTGCACGAAATGTAGTGTTGCACACTTTCACAAAGTAAATTGAGATGCATTATGATTATGTCACAAAGAGACTCTTGGTACAAGAGATTACTTGTAGAGATCAATCTCACCATTTGGCTTACGTTTCAGCTTGTAGACCCACTTTGTACCAATAGCCTTTTTGCTAGAAGGCAAATCACATAAATTACATGTGTCATTTTCTATAAGTGCATCATATTGTGATTGCATGGAACCCATCCAATTTTCTGAATTATGTGCTTCATCAAAAGAAAGAGACTTCTCCTCATCATGTAAACTGGAAATAGCCAAAGCATAACAATATGACGCATAAGATGCATGGAAAGAACCTGAATGAGCACAACTAGATAGAGATGCATCCAATTTATTGTCATGCAAAGTATGCACCAGCCATTTTGGTATACCTCTAGCCTCCTCATTTTCAATCCTTTTCACATAAAGTACATCATGTTGTTAACCCTCAAGGCTCACGGACACCCTATCACCTACGATGGATGTTGTAACCTACGGCGTACATTGTATTATTTATTTGGTAGAGTCAAATACCGGGCTTGTCGGTCCAATAGGAAAAGGGTAAGAGTGATCGCCGATGAGAGGTGCACTCTAACTGGAACATTCAAGGGATTAGTTGGCTAAGCATGGACGCCCAAGTGTGAATGGGTCGTCGCTCATATAAAAGTCAACTAAACCTAAAATTCACGGATTCTTTCATTTGTGCAATAGAAGAGTGCTCTTACTCCATCTCCATCTTCTTCTTCTTCATCTCCTTGTGTGTGTGTGTATGTGTGTGTGTGTGTGTGTGTGTGTGTGTGTGTGTGTGTGTGTGTGTGTGTGAGAGAGAGAGAGAGAGAGAGAGAGAGAGAGAGAGAGAGAGAGTGCGATCAAGCATTGCGACGACGGCACGACGGCGACAAAGCGGTTGAGCGCGGCGCAACGGCGGCTCGCATACGGTGTATCGGCAAGTTCCTTGCATTGACACATGCGACATACGCACACATTTTTGGCACCGTTGCCGGGGATTGCCATACACTAAGCTTGAATGGCACTCTGTGCTTCTTTTGTGGTGCAATTTCTATTGTAGGAAAGGTAGGGAAGGAGTGTGTGTGTGTTGAGAAGAAGGATTTGGTGTTGTACTGTGTGTTTTTTTTGTTAATGGAGTTTTCAAAGGTACTGTGTTTTTTCTCTGTGTATTATGGTTGTTAGTTTTCTTTGTTAATGGAGTTTTCAAAGGTACTGTGTTTATTCTCTGTGTACTAAGGTTGTTAGTTTTCTGTGTAGAGTAAGTAGGAAGTAGATCTGTGAGAGTTAATAGAGTGTGTTAGTGTGTAACAGCAGGTGTATTAGTTAGAAGTAGGTAGATAGAGTGTGTGTGTGCTCTTGCGCAAGCCGCGGCGACCATATCCTCAGACCCAAGCCCAAGCTCACGCTCAGGCCTAGGCCTCAGTCGCCTTTAAAAAAAAACAAATTTTAGCTTCACACGTAGCTAAAAATCGATCTTTTGAGGACCAACGGAACTTCAGATGCCCGAAAATTGTGCTGTAAAGCACATAGCGACCCTCTAAGTGATACGCTCATTTCGATCTATCACACACTTTAATAAAAAAAATCAAACATTAAAAAACATTGAAAAAAAATTAAAAACGTAAAAATTAAAAAAATTAAAAATGACACCACGGCTACCATGCCTACCCCAATGATGGGCATGCCGAGAAACACGCCATGGACCTCATTTGTTAGTAAAGCACCACTACATGGTACCTCAATGCATGTAACAATACCTACAAGTGTGTAGCAATCGTATGCACCTATGGGTCATCACACTCATGTAGCCCCTATCCCTCCCATTGTTTCAACTACCTATGCTCCACAACCACAACACCCAAGCTCTTATTTCCATGGGACTATACCGGCTAGAATTAGCATGTCAAATCCGACGTCTGCTATGCCTAGGGCCACACATATGAACTATAGACCACCACATGGCACAACATCGTACCCAACGTGGAACCCAAGGGCTTCCTATGCGCCAAGCCCAATGCCAATACCTACTCCACATGTAGTCTCTAGAGCGCCTTCACCCACGGTGCCTGCTCATTTAGGTGACTTGGAAACATTTTCTCAAGCTATCGGTCGATCTATTGCTGAGAATATGTGTAACATGCCTGATAGAGAGCCTAGAAGTAAGGCAGTACAAATAGCCAAGCTCACACAAAAATTTAGTGGAGACGGGGATGTGAGAAAGCATATCGAAGTGTTTGAACAAATATGCGATTCTCTAGATAAACACAATGACCTACATAAGAGCAATTCTTTAAGCCTAACCTTAAGTGGGAAGGCAGGGGATTGGTATAGAACCCTAAGGGTGGAAGAAAAAACGATTTACCCTACTCTTAGGAGACTGTTCTTAAAAGAATACATACGAGAGGGAGTGCTTTGGGGTGTAGCCTCTCAGCTCCAGAAAGCCCAACGAGAAGAAGGAGAGTCGGTGAGAGACTTTATAAGCCGCTTGAAGCATTTGAATTCTTGATGTAATCCAACTGAGCGCTTCAACAATAACCAATTGCTTGATAGATTCATTAGGGGATTACGACATGAGGATATCTACAATGGAGTAGTCATTAGAGGTATCACCACTTGGGAAGCAGTCACCACCAATGCGATCCAATTGGAGGATAATTTAATGATTCAAGGAGAAAGAGTGTCTGTTGAGACTAAATCTATTAGCTCGCAAGCATTAGGGCATCAGCCAATGACCCTAAAGCCTATTGCTAAGGAGCCAAAGATATCTGAGATGACTTTAGCAGATCTCACCAAGGCTATTCAAGAGAGTCTTAGAGACAATCGTGCTCCGCAAAACAATCATATGTATCCAAGAAGGGATCAACAATGGTGCTCAGTATGCTATGGACCGCATAGTACCAGTGAATGCCCTACTTTTAGAGTAAAATTCAATGGGAACTGCAATGGATGTGGAAGGTATGGTAATCGAGCTAAGGATTGCATAGTATTTAAGCGCGCGATGGCCAATAGACCAACCTTAGCATAGACAGACACACCTTGAGTGCCTGCATTGATGCCGGCCCCACCTCTTGAACAAACAACACAACACATGGTCCCTAGGGCCCAAAATGTTTTTCAAACAACACCCTTACCACCTCCAGTGCTAGGACCGCAACCACCACATCCGAGAATCACTTTTGTGAATCAAGTGGGTTGTGAGTCATCTATTTCTTGTTTGGAAGGCTGTGAGGAAGATATAGATCCTAATATCACCTATGGGATGGATGTGCTTGAAGAAAGTCCACAATACTACATGGAGGACTATTGGGGACAAGTCAAACCTGTATATCAAGTAGCTGATCTTGCGGCAAGAGGCCAAAATATCAATTACACTGCTAAGAGACCACCTCTTCAATGCTATGAGTGTGGAGGTCCACATCGTGTAGCCGAGTGTCCTATTAGGCTACAAAAGAATGCCACACTAATGCAAACTAATCAAGCGAGCACGTCTACAATGCCAATACTCATGTGACTTAAAGTCATGGGAAAGTGGACGTACTCACTTCTTGATGGAAAGAATGTTTACAGAGGGACTACCTCATCCTATCAAAGAAATGGAGATCCCATCTTCCCCACGTCAAGGGACTGAAGTCCAAAAGGTGCCGTTAAACATTGCCAATTGATGGATTTCATGTCTTCAGAAGTTAGAACCACCATCATGTCCAAACTATATAAAGACCCTGAGCTAGTCTCAGCTCTTTGAGCCTTCCTCAATGGAGAATTGAAGTTTGGGCTACCACAATTTGCACAGATGGATGGAGCTAGGGAGATTCCAATAGAGGAGGAACACTTAGATCCACAACCCAACCTAGATGAGAACCTTGTTATAGAAATACCTGTTAACAAGTTGGGACAATACTTTGAGGGTGATGAATCCAATGCGACCATACCAATCACTACTAAGGGATTAACTATTAAGGGAATCCTTAATGGTGGCGCTGGGGTTATCATTGTGACTAAAAATTGCTGGGAAACTATGGGAAGACCTCACCTTGCGACCACAACCATAGTAGTGAAGATGGCCAATGGGTCTATTGTTAAACCTATTGGGATGCTAGAAGATCTCAAGATCAAGGTCTTTGGACACAAAATAAGGACTACCTTCATTGTTATGGATTTCTCCAAGCACACCATGGCATCAGAGATGATCGTAGGACGTCCTTTCATGTGGGAAGAAAAAATGGTGCATGACTGGTCCAAAAACCATGTCTACTTGCAGTTCCAAGATTCTGTCATTCGAGTGGATCTGGTGACGGGTCGAGCACATCCTCTAGGAAATAGGTTTATAATTGATCATAGATCTGACACCACAGTTCACTCGGCCCCACTGCAGTATTGTTACACGTGTAAAGCGGACACTGATGTTGGGGAAGATTCTCCTTATATGGATGTACTACCTAGGATGACTGAGCCGGACAATATGGATTGGGTCCACCTAGCACCAACCATAGACACTTGGGGAAATAGGGGGACGACCTGGGTAACACCTAATGGGGATGAAATGCCACCACTCGTACCCTTAAGTATGCTAGAAGCAATGCATATAGCTTCTCCCAATATAACAAAGAAAACATACAAGTGGGTCCCTAAATCTTCTTTAGTGACCATCACTAGTGCTAAAAAACAAAAGCCTTATAAGAAACGTACCACTCGCTCCAAGAAATGTAAGAAAACGTGGCACTGGATTCCTAAACGACTATTGGAAGCCCAAGGCTACTATCAAGGAAATGATCAAATCTGGGTACCAAAATGTAGATTGTGTTCTTACCTATCACCTGACCCATGTGAACTCAATCCCGTAGCTCCAAAACAAATCGACAATCACGAAAAGAAAAAAATCATTAAATGCTACACACCCGCTCCAGAGCTAGTTTGGGTACCGAAGAAAGAACGATTTGTTCCACCTAGCTCAGGAAGGGGGAGTCCCATGAAGCTTCTAGCTCCTCATGTAATGCATCCATAGAGGTAAAAGCTTCTCCACATACTCCACCTACAATAGAGGACCTCCATTAAGCTACAAAGAAATCCACACCTCCCAGTGTTCAAGAATCACCTGATGAACCACTTCAAGTTCGATCATGGGAGAGTACCTTACCACCCTTGCAACTTGACGAGGCACCTAAGGTAAGAGAAAACTACTGGCAAAAATCCTCACCTATTACCAACTGGAAAGATTGGTTTCAAAGGGTGACGAGCTCATTTCAAACGGTATGATCTACCCAAGGAAGGGGGGAGTGTTTGCTGACAGTCATCATTCACTCACTCCGATCTCAACCTTCCTCCCTGACCTCTTAATCTCACAATCTTAGGGAATGTATATATAAAGACTTATACTCACAAAAAACAAGAATAATAAAGAGCAAGAGCAATTAGCAAACGAGTATGCACAATAAAAGTCAAAACATTGACCCAGACTTACACATTTACATCCGGTACACTGAAACAGAAACCTATGTCATCAAACACCTTTGATCCTCAGCACTCGAGTGATGGAGGGTAGGTAAGATTAGTACACTAGGAGTGTTTCTGTTTTAGAGTTGAGTGATTAGCAAAATTCCTTTTTCCCACTAATGTGCCTCCTAGAGGTATTCTTTGTGTTTCTTAGTGTGTATATGAACATGTTGCTGTCGTTAGGATTTGGACCTTCATGGGATCTTTCTCTCATTCACACTTCAAATCAAGCGCGACCATCGACACAAACAGGTGTTTCTTGTCCATTAGCATTTCCCCTTATCTTTTTGCATCCATGTTTGTCTGCTTTGATTGTGATTGGCAGCATAATATTCAGCACATTTGCTTAGTACCAAACATTAAATTCAATGAAATTTTTGTCATAATCACTTGTCTAGATTTAAAAATCAAGCAGTCCGACTAAGCTAGTTTGACCAAGTTAGGTGTTAGAGATCTTCTCTTAATACCATGGGGAATGCCTTCCTAATAATCAATGGTTACTTAGGTTCTTAATCCGATTTAGGCATTGTGTGAAATGTACTAGGGCTTTCTAGTGGGCTTGACCCTATTGATCTCTAGCTTAAGTATTATAAAGGGAGTTCACTTGTGTGATGAGCCTGGGGAGGTGTATCAGTTTTATATGACCCCCCAAAGTTACAAAATTAAAATGTTGAAAATGAACAAACAAAAAATCAAAGTGCCACAATGTAAAATCTTAAGCTGGAAGAGAAATCTGAGCTTGATTGGGTACTTCACTCACGTGTATCGCCTATGGTACTAGAGCCCTAGAGGTTCCCAGTGTGGGCACTTTTCCTTGAAAAGCAAAAAACCCAAGGCATATAAAACAAGCACACACATCAAAATTGAATCACTATGAAAAGACTTTGGGGGGTCAAAGAAAAGGTAATCAGTCAGGCGATGATTTCATGAGAAATTCTTTTTATCGTAGCTTAACTACAAGGTCTTCTAGGTATAGCCTCTAGTCAGCCCTCAAACATGAAATGCTTGGCTCTCACGATTAAACAACTTAATTGACCAGAGAAAATTAAGAAGCTTACCCATGGTATTAATAGTCGATCTCTAGTGCCTTTCGACTGTTAAATTAGCGACCCCAGACTTGTTTAATTTTTTACCTTTACATCTGTTTATACATTTGATTATATTGCTGACAAATTGTTTAAAATTCAGTTACCAATCAATTTGTCTGCCTGAAACTGCATATGCTTTTTAATCACTTATGAGAATGCATACCGTGCCAATGTTGTTTGATTTTGCAGTGACTAAAGAAGGCTAAGGACATTCATCTCAAATTCTCTTCCACCTCGATGAACGAGCTACAGCTCAATAGCTTCCGAGGATGGAATCTACATCAAGAAGGGGGGCATGTTAACCCTCATGTCGCACGGACACCCTATCACCTATGATGGACGTTGTAACCTACGGTGGTCATTGTATTATTTATTTGGTAGAGTCAGGTACCGGGCTTGTCGGTCCAATAGGAAAAGGGTAAGAGTGATCATTGATGCGAGGCGCACTCTAACTAGAACATTCAAGGGATTAGTTGGCTAAGCATGGGCGCCCAAGTGTGAATGGGGCAAGCTCATATAAAAGTCAACTAAACCTAAAATTCACGGATTCTCTCATTTGTGCAATAGAAGAGTGCTCTTGCTCCATCTCCATCTCTTCTTCTTCATCTCCTTGTGTGTGTGTATATGCGTGAGAGAGAGAGAGAGAGAGAGAGAGAGAGAGAGAGAGAGAGAGAGAGAGAGAGAGAGAGAGAGAGAGAGAGAGAGTGCGATCGAGCATTGCGACGATGGCATGGCGGCGGCGAAGTGGTTGAGCACGGTGCAATGGCGGCTCCTTCTTCTTCGCGGCGAGGAATCCTCCACAAAGCAAGCATAGAGCGGTGAGTGACACACCAACGCCATCTTTGAGCTTACTAGTTTAGGCTTGTTGTGTGCTTGGAGCCATTTGTGGCTCGCACACGGTGTATCGGCAAGTTCCTTGCATTGACACTTGCAACATATGCGCACACATGTACATCTGCACCAATAATAGGCTAATCCATAACATTTTAAGAAACCCCCATATGCTCTATATTTGCTATTGGAATTTACATTCAAGTTTCCACTAGTAAAAAGAGGCAACAAAGTGTTATAAATGTCATGTGAGCTTACATTACTGTCTTTGATACATGATAACAAAGGTTGAACATAATCTTTCACAAACACAACATCTCCTACAACCAAGATACATTTTGTTTGTGGATGGTATAATTCTGTGACCTTCACTTGCAGTATTGTAGCTGTCATAGAAACTAGTATCTCATTCTCCCAAATGATTTCCTCATGCTAAACTAATCATTTAATATAGGGAAGTACCAGGGGAGTAAAAGCTAGAATATTGGTAAGGATGCCAAACCGGTCTTAGCAGAGTCTGCAAAAGAGAAATGTGCATCAATGGAGCTTAAAAGACCTAAGGTTCAACTCCATTAAGACTTCCATAGGCCAAAAGTGGGAAAGTTGGATGGTTATGGGAAGCATTAAAACTCTTCCCACATCCCTAGGAAGGAGGGGGCAAGCCCTAAAGGTAGGGGAAGAGAGAGAGAAACTCTCTCTCTCTCTCTCTCTCTCTCTCTCTCTCTCTCTCTCTCTCTCTCTCTCTCTCTCTCCCCCAAGCTCCCCCTTTACACAAAGGGAATAATGGACACATGGCATGCTCCTAGCCCAGATGTCCCCAATCTCCCCTCAAATCCTATTGGATGGCCTTAGGACCAATGAGAATTAGGCTAGAATAAAATTAGTATCATCAATTAAAAAATTCTTGATAAAGGAACCAATAGAAATTAAGCTCCCTAGAAGACTATTGAACAGTCTACCAAGGGGGTCCAATGAGCATCCAACAGCTCAATGGCTTGCTTGATTCCTATTGGCCAAAAGACTAAAAGGGACAATGAGAGTTTTAAATAAATTAATTTAATTACCTAAAGCTCTCACAAAAGGGGAAAGGGAAGGATATCAATTATGCTTCTTAGTTGTTATTGGCTAAGCTTTACACGAGCCAATGGAAAGCTAGCAAAAGTAATTGGGAGGAGGGGTAGACCAAGAGAGAGAGAGAGGTTGGAATTTTAATCTATCTAATTTTTGCTACACACACAACTCATGTGTTGAGCAAGAACTCCATCTCCTTCTCCAAGCATTGAGAAGTAGAGGCCTACACCAACAACTCCTGGCTATGGAATGCAAATCCAACCAAGAGCCAAGCTTTAATGGCATGCTCATCTCCTCTACCATGCTAGTTACTGAGCTAAGCTATGCTATTAGAGTGATTGTGTGAGGATAATACTAATGTCTCGTAAGATACATCATTTCCTCTCAATCTTTCCTCATTCCTTGCTAGCTCTCACCATTTTTGAAGGTGTGTGAGGTCTTGGGACTGAGCCTAGGCCCACTAGGTGTGTTTTTCAAGCATAATTTGGTGCATGAAGCTTCCATCTTCATTGCACCAATGAGTTTTGTCAAGGAACACAAAGATTGTATTGTACAAAAGTCTCCTTTGGTGGAAGAAGATATAAAACAAAGCCTTTTTGGAGGGGGGACCGGCTCCATGTAAATCCTGTCCTCAACTATTGTCAATTGTTCTATTTCTCTCTCTTTTCAAGTATTGTCTATGCCAAATAAGCTAGGTGTAAATTGCTTTGTTGCTTTTTCTCTAATGAAGTACTCTCTTTATGCTCATTTGGAACTTATTCCTAATGGAATGCTCACTATGTTATCATTTTCCGCTACACACAAGTTACTAGTGCATTAAATGTTACATCGGTATCATAGCTATTGGTTTCTCTTTTCTTGCTCAAGAAGAGAGGTCCTCAAGCTTGCTACAAATGGCTGGTGTTATTAATTGCAAACAAGTAAGTAGAATAGGGATTTTTTATCCTTGAAGCATGCGTGCTTTATGCACTTAACTAGGATATCATCAAGAGCTATGGTCTTAATAATGGAGTTCTATGGGGCTTGCCTATGACTTAACCATTATTGAGCTATTAGAAGCTTGACAAGAACTGATCTTGTTCTGTGAAACCCTCTCTTCTATTCCTTGCAACTTATAATATTCTAGCCACGGGTATAGATGCTTGAGTGCTTATCTTTGAAGGTAAGGAGGAGTAGAAACTAGGGCTTGAAGTGCCAAAGTACACGTAAAAATTTACATCTAAAATTTGCTAGTATGGCTCACAAGGGAAAAGAGATTGAAATGAATGTTGTTAGCTTAGATTTTGCTAATGAAAGAGAAACTAATGATGCCCCTATGCTTGTAAACTATCTTGTTTCTAGGCTTCAACAAGCCCTGGGCAATCCATTCCTCCAAGGTGAAGTGTTACAGCAATTGCGCACCCATGGTATTCTCCAAACTCCCCACCAAGAAGAGAGAGTACCTAGGAAAGTTCCTGATGAGACTACTAAAAGAGGACTCTCTCTGATAAGGGAGGAAGAGGAGGATTCGTACGAAGGTCTCAAAAACTTAATACTAGATGAGGCATATCCCTCTAAAAAGAGAACCCAAGTTTCAATGGTAGAGCCCCCACCAAAAGAACAAGAAAGAAGCGAGTATCCTGCCATCTTGGCGGAGATGGCTCCACGAAGACGGTGGGCAAAACGCTCTCCAATACCCCCTAAACGGAGAAGACCGTCACATACTCCTCTTCACCATAATTCAAAGAGGGAAGAGAGGAAACAAGAGAAGAAAAAAGTGAGAAAGAGGTCGCCCACTTCTCCATCTTCCTCCTCCTCTTCCACTTCTGAAGAAAGTGATGGTGCAAAAAAGGAGGAACAAGGGAAGAAAAAGGCGAGAAAGAGCTCACCCTCTTCTCCATCCTCCTCATCCTCTTCCTCTTCTAAAGAAAGTGATGGTGCAACTCTCGAGACGTTCAAGAGAAGAGGCCATAGGAAATCCTATGCCCCTTGGAAAAGGTCGTCCAAGCTCAAAAAATTCAAAGAGGGAGGAAAGAACATATCTTTCCTTACCTACAATGGCATCTTTGGTGCTACGGACAAAGTCTTGGCCTTTATCCAACAATTCGATGCGGCGTTTGGAGATGAGGGATTCACAGAGTCCTCTAAGCTACGTCATGAAGCTATGCATTTTCAAAAGTCCGCTATGAAATGGTGGTCTAGCCTACAAGGCAACGGTGTAGCTTCAAAAACATGGAAAGCTTTACGAGCTTCCATCATGAAGCAGCTTTTGGCTAGCGATGCCAAAGACAAAGTACTCACTGAATGGTGAAGCTTGAAACTCTCTCCCTATGAATCTATTCACAAATATGTAGACAGGTTTTGTGATTTACAAAGCCACTGTCTACAGAAAGATGGATTTTGGAGCACAAAAACAACAATTGTGTGCGGGTTTATCTGAGGATATGGCGGAGTATGTTAACTCCCAAAGGCCTCGCACCACATCTGAAGGACATGTGCAGGAGAGAAGAGGATGAAATCCCAAATGCCAAGTGTACAAGGCTCCTGTAGAGTAAACCAAGCTATTGTATGGCTGTAAAATATGGCTGCAAATCAGCCCCAAAATTCAGCTCTTAAACAACTGCATAAACAAGTCACAAACATGTCCCAAATCAGCCTACAACTGAGACATACATGGACACCTGCAAAGAGGAAACAATGGCTGAAAATTCAGCACCCAAATAAACCCTCAAACCTGCCTGTAAACTTGTAAACTTGTAGCTCAAACCTGCTGAAAAACCTCAAGCCATTAGTGCTCGAATCCGGCTACCTAGCTCGTAGCCACACAAGCATACATCACAATATTCACTCCTGTGAGTGTGCCAAGATAACTATACGCTTGTCAAACCGTGAGCTAATCACCAAGCCCACACTGTGCGGTATCGATGCATACATGCACTAAGCTCCCACCTGTAGAGAACACCGCACGTAATCACTGAGTGCAATCGCAATCACAACCTGGATTGCATCAACTTATGCGCATAAAACTCCTGGGAAAATTTCGCCAGAGTTTTGACGCACAATGGCTATCAACACAAAATAACCATTGTCTTGCAAGCTCAATACAATGAGCAATCAATGTGCATCAAACTACACTCAACATACATGCATAAGCTCTGCAAACCTATGTCCAACAAATGCTCACAAAGAGTACCACATGTGACCATACATCCACAACCAACCTTTGCACTTGCTCACAATATCTACTGCTCACCACATAAGCATACATAGAGCATTACCCGCTCAAAGACCATATATGCAAGCCACAACACTGCACAAGAACCATTCAATTGCAACTGGCAACACCTGTGGGAGTACTAGACTCAACCTGTACCTGGGAGTCAAACCCGATCTTGTAACACCTGCAAATGCTCACAATTGAGCAAATCAAACCAATCCACCTCCTGCTTGCCAATCTACACAAGACGGGTTTCTTTGCGGCTGAAACCTATCTTCTGATGTAGTGCTCAAAACGAAATTTTGAGGGCATAAACAGCTTTGAAAGGGGGGTAAAACTGTAGGTCACCTGTTGGAAATGCTCCCGGAATGCCAAGTGTGAATTTCCAAGCTTCGGATCCAGAATCTACCTGAAAAGTGCATGCGCGCGCGATTACGCAAAAACGCACTGAACTTGGCTTTGATACCAATTGAAGGAACTGTGCAGGAGAGAAGAGGAAGGAGAAGAGCACAGGACACATAGATATGGGTGGGGAGACTCAATCAGTGAGCAGCCCCCTATACACTTATGCTATGTATAAGGTATACAAGTCAGTGGACGCCTAGACTCTGGGCGGCTGGGCAAGGCACAGGCGCCTATACCCCAACAATATCAATGGTCATACACCATACCATGGTGGCTTCAAGAATCAACTTACAACAAGGGGCTATGAGAAATATTAAGCCCATGGAAAACAAGGACCATAGTGAGCCTAAGGGGAAGTACAACGTCCAAAAGTCTCCCAAAGGCAACTCCAAAAACAACAAAGCCAAGGACATTGGATTTTATAAAGGCAAAAAGAAACTCTCTCATGAAGAGCTAGAGCATTATCAAAAATATAACCGTTGTTTCAAGTGCGGGGAGCAAGGGCATGCCTATCGTGCTTGCCCCCACAAGAATACATGAAATAAGCCTCTTAGAGCTTCCTTAGTCAAAATTAAAGAAGAGGATGCTCATCACAAAGGATCTCCTCTATTTTATGCTTGGGGAAACATAAGAGAACATGATGCTTTCATTCTCTTTGACCCTAGTTCTTGACCCTAGTTCTGCTCACAATTTCCTATCCACAGAGTTGGATTCAGTCACTCCCTTAATTGAGAAATTGAGGCTTCATGTCCAAAGCTATGTGGATAAGGAGGATTTCTTCATCTCTCCTCTCTAACATGAGGATGGAATCCTAGGGGCACTGTGGTTTGATTGCATGGCTGCCAATGTTAAATTCCCTAAAAGACAAATTTATTTTAGGTACAAGGAAAAGATATGTACATAGATGATAAGGAGTTGGGTAGCACCATACCCATTGTACATAAGCAAGCTTTCAATAAGTCAATAAAGAGCTCTATTTACATGTACATGATTTTTGTTAAAGATTCTCAAAATGAACCTAATGTTTTAGCAAAAGAAGGTATAAGCAATCAAAAGGAGTTAGAGTTATCCAATTTCCTTAAGGGATTCCAAGATGTTTTTATTGACAACTTCCCTTGTGATCTACCTCCCAAACGAGGGGATGATGACCATGCAATTGAACTTCTCCTAGGAAGCTCACCGCCTAATAAACCTCCTTATTGAGTTTCTCAAGATCAACAAGAGGAGATTATGCGCGGAAAGTGCACGAGTTGGTTGAGAAAGGCATGGTTAGGCCTAGCTCATCTTCATTTTGTTAACGAGTGTTATTAGTGCAAAAGAAAGATGGCACATATCATCTGTGTGTCAACTATAGAGCACTTAATAGGATCACTATCAAGACTAGGTTTCTCGTTCCATGGGTAGAAGGCCTATTTGATAAACTATTGGGGTCGACCTATTTCAGTAGGATTGACCTAAAAAGTGGCTACCATCAAATAAGGATAGTTGATCAAGAAATTGTAAAGACCGCATTTTGCACTACATGTGGTCTTTACAAGTACATTGTCATGCCTTTTGGCTTGACCAATACACCAGCCACATTTAACCGCCTAATGGAGAAGCTATTTAGGCCTCACCAAAGCTTTACTAGAGTGTTCTTTGATGATATAATCATCTACTCTAATCCATTAGACAAACACAAGCAACACCTCCAGGTAATATTTCAAGTTTTATGAGAGAATAAACTTTACATTAATTGGAAGAAGAGTGATTTTTTCTTACAAGAGATTCAATATCTAGGTCACATTATCTGTCAAGATGGTATCCAAATGGATCCATCAAAGTTAGAGGTAATAAAAGGATGGCCTAATCCAAGGAATCTGCATGAACTAAGAATCTTTATAGGTATGTGTGCATACTATAGAGGCTTCATAGAAAAGTTCTCACAAATCGCTGGACCATTACATGACCTAACAAAGAAAAATGTTAGGTATATATGGTCCACCAAGGAGAACAATTCTTTTGAAAAGCTTAAAGAGAAGCTTATTTCTCAACTTGTGCTTACACTGCCAGATCTCTCAAAGCCATTTCAGGTCTAATGCGACGCCTGTGGTGATTGCCTTGGAGATGTTTTGCTCCAAGAAGGTCACGCCATAGCCTATGAAAGTCGAATGCTCGACCCTGTTGAGAAAGCTCTAGGTATATATGAGAAGGAAATCTTAGCAGTTCTACATGCTCTAGACTTGTGGAGGCACTATTTATTGGGTACTCCTTTCATTCTGTGAACGGATCACCAAGCCTTAATTACTTCATGATGCAGAACAATCTCTCTGACAAACAAATGAGGTGGGCTAATTTCCTTTTACAATTCCGTTTTCATATTGCTCACATTGCTTGCAAGCATGATCAAGTAGCCGATGCAATATCAGGATGACCGAGAGTGAATGCGGTATCGATAGCAACTCACAATGATATTCTATGATAGATGAGTACGCTATCAATCCTGATTTTAAAGATGTGATTTTAGCCCTTGCACTAGGGAAGAAGGAAGAACCATTTACTTTACAAGATGGTTATCTTCTCTATGGCAACATGCTATGCATTACTAACTCACTACATGAGAAAGTAATGTATGAATCTCATGCTCCTCCTTATGTGGGGCATAGAGGACTTCAATCTACCCTAAAAGGGATAGAAACATACTTCTATTGGCCTACCATGAAAGAAAACATACAAGAGTATGTTTCAAAATGTGTGGTATTCCAAAAGATGCAGTTTGATAGAGGGAAGAAACCTGGATTGCTTCAACCTTTGCCAATCCCTAATTCACCATGGGAGAGCATATCCATGGATTGTATCTTTGGATTGTCCAATTCTATCCATGGGAATACAAGAATATAGACGATAGTGGATAGATTTAGCAAACAAGCACATTTCATACCTGTCAAAAAGACTATCAAGGCCCATCAAATGGAAACCCTCTTTAAATCACAAATCTTCAAGTACCACGGCTTGCCAATTTCCATAGTGTCGGATAGAGATCCTAGAATGACCTGTAACTTTTGGAAGGTTCTCTTTGAGAATTTAGGTACAAGGCTAAACTTCTCTTCAGCCTATCACCCACAAATGGATGGCCAAAGTGAAATAGCTAACCTAACAATCCTTGATCTACTAAAAGCTTATGTCACATAAGTAGATCAAAAGTCCCAATGGGAGAAGTACTTACCTCTAGTGGAGTATTGTAAGTCTCGGCTACATTCATTAGCACCAAATATCTTCCCATGTACTTTAAGTAGTAAGGGACTTTTGGATCTTTCCTCTTTATCCTCGAAATGTACTTTCCTCATAGAAGTATGTACAATGTCATTGTACGCATACTCTATAAGAGGTAGGTACTCCTCTCGTTAAGAGAACATTGATTTACTTCCATGACATAGGCTTTTAGTAGATCAAGAATCATTAGATTAGTTATTTCACTTTGGTCATCCGTTTGTGGATTACAGGCCAAAAGAGAAATTTAATCTAATTCCTAGATTCTCAAAGAGACTCTTCCAAAAATTACTGGTCATTCTAAGATCTTTGTCCGACACTATGGATGTTGGAAATCCATGATACTTGAAAATTGGATAGCTGAAGAGGGTTGCCATTTTAAGTGCCTTAATAGTCTTTTTGACGGGCATAGAGTGTGTTTTCTTGCCAAGCCTGTCGACTGAAACAATTGAAGTTGCTTCCCTTGGTCAAATTTTGACTTTTGGTATACCATGCATTTTGAAACGTACTCCTCATGGTATGTTTACTTTTCATGGTAATCCAACATAAATACATTTTTACTACTCAAAGAGACGATTGTGGAATCCTTCTTTGCCCGCATAATGAGAAGCATGGGATTCATACATGACTTTCTTATTGTAAGGGTGAGTAACACATAGCCTATTGCCGTTTGGAACATAACCATCCTCCAAGGTGAATGTTTCTTTTTTCTTCCCTAATGCAAAGATTGTAATTATGTACTTAAAGTCTTGGTCAATAGAATATTCATCTATCATAAAATATAGATTATTGTGAGTTGCTATAGACACCACATTTACCCTTGGCTGTCGTGAAAGTGCATCGACCACTTGATTGTGCTTGCCATCAATGTGAGCAATATGAAATTTAAATTGCAAAAGAAAAATTTCCACCTCATTTGTTTGTCGGAGAGCTTGGTTTATGTCACGAAGTTCTTAAGGCTTCTGATCCATTCGTAGGATGAACGGAGTCCCCCTGGGGGATTCACTCTATATACAAAATGGGAAGCCACTTGCGAGCAAACAACTTTGATAAAACCCCTATATACAACTAATATTAGGGAATATGACCCCCCTTTCTATGCTTATACAACAATCAATGAAGCAAACTATCATACCCCTATCTTACATATAAAATTTAGGTCTCACATGATCTAACTGAGTAAAAATAGTCAAAGAGTGTGTAGCATAGTGACTAGCAACATACTAGGGAACCACTTATGTTGATAATTGGATGTACCCTTAATGTGTCTTAGTTTGAATTTCAAACTATGTGTTTGATTAGCTTGCACTCTAGCCACTTGTCCAACTTTGACCCATCCAAAGCTGGTGTAAATCAACCCTTGACCTGCTCCAAATCATCCCTTACCTATTGATAGCCGACTTTCGGAAATCAAGTAAAAAAAAAAAGAAAAAAACTCATTTCACCCCCCCCCACTCTCAGTACCCCCCCACCGTAACTTATTTTTCCCCCTCCCGTCCTACGGGCATCGGATAAAACCCTCGCACTCTCCCCCCCCATTTTCCCTACATACCCCCTTCCCTAATATCTCTCTCTCTCAATTTACCCTCTCTGGCCAGGCATAAATTCAGAAAAGAAACCCCCAACCCCTCTCTCGTGCTCCCTCGATGTGAGCCGCGTGAGAACCCCCCTTTCCGCTCTCCGTATTCTTACACTCACCCTACACCTCCTCTCCCATTACCCTCTACCCTCATTCCCCCCCCCCCCTTTGGCCCGCCAATATTCCCTCCCCCGACCCCTCCTCCCTCTTCCCCACCCGCTCGCCTCACCCTCCCTCGGCTCATTCACACCCCCCCCTCAGCCTCATTCCCCCCCCTCTTTGGCCCGTGGATAAATTCCTTACACCCCGCCGACCCATTGAATAATCCCCTCCCCCCCCCCCCCCCCCCCCCCTCTCCCTCTCACCCAGACATCTCCCATACCCCCCCCCCCCCAACCCTCACTCTGCCTCACACACTCTCTCTATCCCTTATCCCTAATCGCCCCTCTCCCCTCCCCCTCTCCCTCACTCTCCCTCTCACGCCAGCGCGCAGGCTCTCTCTCTCTCTCTCTCTCTCTCATCCGGATGCCGCAGGCCACGCCAAGGCTCTCTCTCTCTCTCTCTCTCTCTCTCTCTCTCTCTCTCTCTCTCTCTCTCTCTCTCTCTCTCTCTCTCTCGCAGGCAGCGCTGCAATCCCACACACACACACAGTCCCTCTCACTCACACACACACACACACACACAGTCCCTCTCACTCACACACAGACACACACACACACACACACCCCACAACACCCCCCCTCTCTCCTCTCTCTCCTCAAGCGCCGTGCGTTGCAGTTCGAATACACACACACACACACGCCCTCATGGGCAGGCCAGTCCGCATTCGACGCGCACATAGACACCTATTCTACCCCCCCCCCCCCTCCTTTTCTGCCTTGCGCAGAAGAACAAGCCACTGGCCATCCGTAGAATAAAAAAACAAAAAACAAAATTATATATACATTATATATATATATATAGCCCCCCTTCCCACGCACGTTTTTGCACACACATGCCTATACAAAACACACACACACCCGCCTCATGCACAACTACATATACACACGCATATACGCACCGCACCACAATACGAAGAAACAGCTACAACATCAACAAACAAAAAGAATAAGGATCCAAAGCACGCGCCGCCAACAACAAAAGGAGAAAATGCGGCAAAGGCATGCCCCGGACGACTCCGAAAAGAAGTACGCTCGACACCGACGCACCGGCAGCATGCCATTCGCCGGCAACATGCAACCACGATGCCATCCCAGTAATTTTTAGGTTATTTTACTATTATCTTCAGTTTTCACCCGAGCCATTGTAAATTTCCAGTTTGTAAATATCCTCTCTCTAGGTGATGGTCACAAAGGCCCACCTAGAGATTCCCATCTTTTAATAACCTTCCCCAAAACAAAGCAAGGGTCAACCACACCGGGCCCACCACTTGCTTTGTCTCCCCAATGAAGATTACCCTAACCACACTAGGATTATCATAATCCAAGAAGCCAACACCTATAAATTAGCACTAAGAGGTCACTATCGGGGGGGGGGGGGCAACTTATGTGGAACCAAGCATTGGGTAGAGTGTAGTAGGAGGGATTGACACCATCACCATCACGGGGAGGGGGTCTTGTGTGTTGGGTTTGCCTTGGAAATTGCACCACGAAAAGGGAACCGCATCCATCTCTCGACTCCAATGGTCGATGCACACACGTGTGCACGCTCTTGGCAATGAGTATTCACATTCATTGAGTCGCCCTAGAGAACGCACTAAGTAGGTTGCACCATCTCCTCCCCCTACCTCTCTACCACCACGGCATGCCACCTTGTAAATATTGCATAAATAACTCACCCTCACACCCCCGCGGTTGTTTTCATCAATTGCAAGTATTCTCTCTCTCTCTCTCTCTCTCTCTCTCTCTCTCTCTCTCTCTCTCTCTCTCTCTCTATCTCCTTTCCTCTCTCTCGGTGTGTAGGCTTGCGGTGTTCATATCATCGTGGGCTTTGCGTCCTAGCCGCTCAAAGCTAGGTGGTGCCCCCTGTTCGCTTTAGCGTGGCAGGCCCGAGGCGAGCCATTCGGCCCCCGGTGTTTTAGAGGCCGTCAGGATTTGGGGTCCGCTTTGCGTCCGTCATTTGGTGCCCCCACTGAGGAGGGCTTTTCTAAGACCCTTCAGTTTACAATGCTGAAAGTGACGCCGCCTATCAATCATGGACGAGTGGCTAAAGGAATTTTCTAACTGGAGGACGGAAGAAGAAGAGACGAAGGAGGCCCTAGCCGCCTTCATTGAGGTGCTACTACCTGGCTGCAGTGTCATCAACATTCAAGAGGTAAATTCTCCATCTCGTGTCGCTCGTTCTAACTATAAATCGAAAGCATCAGGTGGGAGATTGGTGAGGTGCCATCACTGTTGTCAACCAAGGCACACAGTCAATGAGTGCCAGCAACGAAGGCAGCGGACGGGCTGAAGGCTTCTACATTGACATTCATCGCAAGGAGGTCATTCACGTCAAGGAAGGGAAGCAGACGCGGAGCATACAAGAGAACAATGGATCAGTCTGCAGTAGGCATGGTCATTTTCAATGAACAACAGGAAAGAGTATTCTCCATGGGGCAGTTATTACACTCCCACTCTAACAATGAGGCAGAATATGCAGCCCTAATCCTTGGGCTGGAACAATGTATTTCACAAAAAATTCAGTGCTTGAATGTGTTCGGCGATGCTTTGCTTTTGATAAGGAAGATAAATGGCACCTGGGAGTGCAAAAATCAAGTTTTACTTGGTCAACTTCGCCAAGTTAAGGACCTTCTGAAGAAGTTTGAAGCATTAAAGCTCTTCCATATTCCCAGAGCAGAAAATCAAGAGGCAGATGCACTAGCTAAAGAAAGAATACAAGATGTTCCCATAGGAGCAATCAAATTAAAACTACCCCTCTTCTAATATCATCAGCTTTCTGAATACAGAGGGGAATGTCCAACAGGACACACTAAAGGCCAAAAACAATGGCTGGTAAGGAAGGCTACTAGGTACCACCTTATAGACGACCACTTGTATTGTAAGGGCAAATATCAAATTCTCAGGCGGGTGCCAACCTCCAGTGAAATCACAGAGGTAATTTCAAGCTGCCATGACGGCGTCTGCGGTGGTAATTTTGCTCTAGATATCACCAGTAGGAAGATTCTACAAGCAGGATAATTTTGGCCTAGTTTGAACAGAGATGTGCACCATTGGTGTAAAACATGTAGGGCTTTTCAAGTGGCCAGTGATCGCACGCTAACCTACGAGCCACAAACCCCTATCATTTCATATGGTCCGTTTGAGAAATGGGGAATAGATGCAATTGGTCCCTTACCAAGGGCCCAATCAGGTAAAATATACATCATAGTGGGTGTAGACTACATGACACGATGGACAGAAGCAATGGCCACTGCCCGCATTACAGCCCAAGAGGTGGCAAAGTTCATTTTTGAGCATATCGTTTGCCGTTTTGGCACTCCTCTTGAGATAATATCAGATAGAGGAACAGGATTCAGAGGTGATGTGGTAGGAGAATTGATGAAGAAATTAGGCATCACACGTCCTCATTCCACACCATACTATCCACAATGCAATGGTCTGGTAGAAAAGCTAAATGGAATGATTTGCAAGATCATCACAAAACAGGTGAACAACCATACAGGAGATTGGGATAAACATCTCATGGCAGCTCTTTGGGCCTACAGAACAACGTTCCGAACATCACTAGGTTTAGCCCCTTTCCATCTAGTTTATGGGAAGGAGGCAATTCTACCCATTGAGGTACAAATAGCCAGCTTACGAGTCTTGGCCAGCCAGACCCGCCGTCCAATCGTAAACCTTAGAAACCACATCCTGGATCTAGAGAGACTCCAACTGGATAGGGAAGAAGCAATCAATCACTATGCAGCAAAGTCAGAACAACGCCGACTCACTTTCAATCAAGGGCTTAAAAAGAAAGGACTGGAAAAAGGCATGCTAGTACTGAGATACGACAACAGATTTGATACCAGGAAGGATAAGAAATTTCAACCCAGATGGGAAGGGCCATTCATCATCAAGAAGCGCTACGACAACGGCAGCTATAAGCTGATGGAAGCAGATGGGAGAATTCACAAGACTAGAGTCAATGGATGGAGACTGAAGAGGTATTTTCTTAGGTTTGACCCAGAATTCGTGCTAGACATTCCAGAAGAGGGAGAACCCTCTAACTCTACAGCCGAAGAAACTGAAGAAGGGCTAGAAGCATGAATGCCTCTAGCCAAAAAGAGAGAGGGCTAATGATAGCCGACTTTCGGAAATCAAGTAAAAAAAAAAGAAAAAAACTCATTTCACCCCCCCCCCCCCCCCCCCCCCCCCCTCTCAGAACCCCCCCACCGTAACTTATTTTTTACCCTCCCGCCCTACGGGCATCGGATAAAACCTTCGCACTCTCCCCCCCCCCCCCATTTTCCCTACATACCCCCTTCCCTAATATCTCTCTCTCCCGATTTACCCTCCCCGGCCAGACAAAAATTCAGAAAAGAACCGCCAACCCCTCTCTCGTGCTCCCTCGGTGTGAGCCGCGTGAGAACCCCCCCTTTCTGCTCTCCGTATTCTTACACTCACCCTACACCTCCTCTCCCATTACCCTCATCCCCCCCCCCCCCTCTTTGGCCCGCCAATATTCCCTCCCCCGACCCCTCTTCCCTCTTCCCCACCTGCTCGCCTCACCCTCCCTCGGCTCATTGATACCCCCCCCCTCTTTGGCCCGCGGATATATTCCTTACCCCCCCCCCCCCCCCCCACCCTCACTCTCCCTCACACACACTCTCTATCCCTTATCCCTAATCACCCCTCTCCCTCACTCTCCCTCTCACGCCAGCCCGTAGGCTCTCTCTCTCCTTCTCTCATCCGGATGCCGCAGGCCATGCCAAGGCTCTCTCTCTCTCTCTCTCGCGGGCAGCGCTGCAATCCCACACACACACACACACTCCCTCTCACTCACACACACACACACACCCCACAATACCCCCCCCTCTCTCCTCTCTCTCCCCAAGCGTTGTGCGCTGCAGTCCGAATACACACACACACATGCCCTCACGGGCAGGTCAGTCCACATTTGACGCACACACACCCGCCCTCGCGAGCAGTAGCGCAATACGCCAACACACACCCACACACTCACCCACCCACCCACACACACACACCCTATTCTACGCCCCCCCCCCTCCTTTTCCGCCTTGCGCAGAAGAACAAGCCGTCGGCCATCCGTAGAAGAAAAAAATAAAAAAAATTATATATACATTATATATATATAGCCCCCTTCCCACGCACGTTTTCACACACACATGCCTATACAAAACACACACACACCCGCCTCATGCACAACTACATACACACACGCATATACGCACCGCACCGCAATACGAAGAAACAACTACAACATCAACAAACAAAAAGAAGAAGGATCCAAAGCACGTGCCGCCAACAACAAAAAGAGAAAATGCACCAAAGGCATGCCCCGGCCGACTCCGAAAAGAAGTACGCTCGACACCGACGCACCGGCAGCACGCCATTCGCCGGCAACATGCAACCACGACGCCATCCCAATAATTTTTAGGTTATTTTACCATTATCTTCAGTTTTCACCCGAGCCATTGTAAATTTCCATTTTGTAAATATCCTCTCTCTAGGTGATGGTCACAAAGGCCCACCTAGAGATTCCCATCTTTTAATAACCTTCCCCAAAACAAAGCAAGGGTCAACCACACCGGGCCCACCACTTGCTTTGTCTCCCCAATGAAGATTACCCTAACCACACTAGGATTATCATAATCCAAGAAGCCAACACCTATAAATTAGCACTAAGAGGTCACTATCGGGGGGGGGGGGGGGGGGGGGCAACTTATGTGGAACCAAGCATTGGGTAGAGTGTAGTAGGAGGGATTGACACCATCACCATCACGGGGAGGGGGTCTTGTGTGTTGGGTTTGCCTTGGAAATTGCACCACGAAAAGGGAACCGCATCCATCTCTCGACTCCAATGGTCGATGCACACACATATGCACGCTCTTGGCAATGAGTATTCACAGTCATTGAGTCGCCCTAGAGAACGCACTAAGTAGGTTGCACCATCTCCTCCCCCTACCTCTCTACCACCACGGCATGCCACCTTGTAAATATTGTAGAAATAACTCACCCTCACACCCCCGAGGTTGTTTTCATCAATTGCAAGTACTCTCTCTCTCTCTATCTATCTATCTCTATCTATCTATCTCTATCTATCTATCTCTCTATCTCCTTTCCTCTCTCTCGGTGTGTAGGCTTGCGGTGTTCATATCATCGTGGGCTTTGCGTCCTAGCCACTCAAAGCTAGGTGGTGCCCCCTGTTCGCTTTACCGTGGCAGGCTCGAGGCGAGCCATTCGACCCCCGGTTTTTAGAGGCCGTTGGGGTTCGGGGTCCACTTTGCGTCCGTCACTATGACCAACTTGATGCAAAAGTTGATGTATGAACTGATTAAAAAATTCCCCTAAATTCATTCGAGTTCTAGTGCACATTGATGACCAATCATTACAAGTAATCAACCCAGGTCAGGTCCCCCTCCCCCCCGCCCCCACAAAATATGATACCCCCCTCCCTAATTTTTAAGCTTGGGAGATAAATTATTGGAGGCCTGCCCCTAACTTATACACTTATGTAACTTGTACAAAAACCCCCTCCCCTGCACTTACGTGGTGCGGTAAGTTTTCCATGGTGAATCTCCCAGGGTAGTCCCCAAGAGATAGTGTTTCCACATTGGTGCAGCCAAAGTGTGTCGACTCTAGAACGTTGCATGGGTAAGTATGTACAGGAAAGCAGAGGCATGGCAATGGAATGGAGCAGCTAAGAGAATCATGGGATGGCAGTTAACAACGCAAGTGTATGCATGATGTGGCTTATAGGCCAGGGAAGGCTCGATAAGGGGCTAACTGGGGTAGTAGGTGAAGGAGATGCAAAGTGAAGCCTTTGGGTCCAAGAATGAAGAGCTTGAAGTGTTGAAGGAGCAGGTCCAGACGGTTCATCAAACCGGGCTAGGAAGCCCAAGTTATTGAAGGTTAAAGTTTTAGTGGTTTGTAGATTCTTGCTGAACAGGGCAGCTAGGGACAGGTGGTCCAGGAGTAAGTCAATGTATAGATGTGTAGAGTTCAATTCATGGAGCCTACCTGTCTTTTCGGATTGCGGATCGGAGCCATGGTTTGCAAGATATGATCAGTTGAAGTTTTTTTGGGGGCCGGGTCTGAGCCCACTTGGCCGCATTGGAAAATGTGTAATCTGGCAACTTTTGAGCACCGACAAAGTCCTAGAGCAGGGTGTGTATCATAGGAGCTAACAAGAAGTGACTGCATGCCAAACGGAGTCCGAAGCAGAAAGATATGGCATTCGGAAGTTTGGGTGTCTTTGTCCAAAGTAGGTTGTAGATGGTTTTTTCCATTTTTGAAGGCCTAGGTTTGAGGATGCCGAGGGGTTGAAGTGCAGATACAGAAAGTGTGGTTGGAGCTGGGAAAGTGGGGCTTCAGAAGGTTGTTGTAGCTTGGCAGTAGGAGGTGGGAGCAGAAAATGGGAGCCTAATAAAGGCAGCCCAAAAGGTTTTTGTGTTCAAAAAAAAAATGAAGGGACTTTTTTGAAGTTCAAAAGGCTTGGTGCATATGGGGCTACCACGTGGCATGCCCACTAAATCCCACATGCGCAGTGTAGAACCCGGAGGCCGCACTATATCATCCAGGGCGTGGACTCCAAATGGTATCCAAGTGGTGGAGAGGAGCTCCCCTTGAGCGTGGCTATGGCGCGCGAGGCGCGGCGTTGCAGCGGTGTATGTTGGTGGTTTTGGCGGCGGCGGCCGGCGAGGCTGGGCAGTGGTGGTGCCCGCGGTGGTTTCGTTCAGTGATGACATGGCAAGCAGTTAGGGGGCAGTGCGCGCGCCCTTAAGGGGCCAAAGTTTTTTGAGGAGAAGCCCCCCCCCCAATAGAGACATCGCTATTTCCTTGACAAAGGGGAGTGGTCTTGCTGCAAAGGAGGATTGAAGATGCAAGCCAAGGCAAGAGGGCCCAAGAGAAGTCCGGGCGGCCGGCCGGCCAAAGGGAAAGGACCAAAGCCTAAGGTGTAGCATGTGAAGGTTTCCAAAAATAAACTATGCCCAGTGTTGGCAATGCAATCAAATGCTAAGAACTCCAAATGAAGTGCACGACATGGAAGGGGACCCCATTTTTCTTTTTTGAGATTCCTAGGCACACCCCTATAAAAGGAGGTGTATGTTCATTTTTGAGGGTCTTTTTGGACCAAGGTCTTTTGGACCAAGGTTGGCTTTTTTTCCTGTGTGTGTGAGTGGAAGCTTGAAGCTTGGGTGTTGTTAAGCTTGCCATTGAAGCTGCATACATCGATTGTATTACTCCCTATGCAATAATACCACTGGTTTTGCCCCAATCTCTGGTGTTGCTTCTCCCCATTCCCCCTCCTCTTCTCTCACTCTTCGTGTATTGGCCATTGCTTGCAGAGGGTTTGCTTGCAGTTTGAAAGGTGCTACCAAGAGGACAGATTAGGAGTGTTTTGTGAGTCGGAAAGGGTGAGTTGAGCGGTGTGGGTGCATTTGTGTTGTGGAGTGTGGTTTGCAAGGTGTGAGGTAGTTGTTTCGTATGCTAAAGCGGAGTTGTTAGTGCAAATTAGCCAATTTTAAGGTGTTTTTTGAGAGGTTAAGGGTGCTGTGGAATCCCTGGGCTATAGAGAGGCAAGTATTGTGTGTGCTGGGTGTGTTCCCTATTCCCCCTCTCCATCTTCTGGTGCCCCCACGAAGGAGCTATCTGATGCTTCAATGTGAGGTTCGAAGTGGTGTTTTTTAGCTGACGAAGCGTTTGGCGGATGGTCGAGAAGTTTGATGGTCGGGTTTGAAGATGAGAGAGATGGTGGAGCCAGGTTTTGGCCCCATATTTATGGGCGTCGAAGATCCCGAGGATTGGTTAGCAGATTTTGAACTATGGTTGCTGTCGATGCGTATGTCGACAGATTCAAAAAGGTTAGAGACGGTGCCGTTGTTGATGCAATGACGAGCCAAGGTGTGGTTTGATGGCTTAGAGAGCAGTGATCAAGAATCATGGCAAAGGTTGTAGAGTCAGTTTTTGGAGCGGTTTCGAGAGGTGATTACGGCAGAAAAAGCTGGTGCAAGACTGAAGGCGGTATACCAGGATGTTAGAAGATTTCTCTATTTTCATTGAGTAGTTTGAAGCTTTTTGGAAGCAGTTAGAGATTGCTATTGGGGTCAAAAGAAATCAATCTTTGAAGCTGTCAAAGCTGTTAGAGTGCTTGCATCCGAGGATTAGAGAAAAGGTCGAAGATGGCACAGATACCTATGAAGACATGGTCTATCTAGCAAAGATAAAGAGCAGAAAGGTGAAGCGAAAGCTGGAGTTGGGAATGCTAAAGCCATTAGATTATATTCCTGTTGTTGCGGAGGTAGCGAAGTGCTCTTCGGTCCAACCAAAGGTGATTCCAGTTGTGCAAAAGTCAAGGCTTGTGGAGGTAAGACCTACTATTGGTTATGTTCCTTGGAGGTTTCTCGTTTGTGATGTGTATGTGCCGAGGATGGAAGAGCTTGTCAACGAAGAGAAGCTCCGTGTCGAGGTGAACCAAGATCCAAAAGCGGTATCAAATGTGGAGGTTCCAGTACACCCCATAAGCTCATGGCAAATAAAGAGGCCCTCCTACACCCCATCCTCTTCCTAATGAAATAATCGCAATTATTTACTTTTGTTGCAAATTTTTGTTTGAACTTTATGAATTTGGCCTTTACATGTTTGTAAGGTTTCCAGTTTCCGAAACCTTCAAAACTGTACTAAGCTTGAAAAGCTTAATAGAAAATACTATTGCAGGACTCCAAACACTATTTATTTTGGTATTTTTGGATTTATAAGCAGAGCTTTACTATGTCTAGAAATTTTCAGAATCTGATTCCGATAAAAACGGGAACAGTCACGGGACCTGGAAAATTACCATAGAAGTTTAATTAATAACAAAAATTGAATGGGTTCATTTTAATCATTAGCAAAGACTTCTTTACACTAAGGTTCTAGAGTTAGATAGGAAATTCCAAATTTCATCATGGAAAATCTGCAAAAATCAAAGAGGCAAATTTTGGAAGGTATGGAGTGAGTGTGGAAGCTGGGGAAACTGGCCAAGAGCAGTGATGGCTGAAAAATGCGCCATTTTCAAGCTAGGGGGCTGCTTGGACTAGTGGAAAGCTGCCAAAAGCTGCCAGATGCCCAGAAAAACCTATCAATAGGACCATTCTCTTCATATTTTGTTAGACTCGGAGCCTTGAGAATTTCTCTGTCATCTAGAGAGAAACACTACGCAGAAATCATTAGAGTTAAACCTCTAATTGATTAATCCTAACGGTAATTAACCTAATCCTTCTCAATTAGTAAGGTTAGATTAGGATAAAGGATTAATTAATCAAAGATTAGGCCTATATATGCTTCTTAAACCTCTTTAAATTAATAAATCTCTGCTGATTATTATAATTAAGCTTAGTAATACTAAGCTAATTATTTATCCTCTCATATTAGGGCTAGAATTAGCCAATTTAGCCATGAATTAATGGTAAAAATATTAATTAAGATTAGATCAAAATGAATTATTTATCAGATATACTTTAGATAGTTATTAATCTAGGAAAATTATCCTATAATTTCCTGAGAAGTTTTCCTAATTAATTAGGCCTAATTACTCAGTTTTTTGAGCAATTTTAATAAGGGAAATTAGAAAATGGAATTCAAATGCTTCCATATAATTATCAGTGGTTAATTAGGTGATCAATAAACCATGATAATTAGGATAATTTCAGAAAGTTAATTTAGCTAATTATCTTAGCTAAAATACCATGGTTTTTGAGTAATTTTAATAGGGGAAATTAGTAAATGAAATTCAAATGCTTCTATATAATTATCAGTGGTTAATTAGGTGATCAATAACCTATGATAATTAGGAGAAGTTCAAAAAAATAATTTAGCCAATTATCTTAGCTAAAATACCCTATTTTTTGAGAAATTTTAATAGGGGAAATTAGTAAATAAAATTCAAATTCTTTCATATAATTATCAGTGATTAATTGAGTGTTAAAATACCTGTGATAAATAGGAAAAGTTCAGAAAGTTAAGTTAGTTAATTACTTTAGCTAAATTACTCTATTTTTTGAACAATTTTAATTATGGAAATTAGTAAATAGAATTCAAATGCTTTCATATAATTATTAATGGTTACTTAGGTATTCAATAAACCATGATAATTAGTAGAAGTTCAGAAAGTTAGTTTAGCTAATTATCTTAGCTAAAATACCCTATTTTTTGAGAAATTTTAATAGGGGAAATTAGTAAATAAAATTAAAATTCTTTCATATAATTATCAGTGATTAATTGAGTGTTAAAATACCTGTGATAAATAGGAAAAGTTCAGAAAGTTAAGTTAGTTTATTACTTTAGCTAAATTACTCTGTTTTTTGAACAATTTTAATAGAATTCAAATGCTTTCATATAATTATTAGTGGTTAATTAGGTATTAAATAAACCGTAATAATTAGGAGAAGTTCAGAAATTTAATTTAGCTAATTATCTTAGCTAAAATACCTTGTTTTTTGAGTAATTTTAATAGGGGAAATTAGTAAATGAAATTCAAATTCTTCCATATAATTATCAGTGGTTAATTAGGTGATCAATAACCCGTGATAATTAGGAGAAGTTCAGAAAGTTAATTTAGCTAATTATCTTAGCTAAAATACCCTATTTTTTGAGAAATTTTAATAGGGGAAATTAGTAAATAAAATTAAAAGGCTTTCATATAATTATCATTTATTAATTGAGTGTTCAAATACCTGTGATAAATAGGAGAAGTTCAGAAAGTTAAGTTAGTTAATTACTTTAGCTATATTACTCTTTTTTTTGAACAATTTTAATAGGGGAAATTAGTAAATAGAATTCAAATGCTTCCATATAACTATTAGTGGTTAATTAGGTATTCAATAACCCGTGATAATTATAAGAAGTTCAGAAGGTTAATTTAGCTAATTATCTTAGCTAAAATACCCTATTTGTTGAGTAATTTTAATAGGGGAAATTAGTAAATGAAATTCAAATGCTTCCATATAATTATCAGTGGTTATTTGGGGGATCAATAACCCGTAATAATTATGATAAGTTGAGAAAGTTAATTTAGATAATTATCTTAGCTAAAATACCCTATTTTTAGAGACATTTTAATAGGGGAAATTAGTAAATGAAATTTAAATGCTTTCATATAATTATCAGTGATTAATTGAGTATTCAAATACCTGTGATAAATAGGAGAAGTTCAGAAAGCTAATTTAGCTAGTTATCTTAGCTAAAATACCCTGGTTTTTGAGTAATTTTAATAGGGGAAATTAGTAAATGAATTTCAAAGGCTTTCATATAATTATTAGTGATTAATTGAGTGCTTAAGTACCTGTTATAATTAGGAGAAGTTCAGAAAGTTAAGTTAGCTTATTACTTTAGCTAAATTACTTTGTTTTTTGAACAATTTTAATATGGGAAATTAGTAAATAGAAATAAAATGCTTCCATATAATTATTAGTGGTTAATTAGGTGTTCAATAACCTGTGATAATTAGGAGAAGTTCAGAAAGTTAATTTAGCTAAAATACCCTGTTTTTTGAGAAATTTAAATAGGGGAAATTAGTAAATAGATTTAAATTGAATTGAGAACTTTGTCAAAGGTTTATTAGACCTCAAGAAACCTGTGGTAATTATGCTATCACTAGGAAATTAGTTTAATTATATATTCCAGTAAAATTACTCCAATTTTGGGAAAAATAAAAAAAAGGAAAATATAGTACAGTAAATAGAAAACCTTTGATATCAATATCATAGAAGGAATAGACCTTGGGGAACCTATTATAATTATCTTTACCTTAGATAAATAGTTTAGGTACGTATTTTGGTCAAAAGTAACCAAATTTGTATATAATGGATAAGAAAAATTTAGAAATAAAATTATCTAAGTGCCAAAGAATTAACCAAGGTCCAAAACCCTTATTTTTGGGTAAACGAGGACAAATAAATGCTATTCAATAAATCCTCTAATGGATTAAGTCTTTTTATAAGGCTGCCGAAATGGCCCCCAAGAGAACCAGGGGAAACCCTTTGACGGAAGATGAAGATGCTAGTAACAAACGCAACAAAGCAACTAACGACCATGAAGCACGGCCTAGCCATAGGCCCACAGAGGAGAGTTTACGGGCACCTGGCCCACAACAGATGGACGACCAGTGCCAGGTGGTTTTCAATTATGCCATTAATAAGCTTTTAGATTTCATTTTAAGTTAAGCATTGCATACGAAGGTTTAAGAAGGAAAACACTGGTTGAAAAAGGAAGGTAACTTCCACGAAACCCACGATCAATGATTGTAATTAGGAAAGGAATGATTGGGTTATTATTGGTTGAAATAGGAAGGAAATGTTTGACCATCCTTAAGACAGCTTGTCTCAAGACACCTCTGATTCCTTGGAAATATGTTTACTCCAGGTAATGAGTAATGATGGAGATACCATCATGGAGGAGTCAGTTACCTCTGCACATGTGGAGTCTTTACCCCGTGCTTGTTTATGTTTATGGATAGTACTTTTAAGTTTATCCTAGAGGAACCGCCCGGTTGTATGGGCAACTGGTTTTGGCGTATGGGCGCCCGAACTTTGGGTGAAGACTTTTTCCACCCCGGTTATATAAATAAGGAATGGGTGCCGTTTTTCACCCTTGTATAGGTGGTCTTGAGACAAGTTAGTACTGGTCAATGATACCTTAAAATGACAGTACCTTGTCTTAAGTTTAAAGATGTCTGTTTTCTGAAAGTAGGGCCGGAATTTGTTTTTTCAAGGGTCTCGTTTCCACTACGAGACATGACTAGGTCTCTTCTAGGGCTATAAACCTAAGCCATTGCCAATGGTAAGGGTGAATTCCCTGGAATTTTTCTTGTGTAAAGACTTTGACTTTAGTAGGCCTAGAAACCTGTCAATGGTACCATCTCGCTTTGGTGTCGGCGGGTTTGGAGACCTTACAATGTTTTTATGTATCTATGCATGTTCAAAAATTAATTTGAAGCGAATTGGACTCAATTTGTCAGCAATTCAGACTGAAGGACATTTTAGAGTGAATTTACAAAAATTTTCTAACTTTGGCGCTCTATTCACTTAGCAGGAGCAATGCAAGCTGTAGAGAAGTCCAAGAAGAGGGTCTCTCAAAAAGAGAAGGTGCAAGAGCTTCCATCCTACCAGCTGGACCCCAGTTCAGTAAAGAGGGCCAAAGCAACATATCTATCCAGAGAATAGCTTGAAGGAAACAACACCATAGTTTTCACATGTAGGTTTAAAAGTGAAGAAGGACACCAGGTAGAGCTGCAACTGCTGTCTAAAGAGACCTATGATGTCGCGGCAAAGCCAGACACAAAGGAGGCCAACAGAAGGCTCGGCCTCAGAGAATTCTATGACCAAGAGCCATGCGATGTAGACTTCTAGAAAGCCTATGGGCTCTTGTCTACAATTAAGGAAGATGGAGAAATCCAAATTACTGACCAACAAGGGCAGAAAGTCGAAGTAGTCATCACAAAAGAGATTTTGGCCGAGGCTTTGAAGTTTCAGACAGAGGGGATGACAATGGGGCCAGAGACAGGAAGAAACAAGCACTTCCACCAAGGAGGCTGTTGCGGCCACTTTTGCTGCTCTCATCCAGAGAGCAAGTGGAAGAACGAGCATGATTATGTCATCAACACTTCCATTTTATAGCAAAGAGACTGCCAAGGTACACAACATCTAATCATGCAGTTGCGACTACATTCACACAAGTGTTGAGGTCGACAACCAGACAACCCATTGATCACGCGCAATATGTGCTATCAACACTGAAGGGTACCAAGAAAGAGGGTAAGATCACGTATCTGGGTGCACCTAAGGTACCAACAAGAATAGCATACCATGCTATCGAAAATGTTTTCTAGTAATGTAACCAGACTCGGGTGGGAACCAATGGTGAACATAAGAGGGGCAAGTGGCCATCCTTGTTTTATGGACCTTCTAACCCCAAAAGCTCCCACAATCCTCTCATTGAACAGGAGCTCCGATAGCACCTAGGGTGCTAACTAGGCGACACATCCGTGGCCCAAAGCCTAATGACTTCATGAAATCTTCAATGAATGACCATGTTATTCTGTCATAGGATTTATCAAGATCCAGCTGCAGTAAGATACACTCTTGCTTTGAGAAAGCGGCATATTCAATGCCGACCATTGCAGCCAAAATGTTGTCATAGATTGACCTTCCCTTGATGAATCCATGCTGGTGGGGAGTGAGAACTTTGTCGAGGAGGGGGGATAGCCTGAGGGCTACAGTTTTGGCAATAATTTTATAGGCAACTGAAATCATCATGATGGGGCACCAATGCTTAAGTTGGGAGCAATAGACTTGTTTGGGGATAGGCTTAACGAGGCCTCTTTTAATGCTTAAATCTATGACTCTATCCCCGAAGGCTTGATTCGCCATTCTCGTGATGGGGGACTTTAGATCTTCCAAAAATTCCATGAAGAACTCAGTAGTCAACCCGTCCCAACCAGGGGATCTTTCTTTACCTAGAGCATGCAGCGCAAGGGAGCATTCGTCCTCGATAAACGCCTTCTCCAAGAGGATGGCTTGAGAGAGGGAAATCGTTCTTTTTATGCTCCCAAGGAAAGTTGTTCTGGTGGCATCTATTTCAGGGGAGCGATCCTCAAACTGACCTATGATCTGTTGCAAGTGGTTGAGCATTAATGCAGCCATTTCATCAGGCTTTTCAATATTATTTCCATTCATATCTGTGAGAGAGTGGACCAGGCCCCGATTTCTTTTAACTTTGAGGGCCCTGAAGAAGTGGGTACGGTTAGCCTCCTCCGGCTGGAGGAAAGTTTCTCTGGATTGGATTCCGGCCTTCCTCACCTCCTCAAGCTGAAGATCGATTATTTTTGCTTTCACTTCTAGCCATCTTCTGTGTTCTGTCTCTGAAGTGAACCCTTCCTATTTTTTGGTGGTTAGGATTTCAAAATTTTCAATGAGTTGACTGAGTTGTTCCTCTTGTTTTTTCTTCCTTTTAGGACCTGCAATTTTGATGGCTTTTGGGATACTCTTGGAAAAAATGTCCCAGGCCCTAGGGCTTCCTGAGTTCACATCTTTCCTAAGCTTGCTTACAGCTTGGAGAGTGAGGCTTCTAAAGAGAGGGTCCTTGAGTAGATGGGCCCCTGTTGAAAATAGTTTTTTAGAACCTTGAGGTCAATGATCCGCCACTTTGTTTTTTTTCAATTTTATGCTTACCGGAAGGTGATCTGATAAGCTCCGTGACGTTATCACCTTCATTTCCAAACATGAAGGTAGCCAATCAGCCTAATGAGAACAGTAGGAACGGTCTAGTCGGGAAGCTGTATTGGCATATTGCAGGCTAGTGTATGTGAACCCCGGTGTGCTGCTCAATGGGCCTAACTCTCACATGCCCACCAATGCCCACTTCTCACATAGGCTTAGCCATTTGGATTGTTTAGATCTAGCTAGCATGCTCGATGTGCCAGTTCTGTCCCTTCTTTTCTCCACCATATTAAAATCACCTACCAACAGCCATTCTCCTTCAACATGGATATCTTTTAGGTGATCCCATAGTTTGGCCCTATCCTTCGCTACACAGGGCCCATATACATTGATTATAGTGACAATTTGATCAGCCCATTTGATCTTGATTCCCAAATCCCTCCCAAAGGGATGATTGAAGACTACCTTAGACTCAAGATCCCTGTCCACAATAGAGAGGACCCCACTGTATCAATGCTCCCTCTCCATAGAAGGAAAATTTCTTGCCAAATGCTCGCTTTCTTTTTCTAATGGCATCTAGGTTATGCTCTTGGATAGCCCAAAAGCTGATTCCCTTACCTCTTTTGACTTCCTCCCAAAAGATGATTCCCTTACCTCTTCTGACTTCCCCTTCACATTCGAAGAATTGCATATCAACCCTTCCATTTATTGAGATAGGGGTACGAACTCCTCAACTTCCAGGCATTCATCTTCAATGCCCTCTTTCTTGCATCTTTGTTTTGTCAGCTCAATCCCATGCCCCTCAGTGATTTTGAAATTTTCGGGGTTATTATTCCGAAGAATCTCAAATATGTTATCATATAGGAAGGGGATTTGGGAGTGTCCGGTGGGGTTTCTTTTAGCTGCCCGACTGCCCGTGCATGGGATTTGAAATGCTTGCAAGAAATGTTGGACACTTGGTGCCAGCCTTCTTCTTGATTTCTAAATGTGGGAGACAGAACAATCTTCTGTACTAGTGGGGATGATGGTTTTCTCTGTGTAGTGGACGTGAACTGGTAATTGGGGGTGGCCTTACTATTGCTAGATTGGGCCTTGGTGGGTATCTCTTCATTCACTTTGGTCGCTAGGTCAGCGGTCAACTGCTTATTTTCACTTGTCTTTACTATACCTTCCTCTGGAGCCTTCTCTTCAGTTTCCATATGTCTCATAGCAGAGTCAACTTTGCCGCTCATCCTGTGGCCTGGGACCACTGTTGACGCGGCTGGACATGCCCTAGCAAAATGTCCAAATTTGTTACAATTGAAACAGGCCCCAAAGAAGGTGCCAAAGTTTAACGGAATGACCTTTAGACCAGCCCCCACATTTATTATGAGATTCTTGGGCTGAGCCTTTCTGAGATCCCACCATATACATACCTTATTGACTGCAGTGCCCATTGCTCTACTCGATGGTACAAAGAGAGGGGTACCTAGGGCTGCTGCAAGGTCTTTTAAATTTTTTCTTAGCCACATCGGAAGCTTTACAAATTCTACCCATACTGGGCACATATCTTGAAATGCATCTCGGGACTCAAAAGATGGATCCCAAGGAAGCACGGAGAGAAATAACGGGCGCTTGGTTAAGACCTTTGCTACGGTCTCTTCATCACTAAATTGCACAAAGAAAAAACCTTTTGCCAGGTATTGAGCATTAAGAACAGAACCTCCTTGATTTAAGACATAGGGACTATGGAGCCAATTGATAAGTTCAGCTCTGACAGGCACCCTGCCCATGAATCCAAAGACCAATGTGGATTTAGCCAGCTCAGCAAGTTGTTTCTTAATAAGAGCAGGAGGAACAGTGACTAAGAGTTCAGCTTCCACTTTTGCACATTGCAGGAGTGCTTTCCTTAGGGCTTGATAAGCTTTGTCCCCCTTGGAGGCATCATGTGATTCTGTACGTGCCCCTGCTTCTTCCATCATCCTTTTGTTCAGAGAGAGTGCACTCAAAATCTCGGCTAGTTCTTTTTCAATCTGGGACTTTTGCCCTTTAAGTTCCTCTTTACTTAACCCCGAGATCCCATTCATGCCGTCCCCCATAACTTTTGGTCTACTATCTCCCCCACCCGGGCCACCTTCCATTGTATTCAAACCTTTAGTTTTACCAGCCTCTGAGGAGACCTTATCTCGGCTTCCCATTACTACGTCCGCATAGGAGGCTTTATCCATGTTTCTCTTTTTTTTTCCTCTGTTTTTTATTATTATAAAACAAACATAAAGAGCATGCAATAGATCACGATCCGTTGCTCACGACCCAACTCCACTAAGCTACAAAGGTTAATGGGACACTTCACCAGTGCCGCTTGCAACCTTTAACCTTCAGCTTTATGTAACTCGATCGCAATTCAAAGTGAGATGGATCGCAATCCACCAAGTAGAGTCGAGCTTCTGCAAGCATTGGGAGAATGAGGGTCAGCTTCTTGTCACCAGGGGCGTGCAGCAAAACACCACCACCACAGAGTTGCAATGGATTGCGATCGGTGCTTGATATCAAGTAGCTTGTTGTACCGACTAGTGCTAACACCCCACAAGCTGCCTTGATCCCTGCAGATGCTCAACATACCAAGTAGCTCTTGCGAGCGTGCACACCCCTCGATGCTACAGTGTTCGTAGGTGAAACCAGTGATGACGACAGAGGAGACGGCCTGGCTTGAGCATGAAAGTAACTAAGAAATCCCAAGCTGCCCAAACAACTCCCACCACAATGCAGCTCAGGAACCCTCTCTCTTCGCTTGCAAGAAATCCTACCTCGCATGCATGTTCAGTTACACCATCGCTCCTATTCCCTAAACCCCAATAATTGAGAGTATCCTATACTCCTTCTTTGGTCTTGTTTTTAATATTTCTATACAACTCTAAGTCATCTCTCTTCCTAAAATTCCTAAAAATATCATTTAGCAAAGCCTCCCTGATCTTTATGTGTAAATGTGAATTAGCATCCTCCGTCAACAAAACCATTGCTAAATTATTTTCTTGCAAGTCCAAACTTGCCCATCTCCCCTAGCCCCTTATTTATTAACCTCATGCTCCCAGCTTAGGTGAAACCCTTGCCTCAAATCTCACCGCCGCCTACTGCATCCTTTTTTTTTTTTGGGCAAAACTCACAATTGTGAGTGAATTATATTGAACATCCCAAAAAATTACAAGGTCTTGTCATGCTCTTGTTGAGCCAAGACATCATCCAGGAACTATAATTACATCGGCTATCACGGCAGCCACCCCCACCAACCTGCCCCCTCCTCCTCGATACACAAGGTCCATAAACTTGTCCTTATGAGATCTTTTAATTACCGATGGTCAAGACTTCTCCCCGTCCTAGGCATTCCATAAACTTGTCCTTATGAGATCTTTTAATTACCGATGGTCAAGACTTCTCCCCGTCCTAGGCATTCCATCTACTGACAACAAGGCACACGTAGTCCTAGACCAATCCTCTGAGTGTTGCTTGCGTCCGAGCGTCCATATTAGCACTTTGCTTTCTTGAGTGATTTTTGCAAAGCTTGCCACCTCAAAACCTCCTTCAAACACACGGCGGTTCCTTGTCTTCCATACATTATGCAAGAAGAAGTATCTGACGATTTGAGTGCTGATGAGGAGGGCAGGACCTCTTGAATTCTTACCTCCAAGGAATAGGTCAGTCTTGAAGAAACTAATTTTCCATGTTCTTTGGACCCACTTGCATATTTTCCCTACGAGGCCTTTAATAGTTGGGCAGTCCATGAATAGGTGGGGCAGATCTTCACTAGCCATCCTGCACCCCAGGCATCGATCTGACCCAATCCTTGTCTCTTGAATCTTCACCCCCATCGGTAGAGCACCCCAAATTACCTTCCATAGAAAAACCTTCATGTGTTGTGGAACCTTTGGCTTCCATATGTTCTCCATTACTTGCTTCCACCTTTCCTCCGGCCATTGCTTATTCTTCTAGCTATCAATTCTGATCAGCTATTCTACCTTTCAATACTTCCATTGAGATCCTTTGCTTTTCCTCTCCAAGACAAGTTTATTGCTTTTCACTATTCCCTCTTGTACCTGCCTAGCCATCTTCTCTTTTTCATACATCTATTTATATTTTGCCAGCTCTCCACTAACCTGTTTTAGTTGGGAGTCCCTTTGGAATGAGTTGGAAACTCACCAAACCATACCAAAATCGTATGAAACTTAAGTAACACCATCCCCTCACTAGGATACACCTGTCTCAAAGCCTCTACACTCAAAACCCTCACTCCTCCAGACCCATCTGCAAAAAAATGTGTATGAAGACAGAGCAGCATTTTGAAAGTGACCAAAACTAAAATCTATGAATACATATGCGTAGCTTATGTCACCATGATTCTAATGACTACTTGCACGCAAAAAACAGACATCATTTGATACACTTACAACCACAAATAGCTTGTAGATGTGTTCGCACGTGTGCTCCGTTTCATCTCGAATGCTTGGCATTGCTGCATAGCTCTCTTTGAGCCTATTGCAATGGTGCTGTCAAATCTCCAATACGATGAACAAGCAAGGATTAGCGCCAGGATGAATCTCTCTCTCTCTCTCTCTTTCTCTCTCACACACAATTGACGACAACTCAAAACTTTGATTATGATAATGTTCTCTTTACAAAATGACCTAGGTACCTTATATACTAAGACTTCCATAGGTTAAACCAAAAATAGAGCTCAATGGTAAATTGGCTTTGTATTTACAATCTCGAAGTACCATCACAACTCGGCTTCTGCAACTAGGATAGCTACTCATTACAAATGATGTTTTTAACCATAATCTGCATCATTTCATAACTCTCAAAAAATAAGACTTTGGTATGAAAATTGAGTTATGTTGTACTCTTGACCCGTGGGTCAACACTCCCCCCTCCGAATATACGTTGTCCTTGACATGACCTGATTGTCAATGTCGGTGCGGTCTTTGTTGTCATTTTGCTTTCTTGTGCTCAACTGCTTGTACTTTTGCCAGACCACAACAAGAACTATAATCCATAAAAATCATAATTGATGACAAACTTTATGTCCTTCACATCCAAGCCTTGAACTGCAACATCTGTTGTGGTCATTAGAAGGATATTGCCAGATCTAAATTCAAAAAGAACCCAATCTTGTTTAGCTTGACTCTTCTCATCATGGATAGATAAAGCTGCAAATCCATCCATTCAAAGCTGTCTAGTAACCCGATCACAACCTCTTTTTGTATCCACGTGATCAGAGCGAGTAGAGCTACACGTTAGGCACTTTAGTTTTCGGAAACATCGACCTACAAAAACCGGCCAGACATCCTACGCGTTTTCTGCATGGAGGGTATTGGGTAGGTTCTTTCTGACTGAAGTGTCTACTATTTTTTCTGACTGAAGTGTCTCTGATGCTTCTTTATGCTCTCAGCAAGCGCCAGTATGCTTCACATTTGCAAAAAAAAGCAAAAATCACTCAATTTAAGCCTTTTCTGAAATTTTATGTTTTCTGACTTCGCCTTTTGGCTTTTGGTCAACAAAAATAGGAAAAACACTCAAGTCAATATGTTACTAGGGTAAAACCTACCCTCTGAACCCACTGGTAACCTCAGTTTTCCCAAATTCCTTGCCAAAAGTGCCCTAGAGACATCCTACGCGTAGGATGTCTACAGGGTGATCTGGGCACGTTTTGGAAAAACTAAGGTTACTAGTGTGTTTAGAAGGTAGGTTCTACCCTATTTTCACCTGGAAAGTGGAAATTTGACCAAATTTTGATAGATCAAAGCCAAAAGATGAGAATTGCCAGACATCCTATCCAAATTGTGTCCAAGGCCTAATTTTGAGACCAAACCATAGGATGACTCCAAAGGCATGTTCTAAATGTTGTATTGAGTGCATGTGATAAATTTCATCTCATTTGGGTCAGTGAAAGGAAGATTGAATAGACTTTAGAATTTTTGACTGAAAAAGGCAAGAATAGCTAGTTTTGGGGTCTTTTGACATTCAAACTCAAATCTAAGCATACCAGTGGGTTGCTGAAGACTTAGGGGAATCTTTGGTCCAAGTTTGGGTTCATTATGAGCAAAAAGACATCCTACGCGTAGGATGTCTACTACATGATTCTGAGACCAAAATTCTCCTGTGACCATACCATGCTGTCATATAGCCTTAGATAAGCCTCCTAGGCAAATTTGGTCCAATTTGGAGTTGATTTGACTTGGGAATTCATCAAAACAGACATCAGGCTTTTGGAACAGATTCTTGATCATTTGACCAACCTATAGGTGTCAGAATCAAAAAGTAAAAATAGCTGTGAGTTTAGCACATCAAGGGGAAGCTACAGTGCAAGTTTGAGTTGAAACAGAGCAAAAAGACATCCTACGCGTAGGATGTCTCCAGGACATAAAGTGATCAAAATTCTATTGTAGCCATAGAGAGAGGTTCTAAGTGTCTCAAGGATTCCAGATCTTTTTTCAAAAGTGAATTTGGACCTTGTTTGGCCTATTTACCAAGCAAAGACAAGAATTGTCAGACATCCTACTCTTGGAGTGCACTTGAAGATTATGCAGCCCAAATCTTGACCTATTGGCATCCAAATTCAATTCTAAGCATACCATTGGGTTGCTGAGCACTAGGAGAATCTTGGGATCAATTTTGGACAAAATCTGAGAAGTTAGACATCCTACGTGTAGGATGTCTTCAGCTTGATTTAGGACTCCAAACCAACCTATGAGCACACCACTGTGATCAGCACATCAAGGAGAAGCTGGGGTGAAAATTTCAAGTCATTCTGAGCAAAAAGACATCCTACACGTAGGATGTCTCAAGGCCATTTTTAGGTCCAAATGAAATTCTGATCATACCATTGTGTTGCTGGACTTAAGGGGAGTCTCTGGACCAAATTTTGTTAAATTCTGAGCATATAGACATCCTACGCGTAGGATGTCTCTACGCCAGTTTTAGGGACCAACTGTACTTTTAACCATACAGGAGTGTTCACAGTGTCACAGAGATCCCAAATCTTCTTTTAAAATTGAATTTGGACTCATTTTGACCATTCTAAACTGCATTTCACTGTTTTGGCCATAACTTTTACAAACGGTATCGGATCGGAAAAGTTTTTATATCAAAACGTAGCCTGAGAGCGACTCTACAGATCTTAGAGCAAAACTTGACCTAAATGCCTCAAAATGCATCCGGAAGTCAAGAGTGTCTAAAATCGATAATCGAAAGAATTGTGAGAAAACGGTCACGGTTTTGAAGACTGCTAAGTTAGTAGATTGAAATTATCTTTTGGGAAAACCATTGGTCACCCGCGGAAAGGTGTAAAAGTTAACTACGGTCTAGTGTAAGTCCATACACAAATCTGGTAGCAGTAAGACCATACACAAGGACTCTTGATTTTGCAACAACAGTCGCAAGTTTTGGAGAACTTTAACACAAGATTTCTGCTAGCAAATCACTGCGACTTGTGCATAATTCTCTTGTGCTAGCTTAAGTTTAGTTCAACTAAAAGCAAACTTGAAATTCACTTCCGAGCTCAAGGAACAAGTGTGGCCGTCAAAGGCACATCAAGAATTTTTGCATTCATTGCAAAAAAGTTTGCCAGCTAAATAGAATTTTGCAGATTTTGTGCTAAAGTGAACACAGGTTAGCTTGACTCAAGAATCGCTACGAAGGGAGCAATCATTGCAGTATAGTGGTAATTTGCATAACTTATCACAATGCTTCCACTAGATCGAGGCCTGCTAAAAATCTCTAGGAAAAGCAAGCAGCTAGACAAGACAGTATCAGCCTTGGCAACAAGGGAGCTAAGAAGTTCAAGCAGTGCAAGCAAAGCCCAGTTCAGAAAACTTAGAGATTATGACATCCACAAAAGCTGAAGGACCTCAAGCGAAAAAAACTGACACAAGGGTGCTAATAATTTTTATTAGCATTGAGGCAAGCAATTAGAGCTATCACTGAACAGGTACAACAAGGGAGTCAAGACGAAAGCAATGGCGTCTCAAAGGAATCAGACCAGGCAGAAAGAAGCTTCAAGTACATCCACAAAAATTACAAGAGAGCAAATTTGTATCTATCTGATTGGATACTACAAAGGACTTCCTTGCTATGAGGATGTCAATCAGAATTTGTACATCAAGACAAAGAAAGATACAGAGGAAACTCGGACATCTCAATATGTGGAAGTTGAAACAACGAAGAATGTACTACACCCGCATCCAGATTACATGGAGGACTGTCTGGGATCAATTTACATGAGGCATGGAAAATACATCGACAATGAGATAGAAATGTTGTACAAAGATCAACTTATAGATATCTACACATATCGTCCAAGTAGTTTTTTGTCCAAAGCACAAGATGGAAAACGGAAAATTGGTACCCTCTATGGAGACGAAGACGGTCGATACTACAGGGCTATCACAAGTCATGAAGTTCCTGTAGAAAACAATCCCTATTTTGCAGCAGAAGTGTTTGGCTCAAGAGGAGAAGACTACACCCACATCTAGATTTCATGGAGGACTGTCTGGGATCAATTTACATGAGGCATGGAAAATACATCGGCAATGAGATAGAAATGTTGTACAAAGATCAACTTATAGATATCTACACATATCGTCCAAGTAGTTTTTTGTCCAAAGCACAAGATGGAAAACGGAAAATTGGTACCCTCTATGGAGACGAAGACGGTCGATACTACAGGGCTATCACAAGTCATGAAGTTCCTGTAGAAAACAATCCCTATTTTGCAGCAGAAGTGTTTGGCTCAAGAGGAGAAGACTACATGTCTAAAGGTGGTAATGTATACCATCTCGTCATGGGTTTACCTCTAACTACGTAGCTAGAAGAGTTAACAACTACAGCTATCACTGCACAAATGAGTGGCACACCACAAGGCACAACAGAAGACACCACATGGAAAGACACGGCACAAGTCTCGTGCACTGCACCAGCACAAGACAAAGCACAAACACACCAAATTGCACAAACAGGGAATACGCCGGAAGTATCACCTATGAAGATAGCACAACTTCAAAAAGAACTAGCTTGGTCTCAAGAGCTACTTAACAAAGCACGAGAAGTCATATCATCAGGCATTAAACAGATGCCAACATCAGATATGGAACCCTCTCGGATGGGGGGAGTTCAAACTCAACAAAGAGACCCTATATCTTCAAGACCGGGATTAAGAAGTCCAGTTTTACAAGAAGCAGTGTCCTTTTCAGGAGTCCAAGTGGAATTTCAAGAAGCATTGGAAGATGCCGAGCCGGAGGAGAGACCACTGGAAATTCACAATGCCCAATGTAGAAGGTCAGGTCAAGATGTCATTGTGGTCGACAAATACGATAGGCACTATGAAATAGCCGATGTGAAAAATATGGATGAGTTTAGCAATTGTAGGCAACTTGTAAGTCACATACTTGGACCCCGTCCAAAAGCACCATCAAGGGAAACGAAAAACAAAAATTCAGTTCGATCTTCACCCTCGGTGCAGAACTTGCCAAAATCAACTCGGAAACATAGCCCTAAGGCTATGCAGAAGCCCCACGTCAAAGACCATATACTGATGGAAGAATTAGCATTACAAATACTAGAAAGCATGGATAGTGATTTGATCTTGTATGCAAGAAATAATCGAAGCTATTTTCAGCTTCTCAAGGACAAGACGATGAAGGATAAAGAGACAAAGCCAGTGGATACACCTAACTCAGTCGTAATCTACAGGTTCATGCATGCAAAGAAGAGGTCATATTTGTATCTAGATACCATAGGAAACCATTATCAGCAGTATTATGGAGAGCTGCCTCGTGCAAAGGGTGCACATGTTGAGATAACAACATATTGCGACCAATGTGCCATTGGTCATTTAGTGAAGGACTGCCCAACAAAGCTCTACATGGAAAAGAAGAAGGAACAAGCCAAAAGCAAAGTTCAGACAGTGACAACAAGGGAACAGAAGCAAGAATCCCCAACGAGATCTCCGAAAAAGAAGCAGATCTTGTCACAGATCACAAAAGATAGGCTCAAGACACAGTTGCTTGAAGTCAAGGGTGTCAACGACATTATCATAGAGAATCAAGCTTTCAAAAAAGATCAATTGAATCAGCTGATTCAAGATCGTTTAAGGAACCTCAGTGAGGAAAAGTCAAAGCATCCACAAGGTGATGAAGATGAAGCTCGTAGTTCAAGGTTCGAGAGCAAAAGAAGCCAAGATTCTGACGATAGTGAGCCAACACAAGAAGAGGTGGCAGAGGTAACAAAAAATCTTAGTGCCACTCCACAAGTGGAAGACATGCAAATAGAATCAATGGTTGAAGCTGAAAGTCTACCAAATAAATTCTCTACTGAGGACACTTCATTGGTGATTGAACAAATCAAAGAGTATGAGAAGCTAAAAGAAGATGTAACTGAAGATATAGAATGCACAGAAGAACAGGAAATGACTGAGTCCAAGATTGACTACCAAGGACAAGCAATACAGGATATGAATGAATATTTTCGAGAAGAGACTCTACAAAAACCCATGGAACAATGGAAACCAAAGGCCACGGTGACCATTGCATCAGAACAAGAGAGTCAACCTCAACATCCTGCTACACAAGCTTCAAAACATTTCCAAGAAGAAAAGTCACCATTGAATTACCTTCAAGTGCTAGAAGAAGTAAATAGTGACAGAGAGCTTCTGAAATCAAGAATCAAGGCTTCACAGTCAGAAACTAGCAATGAACACCAACAAGCAGCTACAACAGAAGATAGTGAGCATTTGGAACATGCTACAACCAGTCAAATGACAAAGAATTTCAACATACAAGAGGATGACAAAGCTTCCAAGGCACAAAAGTCCAAGACAAGTACCAAAAGCAAAGAGGACATCAGTTACTTGGCAGCCAACAAGAAGATTAAATTCTCGTTGGATGTGCATGAGAAACTGAAATTCAATTTTACAGCAGAAATAGATTGCACTGCCACGACTAATGTCATGTCTTATGGGATGTGGTTACTTCTAGATAAGCCAGAACTGTATGAAATTCAGGTACAGGTTCCTATATCACATGGAATAGCCGTCACAATTTTAGGGATTGCAAAAGCTACCCTTAAACTACGGTCAAAGGTAATCAAAGACAATTTCCTAGTGGTGGATTCATAAAAAATGAGTACACATTTGATTTTGTCCAAGAAATGGGCAAAGGCAGTTGAAGAAGAACCTGGATTTTCAATAATGGTCATCACGACTAGCTCTCAAGAAAGCCAGTTTACGACCGCTCCAAGATTATCGGCTGCTGACAAAGGAAAAGCTAAAGTTAGCACACAAATGTCCTATCAACACACACATCCTCTACAATCAAAGTCTTTAGCCAAAACCATTCAGGTTCAAGAAAAAGCTTCTACATCAACCGTCAACATGCTTCCACATCAAAGGCAGTCTCCAAAGAAAATCTTTCAATCGAAATATCCTACACTGCACGATCACCATCGACAAAGGTTTTCAAAGGCCTACATTAAAGCTGAAGAAATAAAGGTCAAGGACCCAATATGGGTAAATGATCCTAGCCAATTGACGAAAGATAAACACATGGGATGGATAGCCTCCCACTACAGCTTAGCAGAGCAAGGCTATTATGAGGGTCAAAAGAAACTTTGGTTACCAAAACCACAGACCTCGGCTTATGTGGTGGAAAAGGTTTCAAAAAGAATTCCCAAAAGCAACAAAGCTCATATTTATATCACCAAAGGAAACCAACCAACAAGGCTCGCCAAAGGTACGCAGGAAATTTCAAATCCAGCTGGCCTTCATACCAACATAAAACTTCATCGATAAATACCCCCAAAAATGGCACTCTTGTACATCTCAATACGACATCAAAAACATCATGGGAAGTGCCATCTACAATTCTTCAAGCACAAGGTTACTATCAAGGAAATCGGAGAATCTGGCTACCAAAGATGCCAGGTAAACATTCTTCAATCCGACGACTTCAGCATGAAAATAATCGCAATTTCACGGAAGGCAAAATCAAGGACAATGTCACAGTCAAGGCAAAGGATATCTGCAAGGACACGCTAATCACACGATGCAGATACAAATGGGTGCCAAAAGAACAACACATATCAAAGAAGATTGAAGTCATCTCTAGCTCTCAAGAAATATCAAGACATGATGGACAATGTGTTACGGAGAATGGAGCGAGCTAATCTTCTCAACCAAGGGACCAACAACAACAAAAAGAAATTTTGACAACCAAGGTCACCCAGGTATGGCAAAAGAAACCAATATTGTCAGTATGGTCCTTTACAAATCCTCTCTTCGAGGATGGGATTTTTTAATTTCAAAACCTATTCTTGGTCGAAAGCTCCCGAGAGTAAGTCAAGTCGCCATAAAAATCATGGCATAAGAGTCAAGAGTCGGGTAGCTGAGCCACTAAATGAGCAAGCGTCAGACCCAAGCTTCATGTCTTAATATTTTTTGTGGTCTATGAGTCTAGATATTTAGATTATAGCTCAAGTTGGAAGAGTTGAGCATATTGTAAAATGGGGTCACTCATGCTGGATAGATGAGCATAAGAGTCGAAGTCTACTATTTTAAATGGTGGAGTGGCAGAGTAGTCCAGAAAACACTCACGCACATGAACACAGTGAGGAGAGTGGAAAAAACCTCCTCGACAAAAACCCTTCTTGTGAGTAACGGTAGCTCTTGAAGTCATTTTTGCTTCTCTAGCTACGTTCACTCCTCGAAGCACCCATTCAAACTCCTATCGCACTGCATATTGTTTCCCATGCATCTATCTGTGTAAGCATATAGAATGTCCCATTATTGGACATTTGTATTTGACACGATTTGTGTTCCACCCATGCACTTACACAACAAAATGACGATGATGAAGCGGTAACAGGTTTCATAAGCATTTGCTCAACAACAACTCTGACTTCAAGCTACTAACACTTATCCAATGTATATCAAGTCAATAATAGTAGCCATACGGCCACAAGTACTTTAACTCAACAAAACTTGGTTACATCAAACATAAGTACATATAGCCTGACATTTAATTGTGACTAAAGGCATTTTTTCCCACTGGGTTTTTCTCTTTAGTCCTATCCAGGTATCCAAGACCTTCATTTTGTAATACACGCCACATTTTATTTTTACTATTTTATTTTTCTTATAAAAACACAGAAAAGCAGACCAACGACATACCCAAACAACTACATGCTCATCAACTCGAAGATCAAAGGGGAACGGCCCAGAAAAAAATTCAAAAAGGCTCCAAGATTACAGGCACACCTGCAGGCTGACACCCAAAGAACAAACAATACAGAGTTGCCAAGAATAAGACTTGCTGCAACAACAAACCTCACTCGACTTATTCATGCTACAACAACCAATCGGAGGGGGAGAGCTATGGCTTCAACTACACTACATGTACAAGAAAAAGGTAACTCTACAACATACAAAGCATCTGGCAGAAGCAACTGCACCAAAACATGAAGCACTCATCAAGGCCACTGCAGACATAGGGTCTTGTCAAGGATGACAAGAATTCGGAGGGGGAGAGTGTTGAAAGGTCAACCTTTCAACAACGCTTCCACAAAGATTCCATAAAGATTCCAAATAAAGATGCTGATGAAGTGATGAAGACGAAGATGTATGCTGTAATGTGAAGATACAAGCTCATGGACATCATCGAATATCCCGTTATTATTATTTTGAGCCATTACGACCACTTTTGTAATGTTTATGGGAACTTCATATTTTAAGTTGGCAATTGTATTTAGGCCACATATGCTTGTTGGATGAGCAAAGCCAGCTCACGGTGTTTTAATTAAGCTCTATAGAAGCCTAGGGACAAATAAGGTCATTTTGGTCAGACATTAGGTTTTCTAAGGCTTAGTACATAACCCAAAACCTAAAGCTTTGTAAAGGGACTTCTAATAATATGATCTTCTGTGTCGTTGGGAGACTGCGAGAGAGTGTGTGTGTGTGCTACAGGAGCTACGGTGGTCGGAATCGTAAACGGAGAGCAGCAGTGTGCTGCCCACGAGGAGAGCTACACATTGATGCTTACATCACGCGCGTTCGTCTCTGTTTTGGCAGATTCACCCGCGAGCTACTTTGGAGTTTCGGTGAGTAACTGTTGTCCGATTTTGCATTTCATCATATCCACGTGATTAGAGTGAGGAAAGCTACATGTTAGGCACTTTAGTTTTCGAAAACGTCGACCTGCAGAAACCGGCCAGACATCCTACGCGTTTTCTGCACGGAGGGTATTGGGTAAGTTTTTTTGGTAACGGACCTTAGGGAGAGTGGCCTATTGGTGTTGATAGGATATCCCTCAAGTTTCGTAACGTTTCGAGAACGTCTAATGGGCTTTTGGCTTGCAGTAGCATCATAGGAGACTCTCACATTCACAGAACCGATGGCATGTAGATTTGATATCTCTGTAGGAAGTAGTCATTAGTCGCTCGAGTAGAGGTTGACACCCTTTGCTTGCTTCCACGCGCCTACGGGTCGAGCTCCGTCCTCAGTTGACATTATATGTTAGGTGATTTCTCGCTGTGCTGACGTCTGTCGCGGCGTATCCGTCCAACAATGGCTTTGAGTCTTCAATTGTATGATCTTTTGTGTTTGCTCTTCTTCATTGGGGACTTCTTTGTTCCTGCATCAAGGTGATCAAAGTTGCATTTTCCAGTGTTAGCTTTTGTGTGTTGTGTAAGTCATTATACTTCTTCTACTTGATACATGACTAATTAAATCCTAGAAAACCCCAATTAATTCCCCAAGTTAGAAACTTGTTTCAAAAAGGGATCATCCAACATCATTTACGATAGTTGACCATCTATGAGCTGTCATAGTCCATTTGTCCCCACAACTCATATACATGATATACAGGGTATGTAGATGGCTATCACGGCTTCAGATTTGAAAACTTGCATCTCATGCTGGGGGTTAAACTTCTATCCAAAAAAAAAAAAGAACCCTTAGCTTGTATTCTCTATTCATAGCCTGTTGACAAACTTTGGCTTGATTTGGACTTGTATTTTGGCTTTCAGCCTTGAAAATGACTGATGGGTATCTCTGGCACCTCCTAGCTGCTAAAATTGAAATGAATTATACCCATGGAACCCTCTAAACATGTAGAACCAATACTGATGACCAAAATTTATCTTCACCCCTTGTTTCTTCTGCAGACATCTATTTTGATAGATGATTGCACTGACATTTTTGTCTCCCTTTTTTTTGTCAGTACTGTTAGTACATTTTTTTTGTTAGGCTGCATTAAGTCACATACAAGATAGAATATTGATAGTATAAAGGTCTACTTCTTGTATACAGCCTTTTAGTTGCATGAAGTATCTGATAGGCAACTTTACACTTGGTGGGTGCTTTTGTTTAGTCTCATCACCAACTTTATTTGTCCTTATAGGCCATCTCGGAGTTTTATGACCATTCTCAGTCATTTTTTGCCTCATACTGTTGTTGAAAAGTAATCAACATTCTTTTCTTACCTGTGACATTATAGCCTTGTGCATATGGATTTCTAGATATTCCTCATGAAGTTTCATCATTTCCCTTTATCTTCTTCTCTTTGTACTACTCAGGCATCTCTTGAGTCTTTTCTTCATCAGGATTATGGATTGTTTTTTTCTTGTTTTTCTCAAGAAAATCTCAAAAAATAACTAAATAAAACCAAAAATAGACTCAACAAAAAGAAAATTTATTCTAATAGAATTCTAAACGTTATGTACACTGTACACATGTCCCTAGGGACTCATATAGGGCTTTTGTCTCCGTACTCCTCATGTAACGCTGTTATGAGGGAATATAATCTGAATTTTGTCAAAAGATTATCACAATCAAATGCAAAAATTCAATGCAGCTCACAAAACATTGCCCTCTAATATTTATAATATTAGGTCCGCATTTAGAATGTCTCCCCCCTCCTATTTGGATTCCTCCTCGATGACAGGGTATCATCTTGGGTACGTGCTATGCTTGGGCAATTAAAAATTGTGCCAATGCAAGACTTGTAATGTAGACCTATTATGCATACACAACAATTTTTTGTGCAATTTATGGTCAATACAAGCATGAATCTTTCCCAATTTTCATCTTTTGGCACTTTTTAGCCCAAATGTGCTCCAAATGCAATGCAATTTTGGCTAGGGACTTCTTTTATGCTTGAGGACACTGGGGTTTACTCAAATGTCTGATCTGACCCAAATCTGGCCTGTAGGACATCATACCCGTATGATGTCTAGGTGGTCATAATGAAGTTTTGTTTCTACGACAGGTGTCCCTTGATGTGTACAACATGCATATGTGCTCACAACAGATTTTGAAAATCAAAATTGCACAATATCACCACATTTTGACAAGGAAATCTATCAAAAGAGTAAAATCTCCTTCAATAATCAATCTATATGCCCAAATGAAATGAAACTTGGTGTATGTGCTGAACACAACATGGTGAGAATATGGGTGTAAAGTCAAAGGTTAAATTTTGCTACCAAAATTATCCTTCAGAAATCATACGTGTATGATGTCTTTTTTGGCCAGAATTCTACCACAAGATTCCCCAAGTCTCCAGCACTGGTTTTGAAGAATTTCTATGAATTTATATGCAAAAATATGCTCAATATTACAAGTTTTTCTTTTCTTCGTTTTTGACACTCCGTCTTTTGTCTTTTGGGTACCACATGTGGGTCAAAACCCTAGTTTCAACGTGTAGTTAGGATAAAACACCCCTTCTAAACACTCTGGTGCAATCAATTCATAATATTTGGTCTCCAAATACCTCTTGAGACATCACATGTGTATGATGTCCAAGTTCAGTTTCTCTTCATAGAACTCTTGCAAATGCCATCTTATATGCACAACATCCATCAGTCATGAAAACTTGCAGATGCCCTCTTATATGCACAACATCAATTAGTCTTGAAAAAATTTCAACAAAAACCTATTTATTGTAGGTTGATCGCATGTTTAGGTGGTACCAAAAAGGAGTGTCTTGGACACTCCTTTGGGAGGAGATGAAATGGGTGGTGTATTAATCATTTTCATTTCATATAGAGGAAAGATAAATTCTTTTTTTGGTTGAGAGGTTGGAATTTAGGCGGGCTAAAAATTCTAATTCACTTTAATACTAAAGCTTAAAGTAGCAAACTACCTGCACATTTAAATTCCCTCTAGTCACCACTACTCTATGCTCTCTGCAGTGCTGCCTCAATGGGTCCCTCCGCCTCTTGTGCCCATCTCTCTCTCTCTCTCTCTCTCTCTCTCTCTCTCTCTCTCTCTCTCTCTCTGTGAGTCCTCCATAGCTGCTACAGGTGCTTGCGGGTGTATCACAAAGCCATATCAGCCAGCTCCTCATTGCCATCTATATTCAACTTCAAAGAAACCTCTCTCTCTCTCTCTCTCTCTCTCTCTCTCTCTCTCTCTCTCTCTCTCTCTCTCTCTCTCTATGAGTACTATGGAATTGTTTTGATTGTCTTCATTATCGTGTCATTAGCATCCTCGCACGTTCCACATGAAATCACATAATACTCATAATGGTAGTACAAACCCCCTTTACCTTCCTCCATTATCTGTTACACATCATATCCCAAGGGATCTTCTGCTAAGTCTACAGAACTACTGGGCTGCAAAAAAGAGGGAACAGAGAACCATGAAAAAAAGGATGGCACAAGCGCGAGAGGATGGTGGCATTGATGAGCAGGAGGCAAAGAAAATATGCAAGGGCAGTTTGCTAAGTGTTGGCATAATCAAACAAACGGGCTTTCCAGGGATCTTCAATGGAGCATTCTACAACAACTTCTCATTCATCCAACGTTCTCAGTGCTGCAACCCACATCAGAGACAGTTGGGAGGCTGATTTTCTCTGACATTTGTCATACATTGTTTAAGGTGAAGACTCCTCGTTCAAATAATGAGCTATTTTTGAAATGGGCTAATTTCATGGCATGCCTCAATGGATTCAATGGGGCTGACAATGTAATGGGCAATAATGATGTTGTGAAGGCATTAGGACTTCATCGAAGAAATGTCACGGGAGTTAGTTTCCGGCTGCTACAAACTGATGTGGAGGAGGGGTCACTTCCCTTAGATACGTGTCAACGTCAACATCATAAGACCAATACAATTAAAATCAAAGAAATCGTGTTTCAATTTTGGTCAATGGAAACCCGCATCTCCCCAAACAAGAAAGATGTTGTTCGAAAGAGAATCAGCAAGAGGGCACATGTGGTGCATCCAACTCCTCGATTTACCTCAGTTATATCAGCCTGAACATCTTGAAAGTGTGTAACAATGCTTTACTTAGTAATTTTGGGTGCTTGCAAAAGCTTTGAAATAAATTTTAAGTGCCTCAAAGTGCATCACTTAGAGCCTGCAAATGTTTGAAAGCGCCAAAAAAGTGCATCTCAGTGTGCTTGAAAGCGCCAAAAAGTGTTTCAAAGTATTTCAGAGCAATTCCAAAGTGCACTAAAGTGCTTCATGGTGCTTGAAAGTGCCACAAAGTACTTTAAAGTGTTTCAAAGTTCTTCCTAACCACTAAAGTGCTTTGGAGTGCTACCTAGTGCCACAAAGTGCCTCAGAGTGCTTTTAAATAGCACTGAAGTGCTTTCAAATAGCCCTTAAAGTGCACTTTGATGTTCTTTCAAGTGCTTAAGAGTGCTTTAAAGTGGTGCAGAGTGCTTCAAAGTACTTTAGAGTTCTTAAAAGCATCAAAAAGTGCTTCACAGTGCTTTAGCATGCTTCAAAGTAGTGCTTGAAACCGCTATAAAGTGCTTGATAGTGCTTGAAAGTGCCACAGAGTGCTTTGAAGTGCCACAAAGTGCTTGAAAGTGCTTTGAAAGTGCCACCAAGTAGTTTAGAGTGCTTTCAAAGTGCACCAAAGTGCTGGTAAAGTGCTATAAAGTTCCACAAAGTGCCTCAGAGTGCTCTTAAAGTACAATGAAGTGCTTCAGAGTGCTTTCAAGTGCCCCAAAGCGCTTTATAATGCTGCAGAGTGCTTCAAAGGGAACCAAAGTGCATGAAAGTTCCTTGTAGTGCTTGAAAGTGCCACAAAGTGCTTTAGTGTGCTTTCAAGTGCCCCAAAGTGCTTTAAAAGTACTGCACAATGCTTAAAATTATCACAAAGTGCTTTGAAATGTTCTCCAAGTGCATTGAAGTGCTTCATTAGTGGACAAAATTTCAACAATACAAGAAATTGAAGTAGAAACTGTGAATTTCTAGAAATAGACACCAACTCCCACTACTCAACTATCCACTTGCAGCACTTTGAAAGGCACTTGGAAGCTCTTTTTAACACTTTAAAGCACTTTCAACCACCAACAAACTCTTGGAAATTCTTGCAGTGTCTTAAAAGTGGTTAAAAGTGCTTTAAAGTGCTTAAAAGTGCCTTGAAGTGATTGCATAATAAACTTTTAAGCACTTTGAAAGCATTTTGAAGCAATTTTAAGAACTTTGAAGCACCTTCAAGCAATTGCATGACTTTTCAAGTGGTTGAAGGTGCTTCAAAGTGCTTGCAAGTGCTCAATCTCTCCACTTACAACACTTTGAAAGGCACTTGCTAGCACTTGAAAGCTCTAATTAATTAGCACTTTGAAGCACTTTCAACCACCTACAAACTCCTCCAAGTGCTTGCAGGGTCTTAAAAGTGGTTAAAGGTGATTGCAAAAAGAACTTTTAAGCCTCTTTGAAAGAATTTTGAAGCAAAATGTGCCTGCAGCCTTGCAGGTGGTTCAAAGTGCTTGCAAGTGCATAAAAGTTAGGCACTTTTTAGCACTTTCATGCATTTGTAGGTGTTTAAAAGTGCTTGGAAGTGCTTGTAGGTGGCTAAAAGTGTTTGCAAGTGCTAAATAGTCAAGCATTTTTTAGCACTTGCAAGCACTTTTTAGCACTTTCATGCATTTGTAGGTGTTTAAAAGTGCTTGGAAGTGCTTGTAGGTGGCTAAAAGTGTTTGCAAGTGCTAAATAGTCAAGCATTTTTTAGCACTTGCAAGCACTTTTAACCACTTTTATGCACCTGCAAGCACTTGCAGGCATTTCCAGGTGTTTGCGTGTGCTTAAAAGATCCTGTAGGTGGCTGAAAGTGCTTGCAACCGCTTAAAAGGTGAGCACTCTCAACCACTTTTAGGACTTTATTACACTTTAAAGAGAAAGAAGACTGGACTACCTGCATGGCTGACACCTCCCCCTTCATCTTTCCAGCATCATTGAATCCAAAGGACTTGGAGAGTACCCTTGTAAGGGATCCAATTTCAGCCTCCTTTTTGGCAAGCGCAACTGCGTTTTCTGTTGAAGAGGCTTTCAATTTCTCCACCTCCTCTTTGAGGCTCTCCACCTCTGTAGTGATGGGTGCACAAGATGTGGAGGTACCTTTGTTGTGCAACCATAAGTCCCGCTTTGCAGCCAGGATTGTCTTTGCAGACTTCACCTTCTCTTTTGCCTTCACTGCCTACTGCTCAATGTCATCGGCAAGATTATCCACCGATGCTATGTAGAGGGGCTGAGAGGCTGTCCACATGTGTTATAGAGGGAGGCTAGATGCTGCAACGTCCAAAAATTCTCTATCAGTCCTTCAAATGTGGGGGCTTCCTTCATGCCATAATCAGACATGAACTTCTGTATTTTCCAATTGAACCCCCCTTTCTCGCTCTTGACATTCTCTAATAATTGATCCCCAACCAAAGCCCATGCAATCTTATGGATGTTGGGGTCTGCTTTGGCAACATTGCAGTATTCATATGCAAACCCCCTTGCAAACCTCGTCATGAGATCGCTGTTGGAGGGGGCAGCCTGGTAGACCTTCTGATACAGAAGCCTGCATGCATCGTAAAGGTGGCCATGCACCTGGTGGAGGAGGATCTTAGTCTTCTTCTTCTCTCGGACCTTGAACACTATTGACCACTGTTCAAGTGGCAGCTCCTTATCTGTTAAATCCTTGGGTAGCTTGCCCTCCGTGCTCAGTCCATATTCCTCATGCAACTGCAATGCAGAATAGAAAAACCTGGAAAATACCGGATACTCCACCGACACTACAAGCAAATCCATGGAGAAAAATTATTTACAGCCAATGCTGAAAAATATATTTTTTGCCAAGCATTTCTATGAGGTGCATAGACACGACCCAAATGCAATGTAGAAATCACCTTTCTGAGAATATTTTTTAGTTGATAATATGCATTTGGAGAGGGATGTTTTGGCGGTCGTGTTTGTTGCTGGGGTTTGCAATGTCGTGTTGGTTGCATGTGACTGCTTTGTCGTGGTTGTTGAAGGTGTCTGCTGTGTGGTGGCTATTGCAAGGGCTTGTTGTGATGTACTATTTGTTGCAGGGGCCACTTGTTGTACCACCTCCGTGCTCTGAGTTGGGTTTTTGAGCTTCCTGGAGGGAGTGTTCTTCTTGGAAGTCATCTCTATAGAGGGTGCTGCTGCAGCCTTTATGCTTTCGTACTGGGGACAATGGGGGCAGAGCTCCACTAGAGCTATGGCAGAGTGTGACGGGTGCAATGGGGGGCATAGCACAACCATCATAGCATACAATGGGGGGAGCACGAGCTACGGGAGCAGAGCGAGCACACATGTGCATGCTGGCGTCCGAGTGACAAGCTAGTTTCTGTTAGGAAATAAGGCGTAACTAAATAGATAATTGAGTAGATTAATTAATGGAGAGAGACAGATTTACATACACGAGATTATAGAGTAGAGAGAGAGAGAGAGAGTACACACGATATACGTGGTTCACCCAATGTGGGCTACGTCCACGGGAAAGCAGCCACTCAATGGCTTTAGTACTTCAAAACAAGAAGTAATTTACAAAGGGATTATACCCTTAATGGAGCTCCCGCCTTGCTTCACTCTCACCACCTCACACTCACCTTGTTGCATCAACTTCACACTATAAAATGTGTGTAGAAATGGCCTCCTTTTATAGGCCAAAAGGGCTTCCCTCTCTTATGAGAGACAGCCATGTGTAGCCGCCCTTGTGCGAATAAGTCCAAATCGGACCCTCCAATCCGCCCATGTGTGGCCGCCCTTGAGAAGGCAAGTCCGCTTTTGAATTCGGCCACCGGCCATTGAATTCGGCCACCGGCCACCGGCCATTGACTTCCGACCACCGGCCACCGGTCATTGACTTCCGACCACCGGCCACCGGCCAACCGACCGGTTGTTTTCTGACCACTTTCCGACCGTCGTCCGGCCATAATATTCCGGCGAAAAAAAGTCTCGGGGGCCTCCGCCCCCGAGGCCTTTAAAGTTGCCCCTGATTCTTGTCCGTGAAAATTTTGGTTTCCGGTGAGTGATTTTCCTTCACACACGATGGCTTCTCCTCATAATGGGGGCCTTACAAATGTGCGCTTTTACCACAGAAAATTACAAGGGTAAATCAGGCTCCATACTTAACAATCTCCCACTTGGAGACTGATCTCCAAACCAAACCTGTGACTGCTTTCCATTCTGGCTTCTTATCCTTGAATGCCGATTGAAGATGAGCAAAAGCTCAACTTCTCCTTGTTGACCACCTTTGTAAACATGTCTGCAGGATTTTCACTTGTATGCACCTTTCCTAGCTTTAGTTGTCCCTCTTCCAAAAGAGTGCGTATGAAGTGATATCTTACCTCAATGTGCTTTGTCCTTGAATGAAAGGCTGAGTTCTTCGCAAGATGGATAGCGCTTTGGCTATCACTGTACAAGACACAATTGTCTTGTTTGAATCCAAGCTCTTCTAAGAATCTGTGAAGCCACAGAATTTCTTTGCTTGCCTCCGTCATTGCTACATACTCTGCTTCCGTGGTAGAAAGTGAAACCACTTTCTGCAGCTTTGAAGCCCAGCTTACTGCTGTGCCTCCAACCGTGAACACATAGCCAGTAGTGCTCCTTCGAGTATCTTTATCACCTGCCATATCTGCATCAGCATACCCTTCTAGAAAAATATCAGTTCCTCCAAAATACAAAGCATTTGTTGTTGTCCCTTTTAGATACCTAAGTATCCACTTCACAGCTTGCCAATGCTCTTTACCTGGGTTGTCCATGAACCTACTCACAACTCCCACTGCATGTGCAATGTCTGGCCTTGTCCAGACCATAGCATACATTAGAGAACCTACTGCTGCAGCATATGGAACTTTAGACATATAGGCTATCTCCTCTTGTGTCTTTGGACACATATCCTTCGTTAGTTTAAAATGACCAGCCAAAGGTGTAGAAACTGGTTTTGCATTTTGCATTGCAAACCTTTCTAGTACCTTCTTGATGTAATCTTCTTGAGATAGCTTTATTGTTTTCTTCGTCCTGTCCCTTGATATTTTCATACCAAGTATCCTCTTTGCAGCACCTAAATCTTTCATTGAAAAAGATTTGGACAGCTCCTCTTTTAGGTCTTTGATGTCCTGCATGTTAGCACTTGCAATCAACATGTCATCAACATACAACATTAGGATGATGAATTTCCCATCTCCCAAATTCTTCGTGTAGACGCAGTGATCCGAGTTGCATCTTGTGAATCCATGATCCAACATCCATCGATCAAACTTCAAGTACCATTGTCTTGATGCTTGCTTTAAACCATACAAGCTCTTCTTTAATCTGCAAACCATTTTCTCCTTACCTTTTACTTCATACCCCTTTGGTTGAAGCATGTAGATTTCCTCCTCTAAGTCACCGTGAGGGAATGCCGTATTTACATCCATTTGCTCGAGATTTAGATCATGAGCAGCCACAAGGCTTAAGACAAGCCTAATTGAGTTCATTTTTACAACAGGAGAAAATATTTCATTGTAGTCAATACCTTTCTTTTGAGAGAAACCCTATACCACAAGCCTAGACTTGTACCTTTTCTTCCCACCTTCTTCTTCCTTTATCTTGTACACCCATTTGTTTTGAAGTGCCCACTTACCTTTAGGCAACTCAACCAACTCCCATGTTTGGTTGTAATGTAGTGAGTCCATCTCCACTTGCATGCTCTTCGTCCATTCTTCTTTGGATTCATGTTGCATAGCTTCTTCATATGATTCCGGCTCTCCAGAATCTGAGATCAAGAGATGGTTGAAGGAAGGAACAAACCTTTCTGGAGGTCTACTTGCTCTTGTAGATCTTCGGGGAATAGGTTGAGGCTCCTCATTTGGTTGACGTTGTTGCACATTGTCACCGTTTGCAGTCCTTGAGTCTTCACCGTCCTCAAGCTCCATGTACTCATCACCTGTTTCTTTTGTTTGTTTTCTTTCCAAGTAATCTTTGTACATATTTTTTTCGTTAAAAATTACATCCCTACTCCTTAAGATTTTACCATCTTCAGGATTCCATAGGCGATACCCAAAGTCTCCTTCTCCATAGCCAATGAAGAAACACTTTTTGGACTTTGCATCTAACTTTGATCTTAGGCTTCTATCTATGTGCATGAAAGCCTCACACCCAAACACTTTGAGAAATGCATAATTCACCGGTTTACCTGTCCATGCCTCTTCTGGAACTCCCCCATCCAATGCCGTTGAGGGTGACCGATTGATTAAGTACACAGACGTACTTACAGCTTCCGCCCAAAGCTCAAGCGGTAGGCCTGCATGTAGCCGCATGCTTCGTGCTCGTTCCATGATTGTCTTGTTCATCCTTTCCGAAATCCCATTTTGTTGAGGTGTCCTTGGGGTTGTCCTTTGCCTCCGAATGCCATTGCTAGCACAAAAGCTTTCAAAAGCTTGGCTGCAATATTCGCCTCCATTGTCGGATCTGAGGCATTTAACCTTGGTACCTGTTTCATTCTCCACAAAGGCTTTCCACCTTTGAAATATGGAAAATACATCGGATTTATTCTTCATGACATAAACCCATGTTTTTCTAGTCGCATCGTCTATGAATGTTACATAGTACAATGAGCCACCAAGTGATGGTGTACTTGCAGGACCCCAAACATCAGAATGAACCAACTCAAGTTTTTTATTTTTTCTTTCATTTCCTAATTTTTGAAATTTTACCCTCTTTTGTTTACCATAAACACAATATTCACAGAACTCTAAGTCCACTTCTTTCAAACCTAGTAGAAGCTTCTTTGTTTGAAGGATTTGCATTCCTTTGGCACTCATATGCCCAAGTCGGTAGTGCCACACCGCACTGTCAACTTCTGTAGTTGCTGCACAAGCTGAAGGTTGCGTGCTAACAGCACACAAGTAAAGTGTACCGACTTTTTCACCCTTGGCAACCACCAAAGATCCCTTTGAGATCTTCCACTGTTTGTTTCCGAATGCAATGTTGTGACCTTCATCGTCCAATTGTCCTGTAGAGATCAAATTTTTGCGAAGAGAAGGAACATGCCTAACATCTTTAAGCTTCCATTCATTTCCGTTAGCAGTTTTGATAGAAACTGTACCTTTGCCGACAATCTCACAAGCTTCATCATCTCCCAAGTATACATACCCAAAATTACCTTTGGTGTAGTCTTGGAAATGTTGCTTGTGTGGTGTCGCATGGAATGAAGCCCCAGAATCTACTATCCAGGAATTAGACACATTGTCTAATGAGAGAATTAGAGCATCTTGCTCTACTTTACCTGCCACATTGGCCTCCGATGTTGGCTTGTTGTCTTGAGACTCTGTCTCCTTCTTCTTCTTGGACCAGCAATCCTTCTTGACGTGGCCCTTCTTGCCACAGTTCCAACATTCAAGAACTGACTTTGTGCGTGACTTGCTCCGCCTTGAGCGATCACGACCCTTTTGGTTTTTGAACCTCTCCTTAGGCCTTCCTCTTGTTTCCACTGATAGTGCAGCACTTGATGATTCTCCTGTGCTTCTCCTTCGCATTTCCTCGCTTAGGAGAACACCCACAACATCATCAAACTTAAGAGTATTTGTTCCAGAGATAGAATTACTTACAGCCATCACAAGGCTGTCCCAACTATCCGGTAGAGATGATAGTATAAGGAGAGCTCGCACTTCGTCATCGAAATTGATTTTCACTGATCGAAGTTGACTTATGTTTGTGTTAAAGTCATTTAGGTGTTCTGCAACTGAACCATTCTCTGCCATCTTTAGATTGAACAAGCGCTTCATAAGAAATACCTTATTGGATGCCGATGGTTTCTCGTAGAAGTCGTCAAGTGACTTCATCAAGTCCTCCGTGGTCTTCATCTCCGAAACATTGAAGGACACCGTTGACGCCAAGCTTAACCGGATTGTTCCCAGTGCCTTTCGATCAAGGACAATCCATGCTTCATCTGCCATTGTTGCGGGCTTCTTCGCAAGACCGCCTAGTGGCAAATAGAGGTCCTTCTGGTAGAGATAGTCTTCAATCTGCATCTTCCAATGTTGGTAGTTTTTGCCGTTGAACTTCTCAATCTTGAGCTTCCCTTCCTCCGCCATAACTCCCACTCAATTCAAGGAATCCTTTCCTTGAGATAATTTAGCTACGAGCAAACCTTGCTCTGATACCAGTTGTTAGGAAATAAGGCGTAACTAAATAGATAATTGAGTAGATTAATTAATGGAGAGAGACAGATTTACATACACGAGATTATAGAGTAGAGAGAGAGAGAGAGAGTACACACGATATACGTGGTTCACCCAATGTGGGCTATGTCCACGGGAAAGCAGCCACTCAATGGCTTTAGTACTTCAAAACAAGAAGTAATTTACAAAGGGATTATACCCTTAATGGAGCTCCCGCCTTGCTTCACTCTCACCACCTCACACTCACCTTGTTGCATCAACTTCACACTATAAAATGTGTGTAGAAATGGCCTCCTTTTATAGGCCAAAAGGGCTGCCCTCTCTTATGAGAGACAGCCATGTGTAGCCGCCCTTGTGCGAATAAGTCCAAATCAGACCCTCCAATCCGCCCATGTGTGGCCGCCCTTGAGAAGGCAAGTCCGCTTTTGAATTCGACCACCGGCCATTGAATTCGGCCACCGGCCACCGGCCATTGACTTCCGACCACCGGCCACCGGTCATTGACTTCCGACCACCGGCCACCGGCCAACCGACCGGTTGTTTTCTGACCACTTTCCGACCGTCGTCCGGCCATAATATTCCGGCGAAAAAAAGTCTCGGGGGCCTCCGCCCCCAAGGCCTTTAAAGTTGCCCCTGATTCTTGTCCGTGAAAATTTTGGTTTCCGGTGAGTGATTTTCCTTCACACACGATGGCTTCTCCTCATAATGGGGGCCTTACAAATGTGCGCTTTTACCACAGAAAATTACAAGGGTAAATCAGGCTCCATACTTAACAATTTCCCGAGAGGAAAGGAGTGTCTAGGCCATGATGACTATAAGTTTGAAAAAAGGGGACCCACTCCACCCCATAATGGCTCGCATGCATCTAGATTATAGGTACATAAATTATATTGCATGCAAATTTATAATTTCCCTCTCCCTCTTTTTCCAAAATTGAAAAACATTGAATTTCCCTCCACCTAGGTGCTATTGGTGGTACCACAAAAGGTGCAAAGAGTGGTACCGCCTAAAAATGATTTCACCCTGTATTTTTATCCTCAAAATCAAACATTTTAGTGATTTTAAATGCAAACAAACACTTCAACAAATAAATCAGTGATGAATAGCTCTAGATCAGAATCAGCATGTCCTACCTAGAACTACTCCTACACATCATATGGGGTTTTGCATTTATAAGTAGAAAAACACTTTACTACCACACACAAACTAGAAAATTCTTTTATCACCTCACAAATCACTCAACCACCAAAAACTACTCTAATCTACAACTAATACTACAAATCCTAACTAAATCTATCTAGTCGCGCACGTAGACCCTCGGCAAGACACATACTTTCTTGTTGTCCACTTGATCTCGAAATATCCTCTTCCGGATCCAATTAAGAAAATGCTTTCTTTAGTCAAAACTAAAGCAAGTAACCATCACACAAGTGTTAGTAGGATTACCTACGCAAGTCCTTGTGTCCTCAACAACGACAATAATGTTGCGGGATCAAATCACACCACCTATAAAGTGAACGCAGCACTACCTAGATCAACATAATGTCAATCGAGCACACAAATGACATGATAGGTGCATGGAGGCAATCTCTATAGCTTGTCAGGCTGAGACCATCCCATGCATACAACACTTTGGAAGGCCAACCAAACCACAATCATGTATTTCACTGCTCTCAATTACACCACCCAACCCACATACACACAAACGGAAGGAAACTCATCGAACCATAATAGAATCGTATGAAAATTAAGGAACACCATCCCCTCACTAGGATACACTTGTCCCAAAGTCTCTACACTCAAAAAACTCACTCCAGACTCATCTGCCAAAAATACGTATGAAGATAAAGAAACATTTTGAAAAGTGCCCAAAACTAAAATCTATGAGTACCTACCTATAGCTTATGTCACCACAATTCTAATGACTACTTGCACGTAGAAAACAGACATCATTTGATCCACTTACGACCACAAATAGCTCGTAGATGCGTTAGCATGTGTGTCTGTTTCGCATGGAATGATTGACGTTGTTGCACAGGTCTCTTTGATATTATTGTGATGGTGCAGCCGAATCTCCAATGCAATGAATGAGTAAGGAGTAGCACCAAGATGAAGCTCACACTCTCTCTCTTTGTCACTCACACACAGTTGACGGTAGCTCAAAACTTTGATTATGATAAAGTTCTCTTTACAAAATGACCCACGTACCTTATATACTAAGGCTACCATAGGTTAAACCAAAAATAGACTTCAATGGGTGAAATGGCTCTGTACAATCTAGAAATTCCATCATACCCCGATTTATACAACTAGGATAGCTTCTTATTACAAATGATTTTTTAAACCATAATCCGCATAAATCCATAACTCTCAAAAAATAAGACTTTGGTACGAAGATTGAGTTATGTCGTATTGTTGACCCGTGGGTCAACAGGCTCCTTTTGAACAATCTTTGTAAGGATGGTTTATTACTGCTTTCAGCCTCACCATTACATCTGGGATAATATGACGTTGACTTTTTGTGTTTGAATGGAAACATTTCCATGAGGCTTTCCATCGTATCATTAATGAAATGAGTGCCCTGGTCTGACATTATTTCAAGGAAAACCATATCTACACATGATATTCTCATAAATAAATGAATCAATAGACCTAGCACTATTATATGGAAAAGCTTTAGCCTCCACCCACTTGGTGATATATCACGTAGCCATAGTGATGTACTTGTTCTTTTTGGGAGTTACCTTCTTAAATGGCCCCATAAAGTCCAGACCCCATTTCATAAAAAATCCCAGTAATTGAACTTGATTTAGAGGTGTCATATCAGCTTTTATAGGTCTATCCATTCTTTGACATAGATCACAATTTTACAAAAGATTTTGACATCATCCATCATTGACCGCCACCATAATCCAGTTTGAAGGATTTTTGTGTATGTGATATCAACTAAAAAATGACAGCCTACATCGCCATTAAGTGCTTCAGTGATAACCTGCATCTATCCCTTTAATGGTGCACATCTTTGAATTATACCATCAATTCCCAATCTATAAAGCACTCCAACAATAATGGTGAACTATAGACTTCAAATAATTAGTGACTTTTTCTTGTTGTGAGACTAACCCTCTAGGAATTTTCCTAGCTGGAGGAAATCATACACTTCTTTCCATTCTAGATCTGGCTCTTCCTTAGCTATGGTTTGAAATAATTCAACGTCTACTAGTTTATCTCTCAGAGATGTTTTTGAATAGCCTTCAGTGCTTCTAGAAAGAAAATTAGCCCTACAATGTCACTTGCGTTGGCTTGGGGAAGATCTTGAATTTGAACTCCATTAGGAACATCATCCACCTGATTAACCTTCCTTGTATGATCACTTTATTAATAAAAAACTATAAAGCCTGATGATCATCATAGAAGTGGAATAACTTTCCCAGTAGATAATGTATGAAACTGGATGCACTAAACACCATTCCTAGTGCCTCCCTCTTTGTTGTATATGGCAAAGAGAACTGGGTATTCTGTCTTCCCATCAAGCTGAGCCAATATAGTCCCCATCACCATCCCTGAAGCGTCAAAATGTAAACAAAATATAACATCCCAATTGGGCTAGCAAAGGACTGGCTTCCTATAGATCGCTTCTTTCAAGAATTGGAAACTATGTTCACATTCTTTTGTCGAGATGTATTTATTCCCTTTCTTTGTGAGTTTGAATAGGGGTAAGGCTTAGCTGCAAACATAAAAAAAAATCTTTGGTAAAAATTAACGTACCCCAAGAATGAACTCAATTCTAAAACTGTGGTCAGTGCTCAGGATTAGTGAATACTCTTAATCTTACCTTTAGCCATCTCAATGCCATTTCTTGAAAACATAAGTCCCAATAGCTGTCCTTTCCAAACCATAAATACAAACTTGAATGGATTTACAAAGATCCTCTTCTCTGTACACCTCTCCAAAACCATTTTTAGAAACAATATGTGCATTTTCTTAGTGGAAAAGACAATAAAGTCATCCACAAAGATGGCCAAAAATTTATGCAAAATCTCATTGAAGATTTCCATCATAAACCGCTGAAAGGTGGCTGGACAATTGCAAAGTCAAAATGGAATTACCAAATACATAAATTATCCCCATTCAATGATGAATGTTGTTTTAGTTCTATCTTTTGATGAAATCTTTAGCTTATCATAGCCACTATAGCCATCCATGAAGCTATACATCTTGTGGGTTGCAATCTCATCCAACATCATATCTGTGAATGGTAACATAAAGGGATCTTTAATGGTTTGGGCATTTAGTTTTCTATAATCAACACACACTCTAATATTGCCGTTCTTCTTTGAGACAACCACTATAGAAAATATCCAGTCACTGCTTGCCACCTTTGTAATGAACCCTTCTTTGAGAAAATTATCAATTTCCTCCTTGAGCTTCTTTGCATAATTAGGATTCATTTTGTATCTCTGAGTCGTACTAGTTTGGCATCAGGTTTTAGTGATAGGTGGCGTTGAAAGACTTTTGGATCTACTCCTTTCAGATCTTTATGTTCCCAGGAAAATACGTCTTTGTAGTTTTGAAACAGTGCCTTGGCTTTTTCCTTGATCTTTGGCTTCATATGTTTGTTGGTTTTAATCATTCTAGGATTCTCCTCTGAGATGAGATTCTATTCTTCTAATTCTTGATCATCTGGAAGAAACCAATTTGGTCCAACTCCCTTTCTCTTGTCCAATGACTTTACTTCCTTGTTAGTACAAATACTAGTAGCATAGTCATTAAATAGATTATTGACTTCTAGCAATTCATTCTGAAGATCTGGTTGTAGTGCTAGTGGAATTTCTTTATCAGCATCTGCATCGTTCACTGAATTGGGTTTATTCCTAAAGTTAAGCTTTTTTGGTACAAACTGTTCTGGTACACAACCATCAATATCGATTGATCTCTCCCAAGTGTTCAATTCAATAAACTGGTATGGATATTGGTGTTTTTGTCATTTAGCTTGTTCTTTGTCCATTAGCACTACACTGAGGTCAATTTCTATTAAGGGGAAGATATTCATGGAGGCTAGCATCCTCTCAATCTTCTTCATACCATACTTCTTACACAAATCCTCTGGTCTCATTCTTTCCTCCATGTCCTGGTGTTATTTGTCTTTATTTGGATTCTTCTACTTGAGCCTTGAATGGTTAATGTCTGGTTTGCATAGTCATGTATAGACCCAACAGTTCTGAGCCATGGTCTTCCCAATAGCATTCCATAGGCTCCTTGAACATCCAACACCAAGAATCTAGTTTTGAATTTCTCTTCTACCACCCTTATCTACTTGATGAGACCAATGGCATGGACCACCCTATGAACTGCCATCCTTACTCTAAATGGACTTGGCTTCATTTCACTTATTCCTAGCTTTTGTTGAAGATGCTTGCTAAGAATTCTCACACCCGCTCCTCCATTCAGAATGACACCAAATAATAATTCAAATTGTTTTTTGAGTGTATAGTCTATTTGGATTACTTAAACCTTATCATCTTTGATGGCTGCCAAATCCACTATTCGAGCCTCTGCTTCAGCTTTTCTCTTTTTTGTTGTGATAAATTTATCCACCTCAAGAAATGTGCATCGAATGCCGTCTAATTCCAATGTTAATTTTTGAATTCAATCTAAAACCTTGATATATATCTCATCTTGCTCTTTGTTGGAGCTTCCACTGTCTGAACCCGCATAATTCTCCTCCTAAGAGTCTTCATAGTTCCATTTCATTGGTTTGCTTGTACTTGCAGGTTGACTCCATGATGAATCCACATGAGTATTCACGAGGCTAGTATTTTGAGCCTTGATCAAGCCTACTTTGACTTGCCTTGTTTCTTCTACTAGGCTCTGTACTGCAGCAATCATAGACTCATCTATTATATCTGATGTCTTCTCCTATCTTGGTTTTGAAGACTAAGGTTGTATTTTATGAATGGTCTAAGCTTCTAAACTTTTTGGTTGTTCCCATAGCTTCCTTGTTGACAATTTCTCAGTGATTTTTTCTGCAAGCCCCCTTTGTTTGTGCCATTCATCTACAATCATTTCTTCACCCTTTGCCTTCCACACCTTCCTTTGTTGTTTCCACTTCTTGGCCTCAACAGTTTGACTGTCTTTGTTAGTAGGGATCTCTTCAATCACTACTCCCTTTCTTTTGGTGACCACTCTTAGTGATACTGGTTCTGGCAGTTTGAGCTGCAAAGTGGCCGTACTTGCCACAACCATAGCAATTCATGTTCCTTTTAGAGAAGTCTCCTCTACCTCTACCCCTTCCATCTCCATTTTGGCAGCGTCCCCTACCCCCTCCAGTGCTTGTACTGGATTCATTTTCTCTAGCCCCACTAGCTCCATCAACCTTGAGCGTTTTCAGAATGCTAAGTGGAATCATTGACATGTCCTTTCCCTTTTTAAAGTGATGAATCCTAATTACACAATTGTTCCAGACATGGCCAAAGGCCTTGCAATATGTGCATTGGGAACACTCATTTGGCATGTAGTCCTTTAATCTGTGTTTAGAGCACCAAATTTCTACTTTTTGCACTTAGGGTCTTGTCTTGTCTATCTCAACGATGCTTGGACATTTCTCATCCAAGACCTTTTATTTGTCCTCGGGCTCACTTTTAAAAGAACTAGAGATGGAACTGGATTCAGAACTCCCTTTAGTAGAGGATTCATCATCACTAAACTGTCTTCTCTTGTGTCCCTTCTCCTTTTTTGACTATTGCTCCAACTTCAGTGCTCTCTGTACCAGGTCATTGAATTTCTTTTTTGGTCCTGGTACCTCTTGCTCCCTCAACTTCCTACTCTTAAAGCCATTCAGGACCCAATATCTCATTGTTTTCTGTGATGGAGGTTCTTACAGTTGTTTGGTTAGTTTTTTAATCTTTTCTACAACCAACAACTTTCCTTGCTTTATATTATCAAGCTCACAAATAATACCTTCATCCCCCCTATTGTCTGAGTATTCCAACTTGAAGGCTTTAATGAGCTTGTGATACGATCTGAGTTGGTAGGCTAGGTTATGGTAGTACCATTTTCTAGCTACGTCCTTCAGTGTTTGAGAGAAATACTCCCTGCATTCATATTCATCAATGTCTTTCAGCTCAACATACTGCTTAAAGGCTTGTATGTGCACATTGATGTCATCCTTCTTCCGTCCTTTGAATATTGGAAAGGAAAGTTTTAGATCAGTGGAATGTTCCTTGGTTTTGCAGATTATAGTTCCTATGTATTGGTTTTTTATCACATGACTTCTCCTTGTCACAGTGATCAGTGTCAACCTCACATCTCTCTGTCTCTATATCTGTGACTGTCTCTTCTACTATCTTCTTGGTTTTCTTACGTGATGAGCGATGCATTTTTTGACTCCTGTCACTCTCATCAGTTTTCTTTTGACTTTTGGATCCTTGAGACCTATTCCTTCTTGCAACCTTTTCAACCCTTTGATGCCTGGAATGACTAGAACTCGGGGGGTTCACCGTTCAGTACTCCCCTCTATAATGTGCATTTGTGGGGTATTGTTGGACGGATATGCCGCGACGAACGTCAGCACAGCGAGAACTCACCTAACATATAATGTCAGTTAAGGACAAAGCTCGAGCCTCAGGCGTGTGGAAGCAAGCATAAAGTGTCAACCTACAGTCGACCGACTCCTAACTAATTCCTACAGAGGTCTCTACCAATTGTCTAAGTCACAGCCTTCAAGAGTGCATAAGAGAAAACTTCCTACAACGCTTTCTAGAGCCGAACACCCATCAAACAATCTCAAAACACCATAGAACTTGAAGGAGACCCTACTAATACCAATAGGTCGCTCTCCTTAAGGTCTATGAACCAAAATCCCAACCCAAAACACCTAGTGCAAAAACACGTAGGATGTCTAGCCAAAATCTATAGGTCTTTGTTTCCGAAATCTAAAGTGCCTAATGTGTAGTTCTTCTCAATGTGAACGTGTGGATATGCTGCAATGCAAAATTGGACAATGTATGCTCACCTAAACACCAGATGAAGCTCGTAGAAGGAGCTCGCAAACCGGACCGTACACACACAATGTAGGTATCGGCACGTAGCTCTCGTCGGGGGAAACACGTTGCAATTCTCCACACTCGATTCCGACCACTGGAGCACACGTAGAGTCAATATGAAGCTCACACACTCTCTCTCTCTCTCGTACACTTCAAAACTCACTCACAGACTTCAAAACTGTGAGTTTTGAAGTGTACGAAGCCAGGCCTTCCTCCACTTGATCAAAACTCTCGTACACTTCAAAACTCACTCACAGTTTTGAAGCTTTGAAGCCAGGCCTTCCTCCACTTTGGCTGAGAATCAACAATGAGCCTGACCCCTTCTGGTTGTGAGGTATCTGCATTGTAAAGTGGTACGGTTGGCTCTTCTCTGATCCGCTTGTTTATGGTAGTTGCCTCATATTTCAGGAATGGATATGGGAGAGAGGGTTGAAGCCACTCGCACCTGAGGTTGTTAGCGTCGATCTTCTGAATAGTCATAGACTTGAAAACCCTCTGCTCCCACTCCAAGGCTTCCTTTGGGGTCTCTGTGAGCTCCACCTCTATTGCTTTACGCAATTTTTCCTCCTCTTCCTATGTTAGATCCTGTGGCTCTTGAGAGGATCCTTCTAGGATTTCCTCTTGCATAGGCGTGTCCATCGGATCTGCCACATTTTCTAAGTCAATGCCCTCATTGGCTGCTGGCCCTGTGCTCTCTGGCTCTCCTACTTGCTGTCCTTTCGACTCCTCAATTTGCCTCAAGATTTTTTGCTTTTTCGTTTCCGCATCTTCTCCCATATTCACGAGGAGGTCATTTAATTCGGCATTTATTCTCTCCGCCTTCTCGAGCTTTCTCTTCATGCTTTCTACTTCCTCTTGCAGGGCTTTTTGGTCTTCTTCCATTCTCGTTTTCATGACGATAGATCCTTCTGCCATCATCAATCTCTGCTTTTTCTCTAGAGTCAGCTCTTTCTGAAGTTCTTGCATTTGTTCTTCATAGAGTTGACTCTCAGTCGTGATTTGAGTCGAGCTAGTAGCTCTGACTCTAGCAGGTGATGCTCGCAGCCTCTAGATGGTCTGATCTTTTACTTTGAGTTGGTCCTTGAGCTCAAGGACCTCATCCTGGCTGGCTTCTTGTTCTATCTCCGCCTTTTCCTTAGCGTTTCTCATGGTTTCTACTTCTTTAGACTCTTCTGTCAGCTGTAGGGTCAAGTTATCTCTTTCCTTCTCGGCATCTAGCAGTGATTTGCTGAGCTGCTGACATTCTTCTTCAACTCCTTGCATTATTTTTGCGGCTGCTTGATTTGCTTCCTCCATTGTCTGGAAGATTTGTAGTGCCCTTGCTAGGCTGGCCTGTAGCTCAGCTTCCCTCTCCTTTTGCCTTTGGCTTTGTCCTTGCAGAGCGTCTACTTCCATCTTGATCTTTACTTCAATGGCCTTGAGAGCTGTCATCTCTTTTTCTGAAGCCATGGATTGCGCTCTCAACCCTCTTAGCTTCGTCATCACCACGTCCCAGTCGCTAGAGGACGGGTGCATGTACATTGTATCTGTGGCAATTTCTTTCAATTCCACTAGCCTGATGCCTTGCATCTGTTCTTTAGGCCCTGTCCTCGCCAAGTTGAATGCGACTGTGGCGGCTTCTTCCTTCGTGTATCCTGCAGCTAGCAGGTCCAAAAATGCATAATAAGAATCTTCTAATTCTTTTTGCTCACTTCGAGGCATAGCCTCTTCCTTTGGCCTTTGCTCCTGACTTTGCTCTTGCTCTCCTCCTTGCCGTTCTTCTGGTTTGTCTTCAGCCTCCTTATCTTCTGGTGGAGGGCTGCTAGGAGGTGGTGATGGCTGTGGGCTGGGTTTAGGACTAGCCGGTAGAGATGTAGGCTTGCCTTTTAAATCCCTGTCTGCTTTAGTTTTTTTTTCTCTTTCTTGGCTCTCTTGCTCATCTAGCAGTTTATGCCGTATTTGTTGTACTTCCTCCTCTGTGAACGGGACATGCGGTATATTTTCTGATGCGGTGAGTAGCGTTTAATGGTAACCTTGCATTTGCACTACATTTCTACTCAAATGTATATATTTTTAATCAAATTTTTAACCTAGTGTTCATTCTCTCTTTCCGTAATAGCCTTTTTCCATACAAACACCTTACCCTTCTTAGATCTTTATGCATTTACATCATATTTCTCTCTTCATGCTAAATGTAAATAGTAAACTTAATTCTACTCTCCTAGTTTTTTTAATGTATATTCTTTTAACTAATTACCTTCACTAATTTACAATAGCTATCTACATCCCATAATTTGTAAATAAATAATTTATGGGCACTTATCTTACCCATCTTCTCTCAAGGGTAGGGTTAACCTTGTAGGCCTTCCCTTCCCCACCACTATGTGACCCAAGTCTTGGATCATTTACTTGTGTTGGTCAACAAATCTTAAATATAATGTATATCCCCAATAAATAAAACTTTATTGGAGCCTACCTCATTTGTTTAAGGTGGATTCCCTTTTGAAAAAGCATGCTACACCTTGGATGCATGCTAAAGGGCCCCTACAAGGAGACTTGGTTCAAAAGGTGTTTTGGATGCATCTTGAACGCCTTAGCTCATGGGTATACTTGAGGAACACTCCAAAATCAGCTTGAACACTTTGAGAAGGTCAACTTTGCCTTTTACAGCACCCAATTCTGAGTTACAGGCTGAAAGTTATGGTGAAAACAAGGTGCTGCGGACACTGTTACTGCAGGTCAAAGTTACAATCAGGTAAACCACAAAGGTGAAAAGTTTTCTTGAATTCTCCAACATTCTAAAATACCAATGGGGAGTTAAAAACCACTTGCATGTGGAGGGGTCGGCTCAAGATGCTTCTAGAGACACAACAAACAGGATGGGGACACTCTACAGGAGCCACTGGAGGGACATCATGGTGGGGCCCACATACATTATCAACCCTTATGGAGCCTCCACGACCTAAAAGGCTATTTTTAATGAAAAAATAAGTCCCTTATTTGCATAATTGAAGGAATGGTCAAAAGGGAACCTAACTATGGTTAATTACCTACCCTAGTCAAGTTTAACCTAACCCAAGGTCTTGTACAGCTATAAAAAGGCCCTTTGGCAAGCACAAAAATACACACACCTACTCCATTGCTGCAAATAAGATCCTCTAAGGTTAGGGAAGCCCTAATCTCTCTCTCCTCTCGTCTCCCTATCCATTTCCTAAGCTCGCTATCATAAGCAGCACCATAGAGAGAGCATCAATATGCTATTGCTACCATTCTCTTGCAAACATTTCTCTTATCATAGTCATCCCTAAATAAGGATTGTAGATTCTATATGAGAGCAAGGATATCAAGTTCAATGATCTATCTCATGGTTTGATCAACAAATTGTTGAAATTGGGGTGTCGTCGTCACACTTTTGCTCTAAACGCATGTAAAATTGGTAAGCCTATCTTGGCAGCTTCTCATATTTTGTGCTCATTGGGTTGCTTGTTTGTTGAGAAAGTTTTTGTGCACCATGGTGTCTATTTGCTTGGCTTCTCTCCTTATGTTGTGTGTAAGTAAGTCTTGGGGCTGCATAGATGGAGAAGAGCTCTCTATGCATGCCGCCTTATGTGTGTAAGTAGTCTCTTCTTTTGGGAAAGGAAAGGAGTTGTCAAGTATTTGTGCATTGTGGTGTTTTGAGTTTTGAGGTTTTGTGATTGCTTTTCTTAGAAGTATATGAGCACTAATATGGTGAAGGTCAATCTTTGCATGTGAGTTTGTGCAGCGTTCAAAGGGATTGCTTAAGGAGTGTGTGTTGAATGGTTGAAGGGCATTTTGTGTTGAAGCACATAAGGAAGGTGTGAGTGTGTGTGCGGTTTGTTTTGGTTTCCTTCTTTCTCCATAAAAGAGGGTGGTGCCCCTAAGAAATATGCATGTGTAGGGTCTCACGGAGTGGTTGTCTGGTGGGAGCCTTGAGTTGAGCCCCATCTCAAAAAATCCGCTCTCAGCGGCATCAAGAATCTCAAAATTCTTGATATAGTCCTTAAATCTGTCCCTTTGCGCGCTTCGTGACGGTCCTGACATAGACTCTAGAGAAGGCTTCCAGAGTTCACTTAAATCACCCTTGAGGGCTCTCTCTACTCGGAAGCTCTCCATCAGCCTCTCTAGTCTTGCCGCTTTCTGTGACCTTGTTTCTTTGGCAGGCACTTGGGCAAATTCCTTCTTCCCTTTCTTTTGCTCGGGCTACTCCTCTTGAACCGGCTCCAGCCGTCTTTTCAGTCTTGTAGCCACCCTTGGTTCTCTTTGAGGCTCGTCTTCTTTGTCTTCTTTTAGCCTCAGCTAGTCGTTCTGCGACGGGGGGTCAGGCCACCTTCTTTTGCGTGTAGTGCCCCATAGGTCACCTTAGTGATTAGTTCTCCTGGCACTATATAGGTTGGCTTCTTGTTACCCATCTTTACTAAGTTGTCATGTATATATGCCGCATAGTTGATTATCTTTGGGGTGCCTTTCGTCATTGCCAAGTGAATATCGTGGCAATTGTACCTGGCGGCATTCTGTACTTTTGTGGCCTCTTCGTGCACATGTGGAAGTACTGGTTGTATAACTAGCTCATGATTTCCACTCTTGGGTTGGCAATATCTTCAAAGGTGTAATTCCCCTTCTTCTCATTGTACACCTTGACCTCATCCCTTCTTTTAGTTACACTATCCCCCTTGTTAGAGAGGTCTAGTGCATCTACTACAACCTGCTCAGTGATGATTATCTCTGTTCCTGGCCTGCCTTGTAGATCTGTTACTTTGGCCACTCCATCCTCTTTGATGCTTGTCACAAATTCCCAGACTCTCTTGATGTCCACCCCTGCCGGTATTACTTCAAAGTAGTTGTGGAGATCAATCTTCTTCAAGTATCTGGCCATCTTGCTTCGTACGAACTCATTGAGTTCTCGCGGCAGCATTGGTAGCTCGATAACATTGCCTTTAGTGTCTTTGAACACTCATTGGTAGATCTTTAGGTCGTTGGACTCTAACAAATCTTCCTGTATCCATGTGCTGGTGGGCTTTAGTGTTCCTTCTGGAATGACGAAGGGTTCCACTTCTTCCAGGTAATCCTTGATGGTCATTCTTTTCTTCTCTGCCGGTGACTTCGCGGCTGCCATAGATCCTGTTGCACTCAGTAGTTTGAAGTTAGCGTCTTTTCCATATTCAAGCTGCGAAACTGAGTTTTACTTATCCAAATGACTTGAAAATTGAAAATAAAGCTTAAAAGAAACTTGTGAAGCTGTACATGTGTTCACAGTGTAAATCTGGCCAAAAATTTTCATCTAGACATCCTACGCGTAAGATGTCTTTTTCATCAAAATTGGTTCATACTTGATATGCTATCAGTGTATGGCTCATGGAACATGGCTATATGCTTGGATTTGGATTTGGATATCAAAAAGTGGATTTTTGGGCTGATTCAGGCTTTAGGTCACAATTTGGGTAGAAAGTCCATCATAGGTAACAATTGATGTCCAAATGGGTTGAAAATTGGTATATGGGCTCATTGAACCATGGTATTGGCTCCCGGGTGAAAGCATGATTTGGTGGTACAAAAAAAGGACCTATTTTGCTTCTACCTGGTTGGTACTTCTACATATGTCCACACTTTGGAGGGAACCTTTTTTTTCATCTATGTTAAAGAATGGTAGGAGGGAAATTTGTATGATTTAAACTTTCCGTGAAAGAAAACGTGGGTGGGGCAATAAGTAATGGGAGTGGTGTTTTGAAACCGTGCCAAAAGTCCCATCACAGACTGCGTTTGTGAGTGGCGCAGTTGCTCAACACATTTTCCAGCTTCCGCCTTGCTCTCTTACATCGCCTTCTGCAAACCACTATAGTTATAGGTAACAAGCTCCCCGGCTACTCACAATCAGGAATATGAGGACGCCAGCGAGGAAATCAGCAGCCAAAGCGTCACCAGACAATGGGAAAAAGAAGAAGAGGACAATGGATGCAAAATCCCCTCGGAACATCGACACGCCAAATACGAGGGCTAGCAAGGGGGCCTCCTTTGTGGAGAGGGAGAAACCTGCTGTGTCCATGGAGACTTCATTTAAGCCTGGGCCTCTTTTTGCCGATGATGAGACTCCACAGTCATCTACAATATCTAAAGGTAGGTGCTATGAGAGCTGTGCGTTTTCTGGTAATTTACCATTTTCTTTTCCATGCATGCAAGCTTCTGCATGTCTTTTATCTGATGAGGTCTGCATTTTCTTTTTTTGCATGCAGCAAGTACATGTGCATGTTTGGGATCTTCTTAGGAATTTAGGGTTTAGGAAAGTTACAAAGTTACATGTATAAGCTGCTCTTTAGATTGCTAACTTGCATGCATGCAAGTGCAAAAATCAGTATATGTTGTGCATGAGTATAGCACAAAGTTGAAGCTCAGTAGGGATGTCAGCATAACCAAATTTGGTTAGTACCAAATTTGGTACTAACCAGTACCAAATTTGATACTAACCACAACCAAAATTGGCTTTGTACACAACTGAATTTTGCAATTGTCACATGAATGACATACATTCATTTCATTCCATGTGTTTTGTTTTGCACAACTGAAATGAGGCATATAATGAGGGCATGTCTTTACTTGCGTGTTGTTTCCACATCGCAGGAAAAAACAAGATGGAGGAGTACCCTATCTTGACAAAGTTCTGCTATACAGCACAAGAGCTTCATGATGTGTATGGTTTGAGCATGGAGGGGGTGCTACCAAAGGATCTTACAGAAGATGACATCCTCGATGACCAGTGGCTCACTGTATTCAGGCATTCCAGCCAGAATAAGACAAAGATTTACTTAAATCACGTACAGCCACGGCTTCAGGATGAATGCAGGTTCCTGTTCCATAAGGTGTACCAAGCCCCACCATCATGTGGGGAGATCACTACAAAATTTGCCCGCTGTTTTGCATATGAGAAGTGTCATGTAGCCACAAAGGACCCTGCGGGCCATAGGGTTGCATGGGCCAGGTTTGGTGAGAGTGTACTCAACATGTGTTCCTCCCGACCAGGAGGCTTGGAAAAGAAGGTTGAGAATTGGCGAAAGGCAAACGGTGCGTCCCAAGGAGGTCACCTGTCAAATACCAAGAAGCTCCGACTTACGCCAGTCGGTAGTATGCTCCCTACATAGAAAGTCCCCCCACAGCGTCATGAGGAGAAGACACCTGATTATATTGCGGACCTTGAAGCTATGGTTGGGAGAGTCCCTCGGACATGTGTCGGGGTAGCCGATAGGCTGAAAGAGCTGACAATGTCTCTAAAGGAGAAGAAGGAAACACTCTTGAGGGCAGAGGGTTCCAATAAACTTGTCAAGCAGATTATGGATGACATCAAGGAATATGAGACCCAACTGGAAACACTAAGAGAGGCCAACACTGGCGATGACGCAGAAATCAATGTGATAGAAGCTGATTTGGCTGCCAGTCGAAGGATGCTACGTCGATACGGAATCAGTGAAGATACGTCATTGCTCGACAAGGAGATTCTAGAGCAACAGGTGCTGGTAGTTTTGGGAGTTTTTGGTAGAACTGTTTATGCTTGGTTTGGTTGGATTGGTAGTGTTAGGTACCTTTGGTAGAACTATTAATGCTTGGTTTGGTGGGATTGGTAGTGTTAGGTACCTTTGATAGAACTGTTTATGCTTGGTTTGGCGGGATTGGTAGTATTAGGTACTCATGGTAGAACTGTTTTTATTCTAAGTAGTTTATGGTTTCCTTCTGTCTTATTTTTTGGTATTTCTGGTACTATGAAGAAGTTTTGGTACTTTAAGGTACTTTCTGAAAGTGCTGCAAAAGGTGTTATGGTAGTTTTATTCTGATAGCTTTGGTAGTTTTGTTAGTTTTGGTACTTTTAGGTACTATTTGAAAGTGCTGCAAAAGTGTAATTGGTAGTTTGATTTTGGTAATTTTGGTAGTTTTGGAAAGTGCTGCAAAAAGTTTTTCTTTGGTAGTCTTGGTAGTTTTGGTACTATTTGAAAGTTTTTTGGGAGTTTTGGTACTTTTAGGTACTATTTGAAAGTGCTGCAAAAAGTGGCTTCTGTAGTTTGATTTGGTAGTTTTGGTACTTTTAGGTACTATTTGAAAGTGCTGCAAAAAGTGGGTTTGGTAGTTCAATTTTGGTAGTTTTGGTACTTTTATGTACTATTTGAAAGTGCTGCAAAAAGCTTGTTTGGTAGTTTGATTTTGGTAGTTTTGGGTACTTTTAGGTACTATTTGAAAGTGCTGCAAAAAGCTTGTTTGGTAGTTTGATTTTGGTAGTTTTGGGTACTTTTAGGTACTATTTGAAAGTGCTGCAAAAAGCTTGTTCGGTAGTTTGATTTTGGTAGTTTTGGTAGTTTTGGGTACTTTTAGGTACTATTTGAGAGTGATGCAAAAAGCTTGTTTGGTAGTTTGATTTTGGTAGTTTTGGTACTCTTAGATACTATTTGAAAGTGCTTCAAAAAGTGGCTTTTGGTAGTTTGATTTTGGTAGTCTTGGTACTTTTAGGTACTATTTGAAAGTGCTGCAAAAAGTTGCTTTTGGTAGTTTTGATAAGGTTTGGGTAGTTTAGTTCTGCATTGAGGGTATTTATATGTTTTTGGTACTATATGATTCCCGAGTTTGGTAGTTTGGTGGTTTTGGTAGTTTGGGTTCTGTTTCTTAGTACAGTACTTAGAAGTACAGTCTCGGTATGACTTCTTGGTAGTTTTTGAAACTAAGTGGGACCGCTGGTTGTCAACAGGCTGAGTATGACACTCTGGAGAAAAAATGAAAGGAAGGTCAAGAGCATACCCTATTTGTGAAGGAGATGTTGTCTGATATCAGGCTTGGGAAGAAGTTCCTACTATATCCTAGGCCCCAGGTTAATGATTCGGTAAATGTGATCCCGGTGTTTGGTATGTGTGTTGTTGCATGCGGTGAGCCCTTGGAGTGCACACATGTAGTCGGAACCTTCATGCTAGAGTGCCGACACCAGTATCATCCCTTGTGCTTCAGTGCTCTGTTACAAAGCAGGGATCAGTGTGTCAAGCCGGGTTGTAATATGGTAATCTCTGATTTGGCAAAGTCCTGGGCCAATGGGCTTCAAGTTCAAGAGTAAGTATGTATGCATTTTTTAATACATATGCGCACTTGCAACTCAGTGAGGTTTTCATACAATTTAGTATGTGTTGTCTTTCTTTGTGTTTGCAGAGGAGCAGGATGCTGCAGTTGCTGACCAGCAGGCCACAAAGTCGGCTGCAAGTCGAATATGGGACGTGGATGAGGTGACAAGGGAGATATCAGATGTTCTCCACGATTTGAAGCAAGGTAATTCTGTAGGGAAAGACAATGTGACGGGACAAAGATGTGAGGCAACAGGTGACAGAGAAAGTAAAAGTGAGGAGGAGGCCAGAGATGATAAAAAGACAGGTGACAGCGAAAGGAAAATTGAGGAGGAGGCCAAAGATGGTAAAAAGACCAAGGACAAGGAGGAAGGTAAAGTCCCTGTTGTTGTGGAGCTGGATGCAGAGGAAAGCCAGGATGCTGCCAACACAAAGCTCGATGAAGCAACGGCCAAGAAGGGGGAGGAAGAACCAAGTAGATACAAGTCTCTTAAAAATGACTATGAAAACTGTATGGCAATCCGATCATACGATCCCATGGTAGTAGGAACCGATTACCCGTTTTACTTGCTGGATTTTGTTTTGCCTTGGTTGCTCAGGTGGGTAAAGAATCGGTACCCAACAGCGTACACTCGCAAAAACCCAGTCTTTGACATTGAAGACGATATTTCTGGGTACATTACTGATTACTTCATACAGATGGAGGGGTACTCCTATAAATTTGATCCCCCGAGATAGCAGATTTCCATAATCATGTAAATAGTGGAATTTTGTAACCCGATACTATACATAATAGAAAACCACTTCTCTTGTTCATACTGTCTTGGTATCTTGATCTCTACTGTTGAAACCTCTGACTAATTCTATTGAAACCTCTTGGAGCTAACCATGTTGCCCAACATTTTAATTTTTGAGGCAGATAGCATCTATGTTTGGCATACCTTTCATGTTATCAACGTAGTTCTAGACATTGCTCAAGGTGGTCGTATCAAATACGAATAGACAAACTAAAAAATACCAATAAATAAAGTAAACCATAAGTGATACAACAAGTTCAAGGAGTACCAAATTGTACCAAATTTGGTACTGTAATAGTGGACAGGAGTGCACCCAAGTTCAACACAGTACCAAAAAGTACCAAATTTGGTACTGTAATAGTGGACAGACATGCACCCAAATTCAACAGTACCAAAAAGTAGAGATATAGTGAGGACAACTGAAACAGTAATATAATGAAAGGTAGCATACCAACACAGAACCAAATAGAGCAATAAAGTAAACAGTACCAAATTTGGTACTGTAATAGTGGACAGAGAAGCACCCAAGTTCAACAGTACCAAAATGTACCAAATGCACATATAGTGAGGACAACTAAGACAGTAATTTAATGAAAGGTAACATACCAACACAGAACTAGATAGAGAGAACAGATAAAGATCAAGGCCAAAAAATCAAGTTGACTCAGTCACTAAAAAAGCACATAGTGCGGAATACACTTGGTACTGTTGACTACCAGATTTGGTACTATCGAGTACCGGATTCAATTGTTCAATCATGGCTTCTCATTGCCCTCAAGTAACATGGACGCAACTTTGTCACTCTCATCATCATGATATGGCATGCTATTGTATATCCTCTCATATACTTCAGTAGACAACTTGTATTGTAAAATTTGACCTAGGGATCCTGCAATAGGCTCCATCGGGAAACGTATGGCCCTAACAAGATGTGAGTAGATCATTACCGGAGATGTGTGATCCAATAGCCGGTATGTATCAGCTTTTCCTTCAGCTTGGCCATAAAAAAAGCCTTCAACAACCTTCCCTCCTCTAACAATTTTGTTATGCCACTTATCCTTTTGTGCTTTCATCGTTTGGTACAACACTTCTGTGCATTTGATAATGTAGAAGTCTTTGTTTGCCTCAGCTGCTTTTACTGCAAAATTAACCCCTATGGACAGCATGCCACTTAACATTTCAGGGCATCCTTCATATAGTGGCAAGTTGGACACTTGGCTCATCGAAATCGATGTTGAATCTCCACCCTCCTCCTCGTCATCTGATTCGTCATCCCTAATTGTATCCCCGGACTCTGGCAAGGGTTTGATGCAAACATATTTCCATTATTCAATGTGCATTCTGTTCCTGCATCTTCTCCACAACCCACGCATACACGGATCACAAAAGAATGAAAGTGATCGAAAGCGTATGGCGGTGCGGTTGTCCTGTGAATAGCCATCAGCGCAATGAAATGAGCGGGAGACAACGATGCACTCATAGTCCCATTGCAGATTGCTGCACTTCATTTGCGCCAATAAGCCAAAAGACTCTTTGCGTATTACACCTCTGAGACTGTTCTCTTGGCTGAAAAGTTGCTTTCAAAAAGTTGACAACATCGGCTGCACACTTCATACGCCAGCCATCTGGTTTCAATTCCTCATGCGTCAAAGTTCTCTTAATGACTACCCCTGCCCCATCATGCTCACCTTTTCCATGGCCGGATGCAGAGAAGTTATGCATCATGTGCAAGCCTATCATTTAATAGTACCTGGCCACAAAATAGTAAGGTCTACGGGCCTTGAATTGTGAAGCAGCACCATCTGACCAAACCCAATGTTGTTGCAGAGAATGTCCTCGTCCTTTCAGCTAGTTGTCGTGCAGCAAGAAACAATGTTGTACAAACAATGTGTCATGCTGCTTATCATCCGATATGTAGAAGTGTAGCGTCTTCTGTGTACCACCTGCTGCATTTCTTAAATAAGTGATGTGCACAAGTATTGTGACTTGGGTAGACCACCAATGCATTGACTGAATTTCATTCTGAACTTTAAAGGAATAATTCTCCGCAAAGTCAATAACAGACAACGTTGCTAGGAAAATTCTGCAAACAGTCCTTGAATTGTTGGGCTTGCCAGCGGAAGACAAAGTTGTGCCTGATGAAGCCTATCAGATGGGCTGAAAATAGGCTAAGAAAAGTCCCACTTTTCATCCGTTGCACAATCAAGTCCTTTCTCTTCTTCTCACTCCCACCTTCGTGAACTTGTCCTGTTCCAACCTCCATGAAAACCTTCACAGACACCTCCTTGCTATCCTCTGCTATCTCATTGGGACAAAATGTCAACCTCCGTACTCCATGTTGTGAGTAGTACCCCATCAAGCATTTCTTTGCATGGTATTCACAATTTGGAGGCTTTGGGCACATGATGGATTCCCACATAACGGTGATGTGCTGACACACTGCTTGGTTTGCAAAACACGTTCCTCTCTCATCACCTCTGCAACAAACGGAGCAAGTGCAAAGGTGACCTTTCCCGTGGTGCCCGAACTTGTTCTGCCGCATTTGATTAAGGGCCTCTTTGAAATAGAGCATCTGCACATGAACCACACAGCAGCAAGTATTTATGTACTTCAACTTCCGTACAAAGTATGGCTTCAATGCCTCAAAGCATCTAAGAGACACTACCACTGTTGGGTGAGCCTTCTTGAATCTTTGATACAGCTCAACCTATGGCACAAAAACAAAACGATTTAGAAAAAACCAACATCATGGTACTGGTAAACTTTCACTACTGCAGTAGTGCCAAAACTGGCTTTCGACAGTTCCAAATATGCTACTATAATAGTGGACAGACGTGCACCCAAGTTCAACAGTACCCAAAAGTACCAGATTTGGTACTGTAATAGTGGACAGACGTGCACCCAAGTTCAACAGTACCAAAAAGTTCCAAATATGGTACCGTAGATTTGGTACTGTCGGTAGGCTTTGGTACTCTATAGATATTATTTGGTACTCTACATATAGGCTTTGGTACTATCAGAAGTGTGGGGTACCCTGTAAATATACTTTGGTCCTATAGTGGTAGGCTTTGGTACTCTACATATAGGATCTGGTACTCTTCAGAGAGGATTTGGTACTCTACAGATAGTCTTTGGTGGTATCCGATGAGTTTGGTACTCTACATATAGGCTTTGGTACTATCAGAAGTGTGGGGTACCCTGTAAATAGACTTTGGTCCTATAGTGGTAGGCTTTGGTACTCTACAAATAGGATTTGGTACTCTTCAGAGCGGATTTGGTACTCTACAGATAGTCTTTGGTGGTATCCGATGAGTTTGGTACTCTGTAAATAGACTTTGGTTCTCTATACATAGGCATTGGTACTGGATAAATAGGTTTTGGTACTCTGTCGAGATGATTTGAAACTCTATGGATAGGCTTTGGCACTCGATCGCTAGGATTTGGTACTCGATATACCGGATTTGGTACTCTACAGATCTGAGTTGGTACTCGATATACCGGATTTGGTACCCTACATATGTGCTTTGGTACTTTATAGATAGCCTTTGGTACTCGATAGACAGTATTTGGTACTCTACATATAGGCTTTGGTACTATCAGAAGTGTGGGGTACCCTGTAAATAGACTTTGGTCCTATAGTGATAGGATTTGGTACTCTACAGATAGAATTTGGTACTCTACAGAGAATATTTGGTACTCTACAGATAGTCTTTGGTGGCATTGGTCCTATAGTGATAGGATTTGGTACTCTACAGAGAGGCTTTGGTGGTATCCGTTAAGTTTGGTACTCTGTAAATAGACTTTTGGTTCTCTATACATATGCATTGGTACTGAATAATTATGTTTTGGTACTCTATAGAGAGGGTTTTAAACTCTATGGATAGGCTTTGGCAGTCGATAGCTAGGATTTGGTACTTTATGGATATTCTTTGGTACTGTAAACACCCTCTGCCGTACAGCAGACTACCAAATTTGGTATTGTCTGGACCAAATAAGCCTTAAGTAGCACCAAACAAGATGTACAATTACTAGAAGTTGTTGGTACCTGAGATTCGTCGAGTAGATGTATAGGATGTTTGACGACACTTTTCCTTCCAATTCTCATCTTGTATATGTCTTTCTTGTTGGGTGAAACTCTGCTCTCTGATGTCCAAAAGGCATATACCAAATCTCTTGTTTCATTGGTGATAACGGTTCCTCGTGGCAATTGTCTCTCACAAGAACTCGATGGCAACACTTCATCTTCATCTTTATTCTCTAGCCGTGAGCTTGCTGCAGCTATATTCCTTCGATGGATCCCCAAGATACTAGCCATTCTGGATTGGTTTACTGATTGTGAGTTTGTACTATTGTTCAGAATCATTGCCAAAGAGCTTCTCTTTACAAAAAGTTCACTTGCTGAATGAGGGACCTTGATTTGAGTCAAAGTGTTGCGCACACCCGATACAACAGTGTCTTCGACTTTGCTGAAATTTGATGGTTGCAGCAAGGAAAATGTTTGGTGGTCCAGGAGTTGCCAGAATATTTCCTTCTGCTCATTCTTTGCAATCCCTACTGTTTGCTTGCGCCAACATCGAGCCACCGCTGCACAAATGTTCTTTCTTGACCTGGCTTCCCGTAATCCAAGAGCAGACGTAGGATGTCTTTCCTTACTTCTCTGTGCGCGTTTCTTTGCAGCCCAATAATCACGAAGAAAAGCATGATTACCGACTGGAATACTAGTGCTAATGGAATTGATGTGCATCTACTGAACATTGCTTGGGCCACCTTGTACCTCGTCAAAAGAGAGGAACTGTGCGTCACCTTGCATCTCGTCGATAGAGAGGAGGTGTGCATCACGTTCTACCTCGTTGAAAGAGAGGTCTTGAGCATCACCTTCTATGTCATTGAAAGAAAGGTTTTGAGCATCACCAAGATAGTAATCTCCTGCGCTACTATACATTTGCACAGAGAGAGAGAGAGAGAGAGAGAGAGAGAGAGAGAGAGAGAGAGAGAGAGAGAGAGAGAGAGAGAGAGAGAGAGAGAGAGAGAGAGAGAGAGAGAGAGAGAGGGTGTCGGTCATGCAGGTGAACATCACCACAAGCATGGGCGTACTCAATGATGTCCATAGTAACTCACCACCAAGGATGGGTGTCATGGCTTGAGTAACTTTGGAGTGAGGATGGTCAGGTGGCATCAAAGTCTCCACCAAATAACTCTACAAGGAGGACGAACGATCTCGTTGGTGTCAAACTCTCAACCAGGTACTCTAGAGCAAGGGCGAGTGTCAAAAGTTCTCCCGCTGGTGTGAAACCTTGAACCAAGTACTGCAAAGCAAGGGCGAGTGTCAAAGTTTTCCTTGCGTCATTGCCTGCTGCAAGAACTGCATGCCAGCGTGCACACCACCGTAAGCAAGAGTAGGTATGCTCAAATCTTTTGAGGTGTTTTATTTTGGGGAATCGCCAAGATGTTGTGCTACCTTGGACGGGGCAAAAAGGGGGGAGGCAAGGGAGGGGGATATGTAATGTGTTGAAGAAAAGGTGGGCTGAGAGAGAGAGTGATTGTGCATGATCTTGGCCATGCACCCTGCATGATCTTGTCAATGCCTTGCACCATTTCTTGCAACAATGACCGCATGCCAACTTGCGGTGACTATGGTTTGAGTTAGTGTTGGACAAAACCTTTCACTTTTACCAAATTGTTTGAGGTGTTTCATTCAATGAATCTGCTGAGATGTTGTGCTAGCTTAGACGAAGAAAAACAAGGGAGGGGGGGGGGGGGGAGATGTAATTTATTGATGTAGAGGTCCCCTAAGAGAGAATGGTTTGTTTTTCTTTTCATGCTCTTGACAATGCCCTGCACCACCTCCTCCAACAAGGACCACACGTCGGCGTATGGTGACTACGATCTGACTTTTTTTGTAAACAATGTTAGTAAAAACATTTCACTTTCAATAGACCTAGGGTACCCCCAACTCAGTCTACTCCCATTCAATCTCTACCACATTCCCTTCAAAGCGTGTTGCAATAGATTTCTAAGCTCAATCACAAGCTGCACTCTTCTCACATGTGCAGCTTGGGCCTCCTATTGCCGCATCATCAACCTTCCTGCAATCACTTGCTACTAGCTTGCAACGCTATAGCTCCTGCTCATCTTGGCTCCGCGTACCACCTGCATGCTAGTTCATGTCCCTTACTCACCTTATCTTCTACTACCTAGCTTTTGTTTCCTTTCCGTTTTTGCAATCTAACTTGCAGAGGCATCTTGTTAGATCCCTCTTAATTAAACCCCCTCTCATAATTTAGAGCAAATTCCTCTTTTCCAAGTTTCTTTGGAATCTAGAAGGGTGAGATGCAAACCACTTCATCCGCGTATAATTCCTCTAACTTTTGAATGAAATGACATAATGAGATCAATACTTAGCTTGTTATGCCTCCCAATCTCTCTCTCTCTCTCTCTCTCTCTCTCTCTCTCTCTCTCTCACACACACACACACACACACACACACACACACACACACACACACACACACACACACACACACACACACACACACACACATAAACCCACTCACACAGGGGGAAAATCCTTCTTGAAGCTACATGTCGTGTATGTTTGTGTGTCACAAAATATAGCTTCAAGAAGGATTTCTCCCTGTGTGAGTGGGTCTGTGTTTTGTGTGTGTGTGTGTGTGTATGTGTGTGTGTGTGTGTGTGTGTGTGTGTGTGTGTGTTTAAGATTGATTATCTAACAATAGTCTGATTTCACAAACTATTGAACCACACAATGGGATTAGAGACCAATCAACTTGTTAAAAACCGAACCTTATGTATACATTAGATAACAAGTAGATAAAGTTAAGACTACAAGTGACATTTAGAATTGACATTGACATATAGTGTATTATGTGCTATTATCAAAAAATCATATACAAGGGTTATCTATTACTAAAAACAATAACCAAACGATGGATGATCTTCTATTATTGCTACAATTGTCATTGTAATCCCAAGGAAAGAATCTCTTACCTACCACCATCCAAGAAACACAACAAACTTATCAGTACGCTTGTTAGTATTTACTTGGGAAGACCAGTATCAATGACCCCTTCCCCTTGTTATCGGTGTCAGAAATTACAAACCAACTACTAACTAAGCAGAGATCAAGTATATTTATAATCAAAAGGCTTTCATCCGCAACATTTTTCTAGTATTTGGGGTGCTATTGGAGTGCAAGAAGATTATTGACTCCGGGTGGGTGGAATTCCCTCCAAATGTAATTTATCAACATAATATTGTGGTGTGTGTGTGTGTGTGTGTGTGTGTGTGTGTGTGTGTGTGTGTGTGTGTGTGTGTGTGTGTGTGTGTGTGTGAGAGAGAGAGAGAGAGAGAGAGAGAGAGAGAGAGAGAGAGAGAGAGAGAGAGAGAGAGAGAGAGAGAGAGAGAGAGTTGGGGAGGGGGGGGGGGGGGGGGGGGAGGGGGGCAAACATGAAGACCAAAACTTTGTTGTGGATTTGAGCGAATGTGGTAAAATCACATTAGAAAGACGTTTTTGACGATTTTATAAGAGCATGCTAATCACATCATATACACACACGTGTGTGGGTGTGTCTGTGCCTCACCTCATTAGAGCTATAGACTTTGAAAGCATATTTAAACTAGAAATACTTAAAAAATTGTGGGAATTGTGGTGTGTTAACCCCATGGTTTTCTCTGGAAAACACTCCCAATGCCTTTCTTGAGAAAGGATCACCATGTTGAAATGTTTGCAAATTATGATGTTTTGTATAATCTTTCAAACAAACCTTAGAAACTGAGAAGGAGTCCGATTAAAATGAAACAAAGTATAACCTGGAATGTTTTTTGTTCCAATTTGAGCAGGAAAAGAGGTTTTTGATCGTCATTGATTTGTTGAAGTTGGAAAATTGGTTTGCTAAAATTTGAAAGCTGCTGCAATTTGATGCTGCATTCAATGTGTGTGAGTGTGTGGTGTTGCAAGAAGCTGCTTATGTATGGAATTGTTGAGCTGCATCCATTCTAAGCCATGCACTAAGGTGCATGTTAGAAGCTGGACACACCCCACGGAAACTAACTACTCAGAAGATTATCATTTTTTGTAATTATTCATTTATTGAGGAAACCTGATTTTTCACCTTGTAAATATTGGGACTTACAGAAGTTTCCAGATTCTATCCCAGTTTTTATAGTTAGATTGAGTAGATGGTTGATTTTGGAACTTTAGGGTTTGAGAATTGTAATGTATATATACCACTTTTTGACCTCAATAAAAAAACCTTTTGTCGTTTTAAAAACAAGTTTTGAAGTCTGTGAGTGAGCGTACTATGTACGAGAGAGAGTGTGAGCTTCATCTTGATGCTATGTGTGCACCGGTGGTCAGAATCGAGTGCGGAGAAGTGCAGCGTGTTGCCCCCGACGAGAGCTACGCGTCGATATCTACATTGCGCGCGTACGGTCCGGTTTTGTGAGCTCCTTCTACGAGCTTCATCTGGTGATTTGGTGAGCATACGTTGTCCGATTTTGCATTGCAGCATATCCACGCATTCACATTGAGTAGAGCTACACATTAGGCACTTTAGATTTTGGAAACGAAGACCTGTAAATTTCGGCCAGACATCCTACGTGATTTTGCACCGGGTGTTTTGGGTTGGGATTTTGGTTCATAGACCATAGGGAGAGCGACCTATTGGTATTATTAGGGTCTCCTACAAGTTTTGTGGTGTTTCGAGATTGTTTGATGGGTTTTCGGCTCTAGACAGCGTTGTAGGAAGTTTCCTCTTATGCACTCTTGAAGACTGTGACTTAGACAATTGGTAGACACCTCTGTAGGAATTAGTTAGGAGTCGATTGAGTGTAGGTTGACACCTTATGCTTGCTTCCACGCGCCTGCAGGTCGAGCTTCGTCCTTAGCTGACATTATATATTAGGTGAGTTCTCGTTGTGCTACGTCTGTCGCGGCGTATCTGTCCAACATTGGCGCCGCTACCGGGGACGAAAACCTTAGGTAGGTGACCGAGACTAGTCCTTGAGGATAGGGATTTTTGGCTTGCCAAGAGTCTTGTTTTACATTTAGATAGGATTAGAGGGTGGAGGACTCTCTAGGTCTTAGAGGGAGTCTAGGAAGCGTGTGTCTGGCCTAGATCCTTCGACTTAGGTAGATTTAGGTAGACTAAGATAGTTTTAAGTATTAGTTGAGTTCTCGAGTAGGAGTTGGAGTGGTAGAAGCGGTGAGAGGAGAGCTTGAGAGTCCGGAGAGGCCAGAAAGAAACCAAAACACCATTATCACCATTTCACATGATGAGTAGGAGTAGAGTAAGTAGGACATCATGATTCAGAATATAGAGCACTTCATGTATGTATAATTGCTTGGTAAATTCATCACAAGTTTATAAAAGACGCAAAAAGACGCAAAAGTGTGTTTGAAAGCCTAAGTGAAGTCCAAAAGTTACTGTGAGTGTTTCTGATAGAGCTGCAGAGCATCAGGAGCATTTCTGTCAGGAAAAAAATTAATTTCAAGCCAGGAGACATCCTACGCGTAGGATGTCTACAGGCTAATCTGGTGGAAATTTTGGGATTTTGAGTTGACCAGTGTGTTCAGAAGGTGGGGTTTACCCTAATTTCAATTGGAAAGTGGATATTTGACCATATCTTGACAGGATAAGGCCAGATAGACTGAAATTGCGAGACATCCTACCCAAATTGTGCCAAAGCGTTATTTTAAGACCAAAACCATAAGATGGCTACATGAGCATGACTTGCATGATATATTGAGTGACTAAAAGGGGTTTCATCTCATTTGGGTGAGAAAATTGGGTTCAAAGCGGACTTTAGCACTTTTGACTGAAAAAGATAAGAACATCTAAAATTGGGGACTTTTGAAATCCAAACCAAAATCTAAGCATACCACTGGGTTGCTGACATCAAGGGGAAGGTGTGGGTCAAGTCTGGGATCAAACAGGCCAAAAAGACATCCTACGCGTAGGATGTCTTCTTTGTGATTTTGCACTCCAAACCCAATTTTGAGCATACCAAAGTGATCAGCAACTCAAGGGGAGCCCGTGTTTTGAATTTGAAGCCATTCTGATAAAAAAGACATCCTACGCGTAGGATGTCTAAAGCAAGAAATTGAAGCCAAATACTGACAATGGGCATAGCAAGGTGTAGTATAGCCTGAGGCAAGCCCCCTAGTCAATTTTGGTCCAAATTGGAGTCGGTTAGATTGATCAAGATTAGCAACAGGCTATCGGAACAGATTTTTGATCCATTGACTAGCTTATAGGTGTCTAAATCAAAAAGTAAAAACAGCTGTGGACTCAGCACATAGAGGGGAATCCATAGTGCAAAAATCCAGGCAAAACAAAGCAGGAGACATCCTACACGTAGGATGTCTACATGGGCCTACTGAAGAGAAAATTTGACTGGGCTTAGATAGTGAGATTCCATTTGGCTTAAGGGTTCCATAACTTCTTTCAGAAGTGAATCTGGACCTTGTTTGTCCATTTGAATTCAGACTTTTTTGCGTAAATTGACCAACATCCGAGGGAATTACAGTTCCAGAATAGCAGACCTAATCCAGACCATCAGCACTGTATAAAATACAGTAGTGGTTGAGATTAACTCTCCAGTTATACCAATAATTACTAAGTGTCACGGGAACCGAATAACAGAGATAGACAACAAAACAGAGGAAGAAATCTTTGTATTGATAGTGTTTGATACAACAGAGGAGCAAAATATATATGGGCGCACTCTGTTGTACGGAGCTCGAACCTCCCGACCACCCCCGAGCTTCAATTCGCTTGCATGCAGCGTCTCACTCGCACTCGCACTCTCACTCGCACTCGCACTCGCACTCGCACTCGCAGAAGAGAGAATGGTGAATCCCCCCAAAACGCACCACCCGTCCTTCTATTCTCCTCCAAAAGCTTGCGACCTCTTAAAATAGCCGCTTTTCTATTTCTGGCGCTCGGTCGACTCGACTTGCGCGCCAATATACCTGCGAGAACAAGGTAAAAAAAACGTGATCGCGAAGCGATCCGTAGAGGTTAGTTTTGTGTGTTTGAAAGACGCAAGTTTATAAAAGACGCAAAAAGACGCAAAAGTGTGTTTGAAAGCCTAAGTGAAGTCCAAAAGTTACTGTGAGTGTTTCTGATAGAGCTGCAGAGCATCAGGAGCATTTCTGTCAGGAAAAAAATTAATTTCAAGCCAGGAGACATCCTACGCGTAGGATGTCTACAAGCTAATCTGGTGGAAATTTTGGGATTTTGAGTTGACCAGTGTGTTCAGAAGGTGGGGTTTACCCTAATTTCAACTGGAAAGTGGAAATTTGACCATATCTTGACAGGATAAGTCTAGATAGACTGAAATTGCGAGACATCCTACCCAAATTGTGCCAAAGCGTTATTTTAAGACCAAAACCATACGATGTCTACATCATCATGACTTGCATGATATATTGAGTGACTAAGAGGGGTTTCTTCTCATTTGGGTGAGAAAATTGGGTTCAAAGCGGACTTTAGCACTTTTGACTGAAAAAGATAAGAACATCTAAAATTGGGGACTTTTGAAATCCAAACCAAAATCTAAGCATACCACTGGGTTGCTGACATCAAGGGGAAGGTGTGGGTCAAGTCTGGGGTCAAACAGGCCAAAAAGACATCCTACGCGTAGGATGTCTTCTTTGTGATTTTGCACTCCAAACCAAATTTTGAGCATACCAAAGTGATCAGCAACTCAAGGGGAGCCCGTGTTTTGAATTTGAAGCCATTCTGATGAAAAAGACATCCTACGCGTAGGATGTCTAAAGCAAGAAATTGAAGCCAAATACTGACAATGGGCATAGCAAGGTGTAGTATAGCCTGAGGCAAGCCCCCTAGTCAATTTTGGTCCAAATTGGAGTCGGTTAGATTGATCAAGCTCAGCAACAGGCTATCGGAACAGATTTTTAATACATTGACTAGCTTATAGGTGTCTAAATCAAAAAGTAAAAACAGCTGTGGACTCAGCACATAGAGGGGAATCCATAGTGCAAAAATCCACGCAAAACAAAGCAGGAGACATCCTACATGTAGGATGTTTACATGGGCCTACTGAAGAGAAAATTTGACTGGGCGTAGATAGTGAGATTCCATTTGGCTTAAGGGTTCCATAACTTCTTTCAGAAGTGAATCTGGACCTTGTTTGTCCATTTGAATTCAGACTTTTTCGCGTAAATTGACCAACATCTGAGGGAATTACAGTTCCAAAATAGCAGCCCTAATCCAGACCATCAGCAGTGTATAAAATACAGTAGTGGTTGAGATTAACTCTCCAGTTATACCAATAATTACTAAGTGTCACCGGAACCGAATAACAGAGATAGACAGCAAAACATAGGAAGAAATCTTTGTATTGATAGTGTTTGATACAACAGAGGAGCAAAATATATATGGGCGCACTCCGTTGTACGGAGCTCGAACCTCCCGACCACCCCCGAGCTTCAATTCGCTTGCATGCAGCGTCTCACTCGCACTCGCACTCGCACTCGCACTCGCACTCGCAGAAGAGAGAATGGTGAATCCCCCCAAAACGCACCACCCGTCCTTCTATTCTCCTCCAAAAGCTTGCGACCTCTTAAAATAGCCGCTTTTCTATTTTTGGCGCTCGGTCAACTCCACTTGCGCGCCAATAAACCTGCGAGAACAAGGTAAAAAACACGTGATCGCGAAGCGATCCGTAGAGGTTAGTTTTGTGTGTTTGAAAGACGCAAGTTTATAAAAGACGCAAAAGTGTGTTTGAAAGCCTAAGTGAAGTCCAAAAGTTACTGTGAGTGTTTTTGATAGAGCATCAGGAGCATTTCTGTCAGGAAAAAAATTAATTTCAAGCCAGGAGACATCCTACGCGTAGGATGTCTACAGGCTAATCTGGTGGAAATTTTGGGATTTTGAGTTGACCAGTGTGTTCAGAAGGTGGGGTTTACCCTAATTTCAACTGGAAAGTGGAAATTTGACCATATCTTGATAGGATAAGGCCAGATAGACTGAAATTGCGAGACATCCTACCCAAATTGTGCCAAAGCGTTATTTTAAGACCAAAACCATAAGATGGCTACATGAGCATGACTTGCATGATATATTGAGTGACTAAGAGGGGTTTCATCTCATTTGGGTGAGAAAATTGGGTTCAAAGCGGACTTTAGCACTTTTGACTGAAAAAGATAAGAACATCTAAAATTGGAGACTTTTGAAATCCAAACCAAAATCTAAGCATACCACTGGGTTGCTGACATCAAGGGGAAGGTGTGGGTCAAGTCTGGGGTCAAACAGGCCAAAAAGACATCCTACGCGTAGGATGTCTTCTTTGTGATTTTGCACTCCAAACCAAATTTTGAGCATACCAAAGTGATCAGCAACTCAAGGGGAGCCCGTGTTTTGAATTTGAAGCCATTCTGATGAAAAAGACATCCTACGCGTAGGATGTCTAAAGCAAGAAATTGAAGCCAAATACTGACAATGGGCATAGCAAGGTGTAGTATAGCCTGAGGCAAGCCCCCTAGTCAATTTTGGTCCAAATTGGAGTCGGTTAGATTGATCAAGATCAGCAACAGGCTATCGGAACAGATTTTTGATCCATTGACTAGCTTATAGGTGTCTAAATCAAAAAGTAAAAATAGCTGTGGACTCAGCACATAGAGGGGAATCCATAGTGCAAAAATCCAGGCAAAACAAAGCAGGAGACATCCTACACGTAGGATGTCTACATGGGCCTACTGAAGAGAAAATTTGACTGGGCTTAGATAGTGAGATTCCATTTGGCTTAAGGGTTCCATAACTTCTTTCAGAAGTGAATCTGGACCTTGTTTGTCCATTTGAATTCAGACTTTTTCGCGTAAATTGACCAACATCCGAGGGAATTCCAGTTCCAGAATAGCAGACCTAATCCAGACCATCAGCAGTGTATAAAATACAGAAGTGGTTGAGATTAACTCTCCAGTTATACCAATAATTACTAAGTGTCACCGGAACCGAATAACAGAGATAGACAGCAAAACAGAGGAATAAATCTTTGTATTGATAGTGTTTGATACAACAGAGGAGCAAAATATATATGGGCGCACTCTGTTGTACGGAGCTCGAACCTCCCGACCACCCCGGAGCTTCAATTCGCTTGCATGCAGTGTCTCACTCGCACTCGCACTCGCAGAAGAGAGAATGGTGAATCCCCCCAAAACGCACCACCCGTCCTTCTATTCTCCTCCAAAGGCTTGCGACCTCTTAAAATAGCCGCTTTTCTATTTTTGGCGCTCGGTCGACTTGACTTGCGCGCCAATATACCTGCGAGAACAAGGTAAAAAACACGTGATCGCGAAGCGATCCGTAGAGGTTAGTTTTGTGTGTTTGAAAGACGCAAGTTTATAAAAGACGCAAAAAGACGCAAAAGTGTGTTTGAAAGCCTAAGTGAAGTCCAAAAGTTACTGTGAGTGTTTCTGATAGAGCTGCAGAGCATCAGGAGCATTTCTGTCAGGAAAAAAATTAATTTCAAGCCAGGAGACATCCTACGCGTAGGATGTCTACAGGCTAATCTGGTGGAAATTTTAGGATTTTGAGTTGACCAGTGTGTTCAGAAGGTGGGGTTTACCCTAATTTCAACCGGAAAGTGGAAATTTGACCATATCTTGACAGGATAAGGCCAGATAGACTGAAATTGCGAGACATCCTCCCCAAATTGTGCCAAAGCGTTATTTTAAGACCAAAACCATAAGATGGCTACATGAGCATGACTTGCATGATATATTGAGTGACTAAGAGGGGTTTCATCTCATTTGGGTGAGAAAATTGGGTTCAAAGCGGACTTTAGCACTTTTGATTGAAAAAGATAAGAACATCTAAAATTGGGGACTTTTGAAATCCAAACCAAAATCTAAGCATACCACTGGGTTGCTGACATCAAGGGGAAGGTGTGGGTCAAGTCTGGGGTCAAACAGGCCAAAAAGACATCCTACGCGTAGGATGTCTTCTTTGTGATTTTGCACTCCAAACCAAATTTTGAGCATACCAAAGTGATCAACAACTCAAGGGGAGCCCGTGTTTTGAATTTGAAGCCATTCTGATGAAAAAGACATCCTACGCGTAGGATGTCTAAAGCAAGAAATTGAAGCCAAATACTGACAATGGGCATAGCAAGGTGTAGTATAGCCTGAGGCAAGCCCCCTAGTCAATTTTGGTCCAAATTGGAGTCGGTTAGATTGATCAAGATCAGCAACAGGCTATCGGAACAGATTTTTGATTCATTGACTAGCTTATAGGTGTCTAAATCAAAAAGTAAAAACAGTTGTGGACTCAGCACATAGAGGGGAATCTAAGTGCAAAAATCCAGGCAAAACAAAGCAGGAGACATCCTACACGTAGGATGTCTACGTGGGCCTACTCAAGAGAAAATTTGACTGGGCTTAGATAGTGAGATTCCATTTGGCTTAAGGGTTCCATAACTTCTTTCAGAAGTGAATCTGGACCTTGTTTGTCCATTTGAATTCAGACTTTTTCACGTAAATTGACCAACATCCAAGGGAATTACAGTTCCAGAATAGCAGACCTAATCCAGACCATCAGCAGTGTATAAAATACAGTAGTGGTTGAGATTAACTCTCCAGTTATACCAATAATTATTAAGTGTCACCGGAACCGAATAACAGAGATAGACAGCAAAACAGAGTAAGAAATCTTTGTATTGATAGTGTTTGATACAACAGAGGAGCAAAATATATATGGGCGCACTCTGTTGTACGGAGCTCGAACCTCCCGACCACCCCGGAGCTTCAATTCGCTTGCATGCAGTGTCTCACTCGCACTCGCACTCGCAGAAGAGAGAATGGTGAATCCCCCCAAAACGCACCACCCGTCCTTCTATTCTCCTCCAAAGGCTTGCGACCTCTTAAAATAGCCGCTTTTCTATTTTTGGCGCTCGGTCGACTCGACTTGCGCGGCAATATACCTGCGAGAACAAGGTAAAAAAAACGTGATCGCGAAGCGATCCGTAGAGGTTAGTTTTGTGTGTTTGAAAGACGCAAGTTTATAAAAGACGCAAAAAGACGCAAAAGTGTGTTTGAAAGCCTAAGTGAAGTCCAAAAGTTACTGTGAGTGTTTCTGATAGAGCTGCAGAGCATCAGGAGCATTTCTGTCACGAAAAAAATTAATTTCAAGCCAGGAGACATCCTATGCGTAGGATGTCTACAGGCTAATCTGGTGGAAATTTTGGGATTTTGAGTTGACCAGTGTGTTCAGAAGGTGGGGTTTACCCTAATTTCAACTGGAAAGTGGAAATTTGACCATATCTTGACAGGATAAGGCCAGATAGACTGAAATTGCGAGACATCCTCCCCAAATTGTGCCAAAGCGTTATTTTAAGACCAAAACCATAAGATGGCTACATGAGCATGACTTGCATGATATATTGAGTGACTAAGAGGGGTTTCATCTCATTTGGGTGAGAAAATTGGGTTCAAAGCGGACTTTAGCACTTTTGATTGAAAAAGATAAGAACATCTAAAATTGGGGATTTTTGAAATCCAAACCAAAATCTAAGCATACCACTGGGTTGCTGACATCAAGGGGAAGGTGTGGGTCAAGTCTGGGGTTAAACAGGCCAAAAAGACATCCTACGCGTAGGATGTCTTCTTTGTGATTTTGCACTCCAAACCAAATTTTGAGCATACCAAAGTGATCAGCAACTCAAGGGGAGCCCGTGTTTTGAATTTGAAGCCATTCTGATGAAAAAGACATCCTACGCGTAGGATATCTAAAGCAAGAAATTGAAGCCAAATATTGACAATGGGCATAGCAAGGTGTAGTATAGCCTGAGGCAAGCCCCCTAGTCAATTTTGGTCCAAATTGGAGTCGGTTAGATTGATCAAGATCAGCAACAGGCTATCGGAACAGATTTTTGATCCATTGACTAGCTTATAGGTGTCTAAATCAAAAAGTAAAAACAGTTGTGGACTCAGCACATAGAGGGGAATCCATAGTGCAAAAATCCAGGCAAAACAAAGCAGGAGACATCCTACACGTAGGATGTCTACGTGGGCCTACTCAAGAGAAAATTTGACTGGGCTTAGATATTGAGATTCCATTTGGCTTAAGGGTTCCATAACTTCTTTCAGAAGTGAATCTGGACCTTGTTTGTCCATTTGAATTCAGACTTTTTCGCGTAAATTGACCAACATCCGAGGGAATTACAGTTCCAGAATAGCAGACCTAATCCAGACCATCAGCAGTGTATAAAATAGAGTAGTGGTTGAGATTAACTCTCCAGTTATACCAATAATTACTAAGTGTCACCAGAACCGAATAACAGAGATAGACAGCAAAACAGAGGAAGAAATCTTTGTATTGATAGTGTTTGATACAACAGAGGAGCAAAATATATATGGGCGCACTCTGTTGTACGGAGCTCGAACCTCCCGACCACCCCGGAGCTTCAATTCGCTTGCATGCAGTGTCTCACTCGCACTCGCACTCGCAGAAGAGAGAATGGTGAATCCCCCCAAAACGCACCACCCGTCCTTCTATTCTCCTCCAAAGGCTTGCGACCTCTTAAAATAGCCGCTTTTCTATTTTTGGCGCTCGGTCGACTTGACTTGCGCGCCAATATACCTGCGAGAACAAGGTAAAAAACACGTGATCGCGAAGCGATCCGTAGAGGTTAGTTTTGTGTGTTTGAAAGACGCAAGTTTATAAAAGACGCAAAAAGACGCAAAAGTGTGTTTGAAAGCCTAAGTGAAGTCCAAAAGTTACTGTGAGTGTTTCTGATAGAGCTGCAGAGCATCAGGAGCATTTCTGTCAGGAAAAAAGTTAATTTCAAGCCAGGAGACATCCTACGCGTAGGATGTCTACAGGCTAATCTGGTGGAAATTTTGGGATTTTGAGTTGACCAGTGTGTTCAGAAGGTGGGGTTTACCCTAATTTCAACTGGAAAGTGGAAATTTGACCATATCTTGACAGGATAAGGCCAGATAGACTGAAATTGCGAGACATCCTCCCCAAATTGTGCCAAAGCGTTATTTTAAGACCAAAACCATAAGATGGCTACATGAGCATGACTTGCATGATATATTGAGTGACTAAGAGGGGTTTCATCTCATTTGGGTGAGAAAATTGGGTTCAAAGCGGACTTTAGCACTTTTGATTGAAAAAGATAAGAACATCTAAAATTGGGGACTTTTGAAATCCAAACCAAAATCTAAGCATACCACTGGGTTGCTGACATCAAGGGGAAGGTGTGGGTCAAGTCTGGGGTCAAACAGGCCAAAAAGACATCCTACGCGTAGGATGTCTTCTTTGTGATTTTGCACTCCAAACCAAATTTTGAGCATACCAAAGTGATCAGCAACTCAAGGGGAGCCCGTGTTTTGAATTTGAAGCCATTCTGATGAAAAAGACATCCTACGCGTAGGATGTCTAAAGCAAGAAATTGAAGCCAAATATTGACAATGGGCATAGCAAGGTGTAGTATAGCCTGAGGCAAGCCCCCTAGTCAATTTTGGTCCAAATTGGAGTCGGTTAGATTGATCAAGATCAGCAACAGGCTATCGGAACAGATTTTTGATCCATTGACTAGCTTATAGGTGTCTAAATCAAAAAGTAAAAACAGTTGTGGACTCAGCACATAGAGGGGAATCCATAGTGCAAAAATCCAGGCAAAACAAAGCAGGAGACATCCTACACGTAGGATGTCTACGTGGGCCTACTCAAGAGAAAATTTGACTGGGCTTAGATATTGAGATTCCATTTGGCTTAAGGGTTCCATAACTTCTTTCAGAAGTGAATCTGGACCTTGTTTGTCCATTTGAATTCAGACTTTTTCACGTAAATTGACCAACATCCGAGGGAATTACAGTTCCAGAATAGCAGACCTAATCCAGACCATCAGCAGTGTATAAAATACAGTAGTGGTTGAGATTAACTCTCCAGTTATACCAATAATTACTAAGTGTCACCAGAACCGAATAACAGAGATAGACAGCAAAACAGAGGAAGAAATCTTTGTATTGATAGTGTTTGATACAACAGAGGAGCAAAATATATATGGGCGCACTCTGTTGTACGGAGCTCGAACCTCCCGACCACCCCCGAGCTTCAATTCGCTTGCATGCAGCGTCTCACTCGCACTCGCACTCGCAGAAGAGAGAATGGTGAATCCCCCCCAAAACGCACCACCCGTACTTCTATTCTCCTCCAAAGGCTTGCGACCTCTTAAAATAGCCGCTTTTCTATTTTTGGCGCTCGGTCGACTTGACTTGCGCGCCAATATACCTGCGAGAACAAGGTAAAAAACACGTGATCGCGAAGCGATCCGTAGAGGTTAGTTTTGTGTGTTTGAAAGACGCAAGTTTATAAAAGACGCAAAAAGACGCAAAAGTGTGTTTGAAAGCCTAAGTGAAGTCCAAAAGTTACTGTGAGTGTTTCTGATAGAGCTGCAGAGCATCAGGAGCATTTCTGTCAGGAAAAAAGTTAATTTCAAGCCAGGAGACATCCTACGCGTAGGATGTCTACAGGCTAATCAGGTGGAAATTTTGGGATTTTGAGTTGACCAGTGTGTTCAGAAGGTGGGGTTTACCCTAATTTCAACTGGAAAGTGGAAATTTGACCATATCTTGACAGGATAAGGCCAGATAGACTGAAATTGCGAGACATCCTACCCAAATTGTGCCAAAGCGTTATTTTAAGACCAAAACCATAAGATGGCTACATGAGCATGACTTGCATGATATATTGAGTGACTAAGAGGGGTTTCATCTCATTTGGGTGAGAAAATTGGGTTCAAAGCGGACTTTAGCACTTTTGATTGAAAAAGATAAGAACATCTAAAATTGGGGACTTTTGAAATCCAAACCAAAATCTAAGCATACCACTGGGTTGCTGACATCAAGGGGAAGGTGTGGGTCAAGTCTGGGGTCAAACAGGCCAAAAAGACATCCTACGCGTAGGATGTCTTCTTTGTGATTTTGCACTCCAAACCAAATTTTGAGCATACCAAAGTGATCAGCAACTCAAGGGGAGCCCGTGTTTTGAATTTGAAGCCATTCTGATGAAAAAGACATCCTACGCGTAGGATGTCTAAAGCAAGAAATTGAAGCCAAATACTGACAATGGGCATAGCAAGGTGTAGTATAGCCTGAGGCAAGCCCCCTAGTCAATTTTGGTCCAAATTGGAGTCGGTTAGATTGATCAAGATCAGCAACAGGCTATCGGAACAGATTTTTGATCCATTGACTAGCTTATAGGTGTCTAAATCAAAAAGTAAAAACAGTTGTGGACTCAACACATAGAGGGGAATCCATAGTGCAAAAATCCAGGCAAAACAAAGCAGGAGACATCCTACACGTAGGATGTCTACGTGGGCCTACTCAAGAGAAAATTTGACTGGGCTTAGATAGTGAGATTCCATTTGGCTTAAGGGTTCCATAACTTCTTTCAGAAGTGAATCTGGACCTTGTTTGTCCATTTGAATTCAGACTTTTTCGCGTAAATTGACCAACATCCGAGGGAATTACAGTTCCAGAATAGCAGACCTAATCCAGACCATCAGCAGTGTATAAAATACAGTAGTGGTTGAGATTAACTCTCCAGTTATACCAATAATTACTAAGTGTCACCGGAACCGAATAACAGAGATAGACAGCAAAACAGAGGAAGAAATCTATGTATTGATAGTGTTTGATACAACAGAGGAGCAAAATATATATGGGCGCACTCCGTTGTACGGAGCTCGAACCTCCCGACCACCCCCGAGCTTCAATTCGCTTGCATGCAGCGTCTCACTTGCACTCGCACTCGCACTCGCACTAGCACTCGCAGAAGAGAGAATGGTGAATCCCCCCAAAACGCACCACCCGTCCTTCTATTCTCCTCCAAGAGCTTGCGACCTCTTAAAATAGCCGCTTTTCTATTTTTGGCGCTCGGTCGACTCGACTTGCGCGGCAATATACCTGCGAGAACAAGGTAAAAAAAACGTGATCGCGAAGCGATCCGTAGAGGTTAGTTTTGTGTGTTTGAAAGACGCAAGTTTATAAAAGACGCAAAAAGACGCAAAAGTGTGTTTGAAAGCCTAAGTGAAGTCCAAAAGTTACTGTGAGTGTTTCTGATAGAGCTGCAAAGCATCAGGAGCATTTCTGTCAGGAAAAAAATTAATTTCAAGCCAGGAGACATCCTACGCGTAGGATGTCTACAGGCTAATCTGGTGGAAATTTTGGGATTTTGAGTTGACCAGTGTGTTCAGAAGGTGGGGTTTACCCTAATTTCAACTGGAAAGTGGAAATTTGACCATATCTTGACAGGATAAGGCAAGATAGACTGAAATTGCGAGACATCCCACCCAAATTGTGCCAAAGCGTTATTTTAAGACCAAAACCATAAGATGGCTACATGAGCATGACTTGCATGATATATTGAGTGACTAAGAGGGGTTTCATCTCATTTGGGTGAGAAAATTGGGTTCAAAGCGGACTTTAGCACTTTTGACTGAAAAAGATAAGAACATCTAAAATTGGGGACTTTTGAAATCCAAACCAAAATCTAAGCATACCACTGGGTTGCTGACATCAAGGGGAAGGTGTGGGTCAAGTCTGGGGTCAAACAGGCCAAAAAGACATCCTACGCATAGGATGTCTTCTTTGTGATTTTGCACTCCAAACCAAATTTTGAGCATACCAAAGTGATCAGCAGCTCAAGGGGAGCCCGTGTTTTGAATTTGAAGCCATTCTGATGAAAAAGACATCCTACGCGTAGGATGTCTAAAGCAAGAAATTGAAGCCAAATACTGACAATGGGCATAGCAAGGTGTAGTATAGCCTGAGGCAAGCCCCCTAGTCAATTTTGGTCCAAATTGGAGTCGGTTAGATTGATCAAGATCAGCAACAGGCTATCGGAACAGATTTTTGATCCATTGACTAGCTTATAGGTGTCTAAATCAAAAAGTAAAAACAGTTGTGGACTCAGCACATAGAGGGGAATCCATAGTGCAAAAATCCAGGCAAAACAAAGCAGGAGACATCCTACACGTAGGATGTCTACGTGGGCCTACTCAAGAGAAAATTTGACTGGGCTTAGATATTGAGATTCCATTTGGCTTAAGGGTTCCATAACTTCTTTCAGAAGTGAATCTGGACCTTGTTTGTCTATTTGAATTCAGACTTTTTCGCGTAAATTGACCAACATCCGAGGGAATTACAGTTCCAGAATAGCAGACCTAATCCAGACCATCAGCAGTGTATAAAATACAGTAGTGGTTGAGATTAACTCTCCAATTATACCAATAATTACTAAGTGTCACCAGAACCGAATAACAGAGATAGACAGCAAAACAGAGGAAGAAATCTTTGTATTGATAGTGTTTGATACAACAGAGGAGCAAAATATATATGGGCGCACTCTGTTGTACGGAGCTCGAACCTCCCGACCACCCCCGAGCTTCAATTCGCTTGCATGCAGCGTCTCACTCGCACTCGCACTCGCAGAAGAGAGAATGGTGAATCCCCCCAAAACGCACCACCCGTCCTTCTATTCTCCTCCAAAGGCTTGCGACCTCTTAAAATAGCCGCTTTTCTATTTTTGGCGCTCGGTCGACTCGACTTGCGCGCCAATATACCTGCGAGAACAAGGTAAAAAAAACGTGATCGCGAAGCGATCCGTAGAGGTTAGTTTTGTGTGTTTGAAAGACGCAAGTTTATAAAAGACGCAAAAAGACGCAAAAGTGTGTTTGAAAGCCTAAGTGAAGTCCAAAAGTTACTGTGAGTGTTTCTGATAGAGCTGCAGAGCATCAGGAGCATTTCTGTCAGGAAAAAAGTTAATTTCAAGCCAGGAGACATCCTACGCGTAGGATGTCTACAGGCTAATCTGGTGGAAATTTTGGGATTTTGAGTTGACCAGTGTGTTCAGAAGGTGGGGTTTACCCTAATTTCGACTGGAAAGTGGAAATTTGACCATATCTTGACAGGATAAGGCCAGATAGACTGAAATTGCGAGACATCCTACCCAAATTGTGCCAAAGCGTTATTTTAAGACCAAAACCATAAGATGGCTACATGAGCATGACTTGCATGATATATTGAGTGACTAAGAGGGGTTTCATCTCATTTGGGTGAGAAAATTGGGTTCAAAGCGGACTTTAGCACTTTTGACTGAAAAAGATAAGAACATCTAAAATTGGGGACTTTTGAAATCCAAACCAAAATCTAAGCATACCACTGGGTTGCTGACATCAAGGGGAAGGTGTGGGTCAAGTCTGGGGTCAAACAGGCCAAAACGACATCCTACGTGTAGGATGTCTTCTTTGTGATTTTGCACTCCAAACCAAATTTTGAGCATACCAAAGTGATCAGCAACTCAAGGGGAGCCCGTGTTTTGAATTTGAAGCCATTCTGATGAAAAAGACATCCTACGCGTAGGATGTCTAAAGCAAGAAATTGAAGCCAAATACTGACAATGGGCATAGCAAGGTGTAGTATAGCCTGAGGCAAGCCCCCTAGTCAATTTTGGTCCAAATTGGAGTCGGTTAGATTGATCAAGATCAGCAACAGGCTATCGGAACAGATTTTTGATCCATTGACTAGCTTATAGGTGTCTAAATCAAAAAGTAAAAATAGCTGTGGACTCAGCACATAGAGGGGAATCCATAGTGCAAAAATCCAGGCAAAACAAAGCAGGAGACATCCTACACCTAGGATGTCTACATGGGCCTACTGAAGAGAAAATTTGACTGGGCTTAGATAGTGAGATTCCATTTGGCTTAAGGATTCCATAACTTCTTTCAGAAGTGAATCTGGACCTTGTTTGTCCATTTGAATTCAGACTTTTTCGCGTAAATTGACCAACATCCGAGGGAATTACAGTTCCAGAATAGCAGACCTAATCCAGACCATCAGCAGTTTATAAAATAGAGTAGTGGTTGAGATTAACTCTCCAGTTATACCAATAATTACTAAGTGTCACCGGAACCGAATAACAGAGATAGACAGCAAAACAGAGGAAGAAATCTTTGTATTGATAGTGTTTGATACAACAGAGGATCAAAATATATATGGGCGCACTCCGTTGTATGGAGCTCGAACCTCCCGACCACCCCCGAGCTTCAACTCGCTTGCATGCAGCGTCTCACTCGCACTCGCACTCGCACTCGCACTCTCACTCTCACTCGCACTCGCACTCGCACTCTCACTCGCACTCGCACTCGCACTCGCACTCGCAAAACAGACAATGGTGAATCCCCCCAAAACGCACCACCCGTCCTTCTATTCTTCTCCAAAAGCTTGCGACCTCTTAAAATAGCCGCTTTTCTATTTCTGGTGCTCGGTCGACTCGACTTGCGCGCCAATATACCTGCGAGAACAAGGTAAAAAAAACGTGATCGCGAAGCGATCCGTAGATGTTAGTTTTGTGTGTTTGAAAGACGCAAGTTTATAAAAGACGCAAAAAGACGCAAAAGTGTGTTTGAAAGCCTAAGTGAAGTCCAAAAGTTACTGTGACTGTTTCTGATAGAGCTGCAGAGCATCAGGAGCATTTCTGTCAGGAAAAAAATTAATTTCAAGCCAGGAGACATCCTACGCGTAGGATGTCTACAGGCTAATCTGGTGGAAATTTTGGGATTTTGAGTTGACCTGTGTGTTCAGAAGGTGGGGTTTACCCTAATTTCAACTGGAAAGTGGAAATTTGACCATATCTTCACAGGATAAGGCCAGATAGACTGAAATTGCGAGACATCCTACCCAAATTGTGCCAAAGCGTTATTTTAAGACCAAAACCATAAGATGGCTACATGAGCATGACTTGCATGATATATTGAGTGACTAAGAGGGGTTTCATCTCATTTGGGTGAGAAAATTGGGTTCAAAGCGGACTTTAGCACTTTTGACTGAAAAAGATAAGAACATCTAAAATTGGGGACTTTTGAAATCCAAACCAAAATCTAAGCATACCACTGGGTTGCTGACATCAAGGGGAAGGTGTGGGTCAAGTCTGGGGTCAAACGGGCCAAAAAGACATCCTACGCGTAGGATGTCTTCTTTGTGATTTTGCACTCCAAACCAAATTTTGAGCATACCAAAGTGATCAGCAACTCAAGGGGAGCCCGTGTTTTGAATTTGAAGCCATTCTTATGAAAAAGACATCCTACGCGTAGGTTGTCTACAGCAAGAAATTGAAGCCAAATACTGACAATGGGCATAGCAAGGTGTAGTATAGCCTGAGGCAAGCCCCCTAGTCAATTTTGGTCCAAATTGGAGTCGGTTAGATTGATCAAGATCAGCAACAGGCTATCGGAACAGATTTTTGATGCATTGACTAGCTTATAGGTGTCTAAATCAAAAAGTAAAAACAGTTGTGGACTCAGCACATAGAGGGGAATCCATAGTGCAAAAATCCAGGCAAAACAAAGGAGGAGACATCCTACACGTAGGATGTCTACGTGGGCCTACTCAAGAGAAAATTTGACTAGGCTTAGATAGTGAGATTCCATTTGGCTTAAGGGTTCCATAACTTCTTTCAGAAGTGAATCTGGACCTTGTTTGTCCATTTGAATTCAGACTTTTTCGCGTAAATTGACCAACATCCGAGGAGCAAAATATATATGGGCGCACTCTGTTGTACGGAGCTCGAACCTCCCGACCACCCCCGAGCTTCAATTCGCTTGCATGCAGCGTCTCACTCGCACTCGCACTCGCAGAAGAGAGAATGGTGAATCCCCCCAAAACGCACCACCCGTCCTTCTATTCTCCTCCAAAAGCTTGCGACCTCTTAAAATAGCCGCTTTTCTATTTTTGGCGCTCGGTCGACTCGACTTGCGTGCCAATATACCTGCGAGAACAAGGTAAAAAAAACGTGATCGCGAAGGGATCTGTAGAGGTTAGTTTTTTTTTTTTTTAATTTTTATTTTTATAAAGTCCACAATTTTTCAGCTGTCTTCAACTGAACATAACTCCCAAACGGAGCCAAAACAGCCCAAGTCCGTACCATACAATCTTGTTGCCCTCGCTGCGCTCTTCGACGGCTATGTGAGGGAAAATTTCCATAGCCTGCTCCGATTTGCTGAAAATCAACCTGCAAAACAGCATTTTCTACAAAAACGATGCAAAAACAGCAAATCCATCTTTTTTCTTAATCTTTGGCCTTCAACGAGCATCAAAACATCAAAATCTCTAAAGACTCAAGGAACCAAAGTTGTTCCTTATAACGCAGGCTTCAATCGCTTCATACATCACTTTTTCAAAATCCCACGTTAACGCCTTCAAAAATGCCCCAGAAAGTGCCTTCTCGGATCAAAAAATTTTATCGGACGAAACCAATCCACACATCCTTCTACACAGTGGACTAACTTTAAAATGACAAAAACTTCCTAGAAAACAAAATTTATTACTAAAACACCTCGAAATCAAGTCTTGTTACACTAAGATAACCTCTAGCAGATTAATGCTTTGATTTGATTGCCAAAATTAAACGCTTGTGTACAGGTATATTCAGCAACAAAGCAAGAAGTTGTGCGAACACTGATCCTTTGCCAGGTGAGTGGTTGGAATTGTGATAAATTGCATTGATAAGTTTGATGAGTTTAAGATCAGGAAGGTACATTTTTAGAGACCAGAAGGTGGCAGGTGACCAAGGTAGCTTAGTGTCCACTGAGGAGAGTGTAACTCAGGCAAGACTAGATCCACTAGCACCGATTATTGAGGAAGGTAGTGATACTGACACTTCGTCAGACAAATCTTTCTTCATGATGGATAGTCAACAGCCAGGAGGTTTCACCTATGATGGACCAATGCCAGGAGGAAGCACCTCCTTAAATCCTTTGAATGATTCCAAGCTCACTGTGATCTTCTTAGAGGGAACAAACTCGAGGGGAGTCCTAGTCTATTCTGACTATCAAGGATGCAAGTGCATTTGTATCAAAGAGAGGCCAGCACAGAGATTGGAGATAACTCGAGTCTATGATGGTGGAGATAGATTCCGAGACCACTATTTAATAGTTAGTAACCCTGAAGATTACAACAGATATGGAGATAATGTTGCGAAAGGGAAAATGGTTTCAGAAGCTCAAGAACCGCCACCAAACATTGATTGGCTTGGAGCTATTTTTATGTATGATAAGAAAACAACCAAGGTTCCAACATATAATGAGAATGTGGGAATCTACAAGCATGAGAGTGAAGGTATAGTCGCTTACTTTTGTAGCAGAGAACCATACGTAAACGAATTAAACAAAGACAACGTTCTTTACTTATTCTCTTATGAAACTGCTATGGGGAAGGGTATAGTTTTTGTTGATAGATACGGGCGAGAATCCAATATATTCTCCCAGAGGAGGTAGAAAGGGCAACAGGTCCAAGAGCATCAGCATATGGCCCTGAGGAAGTGCCAAGAGCCACCTACACCCCAAGCAAGTCAACGAATCCTTTTTCAAAAGATTATGATGCTACCTCACATTCCCACCCACCTCAGGCATTCAACAACCAAAACCAACCAGCAAACCAGCCATCATTGCAGACATGGCTCCGACAGAGTGCAACAATGGAACAAGACCGAAGCCGAGATGGTTATCAAGCCGCACGAGGGCTAAGGGATTTGCAAGAACCACCACTCTATTCAAGGTATCAAGGAGAGAGTAAGCCAAAGACTCAAGGGTCAACAGAGCCTGGAGGGCCACCCTTAGAACCATCTCTGGCGAGAACTGTTAGAAATTATGGCTTAGGAGCACCACTGGAGAGGAACCAGCCTACTACCAAAGACCTGAGGAAGCATATCGATTAGGACGTGGAGATCCAATGATGAGGTTTGTAGACCATCGGAGAATTAGACCTTCTCAAGTGCAAAAATGGGTAAACAAGAAATACACATGAAACAGAGACCCAAGAGATCATGTAGAAGCCTTTGTAATGTGACAGATAACTCAAAAATTGGTTTGGAAAGACTTCTTTGCGTTTTTTGACAATTTTCAAAGTTGTCCTTGATCATTTGAGCTTATACTTAAAATGTGGCATGTAATAGGTGTGGACAAATGATAGGTGAAGTGAAGGCATCATTTTCAAGCCAAAAAAAGTACAAAAGTAAATAATCGTGATTATTTACACCAGTCAACTTTTTTGCTAAACTTGAGAATTTTTTGACCTAAACAAATTCAATACACCTAAAACAAGTCCTAAATTCAATTCGGCAAAGTTTTGTCGTGTTGGCAGCATCACTTTGTGCTTTGTCGACTCTGAAATCACCAGTTTTTGTGACTAGATGGCCTGGCTTGTGGAGTAGCTTAGTCACTTCTGAAGCTATGGACTTGTCCGCTACATAGTATTAAAGCTACCCATCAAGTTTTGGCCCATTTGGAGTCAGTTTGACTTCATATGTCAAATTTGACGCTTTGTAGCCTTCAAGTTATTTTTTGCTTTTTGAGAGCTTGCCTTGACTGTTTTCATGAAACCATCCATGTACATTGTGTATAGACCCAGTCTATAAGCTGTCTGTGGAGTTAGAATCCAATTTTGGCACCTGGCAAAAACCTAACTTTTCTACTTAGGACCCCCTTGACCCCAGTTGAATTGTCATCTGGTGATATATAAGTGTTCTATTACATAGGGACATGCTACAGTTCAAGTCTCGTCCAATTTGGTTGAGCTGACAAGCCGCTATGGTCAATTTTTGGTCATAGGACTTCGTACATTGCTCGATTTCTAGGGTTTTTTCCTTGAGCCTAGACTTGCTACCGGCCATTTAGAATTGATAATTGATAAGCATAGAACTTACCCCTCATGTCTCCTGTGAGACAATGCTGTAAAAGGACGAGTGTGGACTCCGAAAATCGCGCACGAAGAAGGTCGAGAGCTCTCTTCTCCGAGGGCGACTAGTGGAAATGAGGTGATTTTGGGCTACCTTGGATATCTATACTCGGAATTCACAACTATTTTTTCCCAAATTCCGTTGTTAGTCCTATTAGGTTGTGAAATCTATGTTAGACTCAAAAATTTCTTCAATTGGATTCCGGTAGCTCATTGTGCAAGAATTTGCGAAAGTGGCATTGGCAGCATAATATAGGCTTCCTGCTTTCATCTGCCAATTTGATTGAATTTTTTTGTGCCAGTACGCCTTGTCCTTTTGATCATTAGTGTATCTTCAGTTCTTCCATATGAGCTTATTTGCTATTTATTATTAATTTTTGACCCGTTTATTAAAAAAATCAAACAAAATAACAAAATGAGCTAAAAAAGCAAAGTGAAAATCCAATAATTAAGAAAATCCATTGAAAAAAACAGCTTTATTTATTTGGTGGATTTCTCTATTTTTAAGCCCCAATGTCAAGAAAAAGGATGCAAAATTAACCAAAAAAGACCATTTTTTATGATTTCTGATAGTATATACACTATTTATACTCATTGGGGAGATGTTATCAGATAAATTTTCCTTGTTGATGATTTTTAAAGGGAATTATTAGGTAATTTTACAAAAAATCACACGTTAACATCAAACTTTTTCCTCCCTCTCCAAACATTGCCCTTAATAACTTAGTTCCCTTCCACCCCTCCTAGATGGCGTACTCCGAGACGACTCTGTCCATGGGTTGAACAATTGTGTCTATGCATAGCCTAGATTGGATCTACCATGCTTTGAAGATCAATGCAATTCAAACCATTATGTTGTGCAAGAGTTAAGTCTTGAGTAATTACTTCAAGGGTTTCTGATGTCAAGGTTTTCTTTTTGCTGTCTTCCAAAAGGCAAATCTTGTAGCTTGTGTGCAATTTTCTTTATTGTACCGTCAGGATGTTTTGGCACACTGATTTCCTAAGTTGTTGGTATCAATAATGATGGTTGTTGAGCTTTTACTCGCCATTGGTATCTTGGTTTGTTTTGGTCCGAATGTTGTGGTTGATTGTTTTGAGACTTAACCCTCCACTTCTTCATCGTTTTTACAGTTGGTGGAGAAGATAAGTGCTCCTTTTTCTTCCAAATCCATTTTGTGTGCTCCTCTTTGTGTTTTGAACCTTGGAACTATCTTTGGTACAATCGATGATGTTTGGACACCTAAATTTGAATCGGCTTGCCTTTAAGTTGTACCTTTGGTACCTAAATTTTCCTAACTCCTTGCATGCTACCTGTAGCATTTTCTTGTCTATAGGATGTAGAAGATTGATTGCTTTGTGGTTTGCTCTGTTGGCAACCCCCTTTCCATTGCTCTTTGCTTGGTGCAATTGGAACAATGAGTTGTCCGCCTTTAGGTGATAGCTTGAGTTGATTGGTATCCCAATTTGGTACTGCCTTGTACATCCTCATCCATCACATTCCAAGAATCATTGTTTCATTCATGTGTTCCTCTGGTAAGCATACACACTAATGAGGGAATGGAAATCCATGTACTATCACATTTAAGTTGACTACTCTCAATATCGGTGTTGGGTTCTTGCTGCATCCTTCAATAGTCAATATTTCTGTCGTTAAAGACTGACTTGTTTCTTTTTTGTACGTGGAATAACTGATTGCATTTACTCGAGCTCCTCTATCGACCAATGCATTTGTGCTATGATTGTTCAGTTGTGTTTGATGCGAAGGTCCATTCCATCTAACCATTCATCATCTGTTGACAGTGCATCCTTCTGTAATTCCCATAGTCGGTCATCTGCTGGCTCTAGAGTGTTGATGGGAATAGGTATTTGTTGATTTTTGAGAGCATCTTTACTTTTGAGTACTCAAAGCTTCCTCTTGGGCTTCATCAATAACCTGCTGGCATTTTGTCTTTATTTTCTTTGCTGCATGAATCTTTTCTAGTAATTCATTGGTTAGTGGAAAATAGTACTTCTTTAAATGGCATCCACTGATCCAATCAGCCATTGGTTCACCATCTAGGTTGGACAACTTAACTACTCCACTTGGAGATACATCTTCAATGATAAACGGTCCATTTCCCTTTTTCTTAAACTTGGGAATGTGTTGTTTAAGGGAATAGACTAAACCCAAGTCCCTTTTTTGGAATGTATTTTGTAACTAGATGGGAATCAAAAAACTATTTTTGTTTTCTCTTTTGTGCATAGATGTGAGCTATAGTTGTTAGCATTTTCTCATCAAGATTTTCTAAATCTTCAAGTCTCTCTGACAATTTTGGCCAGTCCACTTAAGATCCTTTACTACTCTAGTTTCAGCAATAGAAATTCTATCGGCAATATGGCATCAAGACCATAAACAATATTAAAGGGTGTAGTATTTAAAGTTGTCTTGAATGAAACTCTATAAGCCCATAGAGCAGCATGGACATTCATTTTCCAATTTGTCCATCCTGGAACTAACCACTTTGGTCAAGACCGAGCTAAGAATTTTATTTGTATGCTCAGCTTGTCCATTTCCCTGTACAAGGATTGTACATCCATGTCCATACCAGGAGGTAGATTGTTTAACCAGACTTCCTCTATAGGAGCTGACTTCAAAGTTAGGCTCCCATCACTGATCTCTCTAACTTTTTTTCATAAGTGTCCCGATGAGTCCTCTTCTACAAATGAAATTCCGTATAAGGCATCTTCGCTGTCAGGCACTATGAGTTCTGGTTCTTTAGTTTCAAGGTGGGGTTCTACCACCACTTCGGATTTCTCTTTACTGGTTCCTACCACAAGCTCTTTAGGTTTTGCCATACTCTCGAGCTTGGGTTTTTGTTTTTTCAGCATCTCTTGAGTAATTCTTACTAAATTTTGATCAGATTCAAGCTTAGCTACTTCCATATCTGGAGAAGGATAGTTTTTCCATTTGTTTTCCATGTTTTGGCTTGCTTTAAGCCCCGCTTGGTAAGCTTCTGAAGCTACATTAATTGGCTCAAAAATTTTGTCTACCAAAATTGATCCTCCAGATTTCACAGTGGTTTCCTTGACTTTGCTTTGAGTTTCTTTCATTTTTTCATGGAATGGTTTCTTTGCTTTCTCCTCCATTTCAGTCCTTTGTTTCTATTTTATCATCTGATACCTTTTGCTTCTGCTTCTCTTGGTCTTTTGAGAGGAAATTTTGAAATTCTCCAAATTATCAAAGGAGTTATGTTTCTTTTTCTTAGCATGGGCTCTGGTGATTACCTTGATTGGAACAATAGGTTCACTCTCGGATGAGCTACTAGGTATCACTTGGAGTACGTTCATATTGTTTCCCTTGTTTAAAGTATTTTTTGGATAATCTTCAGGTAACTGTCCTCTCTTATTGCAACATTGCAAAGATTCAATTGGCTTAATGTTCTTGTCAGGCTCCGAGCATTCATTTTTCCAATGATCATCTACACAAAAATTGTGATAGTTTCTAGTTCTTGGCTTAATCATGGGTCTTACCATTGGAGGTCTAACACCTTCATTAGCTCTACATAGTACATTGATGCAAGCTCTGGTGTGTTATAAGTCATATGTTCTTCCATTGGTGGGGGATGTGAATTATACCAGTCTCCTTCTACCATTACTATAGATGGACTAGGCTCAACATAGGGTGTAACTGACACTAGTGCTTGCTCATCTATGACTCCCTCTAAATGCATGTACTTTATAGGCAATGCATTATGTCCAGGATATGGCTCGGTTGTTGACCCAACACGGGTTGAGGTCTTTCCATACCCATCAGTGGTCTTTGAGCTGATGCCATATTAGGATGATATATGTACATGGGTTGTCCTTGTGGCCTCATAGGCACGTATTGAACATTTTTGTCATACTTTGATCAGTAATAGCACTCATTGGTTTCATGGTTGGTCCCTTTATCCTCAATTGCACACCATTTTTGCGCCCTAATTGGTTGTCCCTGTTGAGATATCCCTTACCATGGCCCCCTCATAGGTGCTTTTTGCAGTCTATTCATCATGTCATTCATCCTTTTGAGCATGTCTTGTATGGTTGTAAGCAATGTTGCAGCAGCCGTTCCCACTTGTGCTGGTTTGGTGAATGTTGTTTCTCACTTAGACTATCCTTAGGGACATCTTCTTCATTGAGAATATCACAATTTTCTCCTAAGTCAATAGCATCTAACACACACTCTTCTAGGGTCATATGTTTCTTGCTCTACAATATAGCATGAAGTTCTTTGTTTAGCAATCCCTCTAGAAACAATGATACTAGTCTTTCTTATGCATGCATCTCTAGCTCTGGGCATCTTGCAATGTATTGCTTCATTCCAGTTGCACTATCCCTAACAGACTCACCTTGTTTCTGTTTGAAGCTATAGATTTGAGCTACCGTATTGTGTTTGATCCCTGTTTTGGAACATGTAGCTACAAATCCTTGAGCTAATGTATTTAAGTCCATGATTGACCTTGGTGGAATGTTTTGGAACCATGTCAGTGGTTTTCCTTCTAATGTCATTCCAAACCCCTCGAACTGAGTATGAAAATCAAATATGCGTTCTGATCTTAGCACTTGCTTAAAGCTCGCTAAGTGTTCATATGGATCCCCAGATTCAGTGTATTTTTTGACCCATTTTTGAAAATCATCTGGTCTGATACATCTATTTGGTTCAACTCCCGGTCTCCTGGCAGTTGATCCTGTTTTGAGTCCTTCAAACCAGTCTGTCAAAAGCAATGACTCATGTAGCCCTGGACTGGCTCTAGTGTCACCCGGTTTTCTTTGTGATGAGGTAGTTTCTAATTTCTTAACATTACTCTCAAAAGATCTCTCGCGGAGTTCATCTCTTGGAATAGTTTCTGGTCCTTGGCCTCATATCCAATCCCTTATGGAGTACCCTTGGTATTTGGTTTGCTCCACCTCATCAGGAGTCATCATAACAAAGTTATTGTTATAACAATCCCTAAATAGGTAGGTTGGTAGATCTGATGAACCCTTGTCTTTGATTTTGAAGATATAAATGATCTTCATGGGTGTTAGCTGTCTTGATTTGACTTGAGAAGTCCATAGAAGATCTTTGACGTTTCTATCCTCCCAACAATGACTCCGATCCTAGAATTATCTGTGCTAAGCCGTTTCAGAGGTTCAAATCAACTTGATCGTATCCCTCAAATTCTAAAGTTGGTGGTCCTTCTCTTGTTGCCATATCTAGAATTATGGTATTTACTTCTAACCCCCATTTGTCGATCACGTCAGGCTTTTCAACTTGTAAAAACTAATTTCCGTTTTAATCCATATACATTTTTTCTTGTTTGTTCGCCTTGATTTCCTCTTCAAACTCTTGGTCATGGTCATCAATGCGAATGGCATACTCTTCATTAGGATCCAGGTAAGCATGAGCTCCATGGCAATTAGTCTTATAGAAAGAGAGTATGTGCTTATATCGCATGTCGTTCTGATTTTTGAATGAGTCAAATAGGAAAACATTTCAGATGTTGATTCTGAAAAAGTGTCTGAGACTTCTTGAAAGATAGTGTCCAAGTGATCTCCTTGGTTCACACTCTCTTCAGTGGATACTCTACTAGAGGTCTTGCCAAATATGCCTTGATTTGCTAGTATACAACCAAATCTAAGGTTCATATAGAGTTGTGAAGCCCTGGATAGAGTACTTACCGTTGGATTGACTTGTTGTCAACTTATTCCACTTGACTTGATTGCAACTTCTATCAATCTTTCAATTCCTTGTATGCAACCTAATTCCTATATCAATTTTAATCAAGCTAGCTATTCTTTCACAAAGACTATACAATTTTTGCTAACTATTGTGACTGGTCTAATTGTATCTCTTCAAATCAAGCTATGTGAGTCAGCAATTGAGACTTTCAAATTCTACTTTTGCAAAAAGCCAAGGGACTAGTCTACCCCCTGGAAACTGAGTGAACATGTACTAGTCTGGATCCAATTGAATCCAAAATTGCCGGGTGGCCTTGTATTATGTTGGTCTAACACTATACAAGTTCAAAAGTCAAAAAGTCTATCTCTATCTATCAGTAGTAAATAATCACGATTATTTACATTTCTTAGTTGTTTGCACTTTTTGGCTTGATTTGCCAAGAATTCAACTTTTTAAGGTCTTTGGACAAGTTTCACTAAGTTTGAACAAAATTTGCTCAAGTTATCAACTCTTTTGTGTCCGACAGACTCAGATTTCAAGAATCTGGCTTAAGTCTCACTTTTATGATCTAAATTTCACCAAAGTTGATTTGTGTTGTTTGCTTGATATGCTTGACCTTGTGGTATACTCAAATGTGCAAAAATGTCTAATTTTGTAGCAGCTAAAAATAATTGTGATTATTTACTCATGCTATTTTTATGCAAGTTTGTTGGACGGATATGCTGCGACGGACGTCAGCACAGCGAGAACTCACCTAACAAAATTTGTCAGCTACGGACGAATCTCGACCCGCAGGCGCGTGGAAGCAAGCATAAGGTGTCAACCTACACTCGACCGACTCTTAACTAATTCCTACAGAGGTCTCTACCAATTGTCCAAGTCACAGCCTTCAAGAGTGCATAAGAGGAAACTTCCTACAACGCTGTATAGAGCCGAACACCCATCAAACAATCTTGAAACACCACAGAACTTTATGGAGACCCTACTTACACCAATAGGTCGCTCTCCCTAAGGTCTATGAATCAAAACCTCAACCCAAAACACCCGGTGCAAAATCACGTAGGATGTCTGGCCAAACTTTGCAGGTCTTCGTTTCCAAAATCTAAAGTGCCTAATGTGTATCTCTACTCAATGTGAACGCGTGGATATGCTGCAATGCAAAATCAGACAACGTATGCTCACCAAATCACCAGATGAAGCTCATAGAAGGAGCTCGCAAAACCGGACCGTACGCGCACAATGTAGGTATCGGTGCGTAGCTCTCGTCAGGGGCAACACGTTGCACTTCTCCACACTCGATTCCAACCACCGGTGCACACGTAGTGTCAAGATGAAGCTCACACTCTCTCTCGTACACAGTACGCTCACTCACAGACTTCAAAACTTCTTTTTAAAAAATGACAAAAGGTTTTTTCATTAAGGTCAAAAAGTGGTATAAATACCTTACAATTCTCAAACCCTAAAGTTCCAAATCGACCATCTACTCAATCTAACTATCAAAATTGGGATACAATCTGGAAACTTTTGTAAACCCCAATATTTACAAGGTGAAAAATCGGGTTTCCTCAATAAATGAATAATTACAAAAAATGATAATCTTCCGAGTAGTCAAGTTTCGTGGGGTGTGTCCAGCTTCTAACACTCCCCCCTTCCTTGCTCATGTCGTCCCCAACATGGCCGTTGGCCTGCTTCTTCATCGTATGTTTTTGCGCATCTTGATCAGTGATTCGTATCTTTCATGTAGATTCATCATTGTTGGGCCGAAAATATCAGTGTTTATTGTGAAGAAGCTGCTGTAGAACGCTTCTTCAAAGGCCTGGAGGTGATAGGATGGTAGAAACATCATCCTTTGACAAAACACATGTATCACCTCCTTGGAAGGCTGACCAGACAGATCATAGACACATCTATAAGTATCTTGGAAGAAGAAGATATTGTATGTCACCTGGCCTGGTTTGAATGTCTTAAATACTGCTAAAAGAGTTTTGCAGATTTTCTTCATCATGATGCACGTAAGGTCACGTGAGCCAGTGAACAATTTGATGGCACCCGTTAGGGTTTTCACCATGTATTGGACACTTATTCTCTCACCTGCCTTCAAGCCCGACAGCTTAAGATAATTCAGCTAAGTGGGATGCCTCCTTTGTAATATCTCATGTGCCTTCCACGTCCTGATCCTTGGTAGAGGACAAAAGCTGAGGTTGTCTCTGATGTTTTTTGGCACCTCTACCAAATGGATTAGGTATTGTGGGTACTTTGTCAGCCATGCCTTCCTCCATTTTGGCTGAGAGTCAACTATTAACCTGGCTCCTTTTGGCTGGGAGATATCTGCGTTGTAGAGTGGCACTATCGGCTCTTCTCTAATCCTCTTATTGATGGTGGCGGCTTCATATTTTAGCAAAGGATATGGGAGAGAGGGTTGAATCCATTTGCGCCTGAGGTTGCTAGCGTTGATCTTTTGGATAGTCATGGATTTGAAAACCCTCTGCTCCCATTCCAAGTCTTCCTTAGTCGTCTCTCTGATCTCCACCTCTATTGCCTTACGCAGCTTTTCTTCCTCTTCCTGTGTCAGATCTTGTGGCTCTTGAGAGGATCCTACTAGGATTTCCTCTTGCATAGGTGTGTCCAAAGGATCTGCCACATTTTCTAAATCTATGCCTTCATTGGCCGTTGGCCCTGTGCCTTCTTGCTCTCCGGCTTGCTGTCCTCTCAGCTCCTCAATCTGCTTTAGGAGTTTCTGTTTTTCTGTTTCAGCTTCTTCTCCCATATTCACGAGGAGGTCGTTTAACTCGGCGTTTATCTTCTCCGCCTCTGCGAGCTTTCTTTTGACACTTTCTATTTCCTCTTGCATGGCTTTTTGTTCTTCTTCCATTCGTGTTTTCATAACAATTGACCCTTCTGCCATCATCAATCGTTTCTTTTTCTCTAGAGTCAACTCCTCCTGAAGTTCTTGCATCTGTTCTTCATAAATTTGGCTTTCCATAGTGATGTGAGTCGAGCTAGTAGCTCTGACTCTAGCAGGAGATGCTCGTAGCCTCTAGATGGTTTGTTCTTTCACTTTAAGTTGGTTCTTAAGCTCAAGGACCTCATCTTGGCTAGCTTCTTGATATATCTCCAACTTTTCTTTGGCGTTTTGCATTGCTTCAGCTTCTTTGGATTCCTCAGCCAGCTGTAGGGTCAGGTTATCCATTTCCCTCTCGGCATCTATCAATGATTTGCTGAGTTGCTTACACTCCTCTTTGACTCCTTGCATTCTTTGGGCTGCTACCTGATTTTTTTTTTCCATTTCATGGCATCTTTGCAATGCCCCTGCTAGGCTGGCCTGTAGCTCTGCTTCTCTCTCTTTCTGCCTTTGACTTTGTCTTTGTAAAGAGTCTACCTCCAGCTTTATCTTCATTTCAGTGGCCTTGAGAGCTACCATCTCACTTTCTGAGGCCATGGACTCTGCTCTTAACCCGGTTAACTTCATCATCACCACATCCCAATCGTTGGATGGCGGGTGCAGGTCCACTGTATCTGTGGCCATCTCTTTCAGTTCTACTAACCTGATGCTTTGTATTTGTTCCTTAGGCCCTGTGCTTGCCAGGTTGAATGCGACTGTGGCAACCTCTTCTTTTGTGTATCCTGTAGTTAGCAGGTATAAAAATGTGTTGTATGCTTCATTTGGCTTTGTCTCCTCACTCTTGGGTTTAGCCTCTTCCTTTGGTTCCTGCTCTTGGCTCTGCTCTTGCTTAGCCTCTTCTTGTTCTGCAGGTTTGTCTTGTTCCTCTTTGTCTTCTTGTGGAGGGCTACGAGGAGGTGGTGAGGGCGGTGGGCTCGCGGTAGAGATGTAGGCTTTTTCTTTAAATCTCGGTCTACCTTAGTCTTCCTTTCTCTCTCTTGGCTCTCCTGCTCCTCCAGCAGTTTCTATCGTACCTGCTCCACTTCCTCTTCTGTAAAAGGTACATGCGGGATATTTTCTGATGCGGCATCCAGAATCTCAAAATTTTTAATATAATCTTCGAATCTGTCCCTTTGTACCCTTCGGGATGATCCCAACATTGCTTCTAGAGATGGCTTCCAAAGTTCACTCAAATCGCCATCAGCCGCTCTCCATCAGCCGCTCTAGTCTTGCCGCCTTTTGTGACTTTGTCTCTTTTTCCGGCACTTGGGCAAATTATTTCTTTCCCTTCTTTTGCTCTGGCTGCTCTTCTTGAACAGGCTCTAGCCATCTTTTCAATCTTGTGGCAACCCTTGGTGCTTTTTGTGGCTCGTCTTCATTATCTTCTTTGAGCCTCAGCTAGTCGTTTTGTGATGGAGGGTCAAGCCATCTTCCTTTTGCGTGCAATGCCCCATAAATCACCTTAGTGATTAGTTCTCCTGGCACAATATATGTGGGATTCTTGTTACCCATATTCACTAGGTTGTCATGTATATATGCTCCATAATTGATTATCTTTGGAGTGCTCTTCATCATTGCCCAAGTGCATGTCGTGGCAATTGCTCCTGGCGGCATTCTGTACTTTTGTGGCCTCTTCGTACACATATGGAAGTATTGGTTGTACAACTGACTCATGATTGCCACTTTTGGGTTGGCAATATCTTCAAAAGTGTAGTTACCTTTCTTCTCAGTGTACACCTTGACATCATCTCTTCTTTTAGTTACACTATCCCCCTTGTTGGAGAGGTCTAGTGCATCTGCTACAACTTGCTCGGTGATGACTATTTCTGTTTCTCCCCTGCCTTGTAGATCGGTTACTCTGGCCACTCCGTCTTCTTTTATTGTTGTTACAAATTCCCAGACTCTCTTTATGTCAACCCCCGCCGGCACTGCTTCAAAATAGTTGTGGAGATCAATCTTCTCCAAGTACCCGGCCATCTTGCTTCTTACGAACTCATTGAGTTCCCGCGGTAGCATTGGTAGCTCGATCACATTTCCTTCAGTGTCTTTGAACACTCCTTGGTAGATCTTTAGGTCGTTGGACTCTAGCAGATCTTCTTGGATCCATGTGTTGGTGGGCTTTAGTGTTCCTTCTGGTATGACGAAGGGCTCCACTTCTTCTAGGTAATCCTTAAATGGTCATTCTTTTCTTCTTTGCTGGTGACTTCGCGGCTGCCATAGATCCTGTTGCACTCAGTAGTCCGAAGTTAGCATTTTTTCCATATTAGCTGAGAAACTGAGTTTTAACTATCCAAATGACTTGAAATTGAAAATAAAGCTTAAAAGGAACTTGCGAAACTGTGCATGTGCTCACAATGCAATTCTGGCCAAAAATTTCCATTTAGATATCCTACATGTAGGATGTCTTTTTCATCAGAATTGGTTGATACTTGACATGCTGGTAGTCCTTGGCCTATGGAACATGGTTATATGCTTGGATATGGATTTGGATATCAAAAAGTGGATTTTTTGGGCTGATTCAAGCTTTAGGTCACAAATTGGGTAGAAAGTCCATAACAGGTAGCAAGTGATGTCCAAATGGGTTGAAAATTGGTATATGGGCTCATTGCACCATGGTATTGGCTCCCATGATGTCACTCTTTGCACAGAAGGTCTAAATTATGCTGGAGACATCCTACGCGTAGGATGTCTATTTCATCAAAATGGCATGGGATTTGTTCTGTGGGTAGTCCTTGGCCTATGGTACGTGGCTATGCTCTTGGATATGGATTTGGACAGGATTGATGCTTGTAAGAGCCTGTGTAGTGTTTTTGGGCTCAAAAAGTGTATCTTGAAGGTGTTGGGGGTCAAAATTGATTAGAATGGCTTCAAAATTGGTATATGAGCTCTTGATGATGATGTGATTGGATCTGGAATGGACAAACATCCTCTGCAGGCCAAAAATGTCAAATAGACATCCTACGCGTAGGATGTCTACTTCATCAATTTTTGCTTTTGATCACACAGATTGGTTGGTTATGTGCTTGTGAATGTGTTGTGCAAGTTTTATGTGATTTGGATAAGATTTGGTACGTCTATGGCCCATTATTGCCTCTATGCCCTAACTTTGCGTTTTTATGCATATGAGGTCAATTTTGGTCCAAATGTGATGAAACTTGGTGGATAGCATGTAGAGGTCATTCAGAAAATGTGTGTGATGAAAAATGTTGGGATCTGTGCCCAGAAATTCCCTTGAGACATCCTACGCGTAGGATGTCTCCTGATGATTTTTTTATAGAATGTGCCACTAGTGCCTGCCCTTGGTCCCCCTGAGTCCATCTTAAGCCTAATTTCAACAAAAAAGTCAAATGGATAGAAAGTAACTCCATGTGTGGACTTCAGAGCCTCCAAGCCGTTTTCTGACTTTTGTGTGCTTTTTGGCGATGAAATTTCTTGATGTTGGTCTCCATAGCTTCACGATCCCTTGGGGATCCTTGCCGTATGGTTTTTGTCGATTTTGGCTTCACCGGAGCTTCATTTGGCAATTTGTCACTCTAGAAGCACCCATGGTTGCGTTTACATATCTTCGATGATTTGTGGTTGTCTACCACCATAGGACTTGGTTGTTGATGGTGTAAGAAAGCCGCTCGTGAAGTTTGGTGGCAAACGGGCATGTGGTTTGGCCGCGAGAGCTATTTGACGCTTTGTGTGTCTGATGCCGTTTCTAAAGTTTAGTGCCGCTTCGGGTCACTTTTTGGTCATGTGGGCCACATAGACTTGTCGAGCATGTCGAGATGCTCCTACCCATGAAATTTGGTAGCATTTGGGCACCTTTTTGCCGATTTCCCATTTGGTGGCCTCTTGCGGGATTCTAGGAATTAGGGTTTTTTCCGATGGTTTTCTACTGCCTTTGGACATCCAAGACTAGTCTCCTATGCTAGGGTAAGCTGCTGATGAAGTTTCGTTGCTTTTGGGTTAGCCATTAGGTCGCTGCCTCTACTTGTAGGTCTCTACCGTTAGCTTTGTGTGTGAGCCCTACGCTAGTTTTCGTGACAAAATGACAAACATGCGCGAAAAGCTCAAGGTGGTGAGCCTACCTCTCATGTCTGAAGCCCGTCGGGTAATCGCGCGCGTCGTAGAAGCTGCTGGAAGGTCCGTTCTCTCTAGGTGGCAGAAGCTCTCTCCAAAAGGTCAATAGTGAAAATGAGCTAAAAATGAGGTGAAAATTTCTTATAATGGAGGTCCACAAACCACTTTTCATGAAATTTGACATGTGCTTCCAACTTCTTGCGAGATGCGGTTTAGGCTCAAAAATTTCTTGATTTGGACTCCATTTGCTCTGTTTACCAGAAATTTAGCATTTCAGTCAAAATCTGGCCAAAACACGCTTTCCGCTCCAGTCTCATAATTGCACCCCCACTGTACCATAAGTTTTCCTATAGTCACTCATCATCCCCATATTTTTTGTTTTTCATTACGACCGTTTTTCACCTGCTTTTTGTATTTTTGAAGTTTGTCTACCAAAAATTAGCAAAATTAAAAGGAAAAGAGCAAATCAAACCCAAAAAAATCCCCAAAAATCATAATAAATCACAAACATCACCGCAAAACATTATATACACTCATATGCAAGTTTTATGGCCGGATTCATTTGTTTTACCAATATTTTGCCCGAATAATGGCTATTTCTACTTATATACACACACCTAGGGGCTTGATTTGGCGTTTGGCCCCCTATACCTATAGTTACATGCTGTTATAAGGGCATATTATAAGGGCATATGTACTTGGGTTAGTCCAGAAAAATTTGCAATCAAACAACAACCCTTAAAATAATCAAAAATCATGCCCTTTTTTTATCTTTCTGCTATTGGTTCCGCATTTGAGAATGCCTCTCCCCCTCCTAACCAGAGTCCTCCTGGACGACAAGGTATCGCCTCGGAGTATGTGCCGTGCATAGGTTGAAAAATTTGTGCTAATGCTTGGCCGATTAATGTGGTCCTAATTTATGCATACTCGATCAATGCATGGAAATAATTAATGTTGTGCAAGAGAAGGGAATAAGTCAGATGCTTATTGGCATTCGTCTTTGAGGTTTCCTATTTTCTTTGCAAGTAACAGCTGTAAATCTACTACTCTCTGTTTAATTGTCTTTTTTGTAAACGGCAGTCGCCTTGCCGCTACTGTTTGATATAGCCGTAGTTGTTTCTATGGAGAGGAGTGGCTTGGCCGGAATGGCCGTAGACCGTATTTCTTTTTCTTTCCATTGGTAGCTTGTTTTTGCCGGTTTTTGTAGGTGTTTTGCTACTTCCTTGGTTGCCACTGTTTCGTTGCGGATTGGCATCCACATAAGTCAGTTGTCCTTTTTCAAATGCAGCTGTCTGCCTTCCGTTGTTTCTTGTACTGAAGGGAGTTCCTTTTGCTTTTGTTTCGATATCCAAATGTGAGTAACATTTGGGTTATTGCTAAGAATTTTCTTTGGGATCCATATCTGTTTTATGCCCTTGGTTTTTGGTTGAACTATCTGCCTCGGTTGAATTATTTCGTTGCATTGTTGTTTGTCTGCCATGTCATTTCTATCCTTCGGCATCCATACTTGTTTCCCTTGTTTTGGTAACCTAGATCTTTGCACTGTGGTCGGTGACTTTGTATGTATGTAGTTAGCATGGTTGGCTTTTACCTGTCTGTTGGTCTTGGGTATCATGTTGGTCTTTGGTGGCATTCTCGCTTTTGGCTCTTTTTCTAGTGATTGCATTGCTTGCAGCTGATTATTTCGGTATTGCTGAGCAAAGGCTATCACCTGTTGTTCTTGTGCCTGCTGAATTTTGACTGCATTTACATTCCAATCTATCTGCACATTGTACTCTTTTTGCCAAGTTTGTTTCAACATCATTGGGTGTTGTGTGCTTTCATCCTCCACCACATAGAATTTGTGTGGGTAAATAGATTGATGTACTTGTACATGCAATATAGTCCAGCCCAATGTTTTCAACGAGTGTGATGTACTACTTTCCAGCACTTGAAGAGTAGGATGAAGTTGACATGTGGATTTGCGCTGTTGGTATAATCCGTAAGAGATCAAATTTGCTTGAGCTCCAAAATCAAGCAATGCCGTCGATTCAACTTGATTGCTACCCAGTTTGACTGCAATTATTAGCTCCACTGTGTTTTCATCTAACTTCATTAGTCCAATGGAATTGATTTTCAATGGTGCTCCACTTTGTTGTTGTTCTCATAGAAGTCTTCGTTTTGCAATGCGTTCTTTTGCTTCTTCTCGTAGTCTCTGTTCTTCCTTCATTCGTTGTTTTTCTTGATGAATTTGTTGAAGCATATCCTGTGTGAGTGGTAAATGATATTTCTTCAGTCGACATCCACTAATCCAGTTTGGCATTTCTTCACCTGCTAATGTAGCAAGCTTGACAGCGCCACTTTGTGATAGATCACTAATCACAAAGGGTCCCATCCCTCGCTTTTTAAGTTTCTTGGCATGTTGCTTCAAAGTATAAACAAGTACATAATCACCTGTTTTGAACTCTTTAGTGCCCACATGCTTGTCAAAAAACTCTTTTTGTCTTCTCTTTTTAGCATAGATTGAAGCTTAGCTCTCAAGCGGAGTTCATCTAGCTTTTCAAGATCATCTATTCTTGAAGAGAGCTCATGCCCTGTCCATTCTGAGTGTTTTGCTACTTGTAGAGTTGGAATTAAAAACTCTATGGATAGTATAGCATCTAGGCCAAACACCATGTTGTATGGTGTTGTTCCTATCGATGTTTTGTAAGCTACCCTGTATGCCCATAGGGTTGAGTGTAGCTGTTGATCCCAATCTTTTCTTGACTCTGACACAATTTTACTGAGAACCGTGCATAGTGTTTTATTTGTGGCCTCAGCTTGTCCATTTTCCTGTGGATGGTGTGGAGCAGATTTCCTATGTATGACCATGAATTCCTCTAGCAGATATTCAATGACTTCATTAAGAAAATGTGTCCCACGATCAGTGACAATTTCTATTGGTAAACTGTATCGTACAAAAACATTCTCATACAAAAATTGTGCAGTGGTCAGTGCATCTGCATTTTGCGTTGCCTTGGCTTCCACCCATTTTGTGAGATAGTCCGTAGACACAATGATATATTGGGTATAGGTGCGATATGAAAAGGTGAGATAGGTCCCACAAAATCAATGCCCCATTCCCATCATTGGCCGTAGTGGCATCTCATCTCTCTTTATCGGCACCTCGGTGCACTGACATGCATCACAACGCTTAACAAACTCTTTAGCATCCATATGCAATGTAGGCCACCAAATACCTACGGTTAAGACAAATTTTGCCGTCTTATCGCCTGAAAAATGGCCTCCACTTATTCTGCTATGTGCATGTTCTAGAATCAACAGGTATTCGCTTTCACTTGCACAGATTCTAAGTTGATTTTCCTTTCCTCGCTTATAGAGTTGGTTCCTAATTAACTGAAAGTCGCGAGCTTCCAGCTCTATAGCCCTTTTTTGTGCTCTTGTGATGTTCTCAAGAAACGTCCTGGTGGTTAAGAAATCAATGGTATATTGACTCCATGCAGGTGCAATGTTTACCTGAAACAATGTCGCGTGATCCGCTGGTCTTTTGGCACTACATATAGTACAATTGGTAACATAAGAATGGGTGTCCGCATACATAGTTGGCCAATAAACCCCCAACTCTTTCAGTCTCTGGTGTGTTTTCACTGTTGAACAATGAAATGCACAATCCTGGACATGGGCTTCTTCAAGGTAGCACTCGAATTCTTTTGGATTTATACATAAACGTAGGATTTGGTCCAATCCTAGATGATACAGCCGTCCTGCTATCACCTGGAAGTTTTTTATTTGTTGAATTGTTTGTTGTTTGGATCTGTATTCCGTATTATCAAACCTACTTCCAAACGAAAGAATGCTAACAATTTCCTGAGACCATTTGGGTATCATTTCAATATTGAAAAAATAAGCATCTAGTATGTCATCATCTACTCCTTCAGGAGCTTCCCCGTTGTGTAACCTTGAAAGATGATCCGCTCGTAGATGAGTTTTACCCTTTTTGACCACCACTATGAAATCAAACTCTAGCAATATAATAAACCAGCATACAATTCTCCCTGTATTGCATGGTTTATTTACAAGATACAAAAGAGCTTGATGATCTGTGAAGAACACAAATTTGTTTGCGAGCAGATAATGCCGAAATTTCTTTACAGCATAAATCATTCCTAACCCTTCTCATTCGGTGGTTGTGTAGTTCTTTTCCACACTGTTTTTAACTGTCGGCTTGCATAACAAACTGGAAAATCCATTGTTCCGTCTCCAGGTTGAGCCAGAATACTTCCGATTGCATATGCAGAAGCATCAATGTGAACATGGAATATCTTTTCCCAATCTGGCGCTTTAAGCATAGGTGTTGATATAAGGTTTTCCTTCAGCTTTTGGAATGAAGTTTCACACTCCTCGGTCCAATCGAAATTGACTAGCAAACGATACAGAGGTTGTGCGATGACCGCATACATATATATGAATCTTTGATAATATTCGTAGTGTCCCCTGAAGGATTGCACTTGTTTCGCATTAGTAGGCCTGGGTAGGTCTACTATGACTTTGACTTTTTCTAGGTCAGTGGTTATGCCATTTCTTGAGACAATGTGTCCTAAGATGAAGCCTTGCTTAACCATAAAGATACACTTTTCCGGGTTAAGACAAATTCGATATGTTCTGCATTTTTCAAAGAACTTTTGCAAATGGTCAATATGTTCCTCTCGTAGAAGAGAGTGTACAAAAAGATCATCCATGTATATTTCTAAGAATATTCTCAGGTATTCTTTGAACGCGTGCATCACTAACCTTTGAAAGGTAGCTGGGGCATTATTTAAGCCAAACGGCATAACTCGATATGCATAAATTCCCCATTCTGTGGAAAATGTTGTTTTGTGTTGATCCTCCCTTGCAAGTGCCAGTTGGTTGTATCCTGAAAACCCATCCAGAAAGGAATAACCCCGTTTTCCAGCCACCCGCTCAAGTACATGTTTTGTGATTGGCAAGGGATAATTATCCCTTATGGTGGCTGCATTTACCCTTTTGAGGTTTACACACACTCGCAGTTTTTCGTTCTTTTTGGGAACTACCACAATGGGTGACACCCAATCTGTATGTTCAATTTCATAGATGAATTCATCTTCCATCAGCTTATCAATCTCTTCTTTAATTCGTTTAGCAAATGTGTCATTATATGTATAAGGACGTTGTTGATATTGAACTTGTGTTTCATGTATCCAAATTGGGTCTTTGACTTTGATGTGCTCTTTGGATACTAACACTTGGTTGATTCCCTTCGGCTTCTTCTTGATTCTTTTTTGTGATGGAAACTCTGGTTGATAGACTTTTTGTTTCAGTTTCCATTGCATTGTTGATGGTTTGGCTCTTGATGTAGAGGCTTTGCTGGAATTTTTTATGGAGGCTCGTTGAAGGTAAAGTTGTCCTGCGAGGTTGATATACTTCAAAGTTTACCTTAGCTTTACCTTTTTCTGCTATGCTTGGTTGCTCCTTTTTTGCATTAACTTGAGGTGGTTTTGGGGTTTTTGATGATGTTGTTGTTGAAGATTTTGGTTGTTATTGAGAGAAGATGTTCCTCCAGTTTTCTGTCAGGATCAAACTCTCTTTGATATGATGGGGTTAAATTATGTGGAAAATATCCTTATAATCCCCAATACTCAACTTGAGTACAACTTCTGCCACTCCGAAGCTAGGAATCCACATTTTTGAAGTTGTGTACATGATCTCCTCTAGCTTGGTGATTGACGGCTTTCCCATCATTATCCACGTTCCATAAGACATTTTATTCTTTGTCGCTTCTAGATATATCACAGCTGAGCATGTGATTTTGAGTTCTGTTTCTCTGCATATGCTGAATTTGATCATCTTCGGAGATAGTCGATCTTCTTCCTTGTCCCTGTTCTTCTTTTGATCTTGTGTTTATTGAACATTTGATGTTGAACTTGGAAACTTTTTTCTTTATCTGATTTTATTTGCGTTTTTTTTTAGTGTCGACACTAAAAAAAAGTATCAATACTAAAAAAATAGCTATGTCAATGATGACATATTCTCGTGGCTGCTTTGCTTCCTTTATTTGCATTTTGGTATCATGTTCCAAGATGTAGCCATCTGTGTGATATCTTTTTCTTTCACACTCACAAAATTCATTAGTTTCCTTCAACACCTTTATCATAAATAAGGGAGTTATATCATAGCCATCTTCATCGCAAAATAAGGTGTTGGTTGCCTCATTTATATAGACAATGTCAAGAGTCTCTAGTATTCGAGCCCATCCAAAGGGCTCAAACAAATCGTCTGGGAATGTTTCCTTAATGTAAGATTCATCCTATATTGAATGCTCTAGGATGCAATCTTCCTTTCTAAGACTTCTACATTATGATGCTTCGCACATCCAAATATGTGCTTTGCTTTGCAACCAAGAAGGTACCTCGTTTTCTTGTTCAGTTGTGGAGTGTAATTATTCCCCCGGGGTTTGCTCTACTTCTTTATAAGTATGATCTTTGACACTAATTCTCGTAGTGACCTCTTTGCATCTCAAGTGGATATATTCATTGCCCCAGTCTTGTACCATTTTTAACTGATGCATGAATATATGGTCTGCCCAATATGATGTCAAAGTTTCTTCTCTTGTCAAAATTCATTATGGAAAAGGTGTGCTCATATACTATGCCACATGAGGATACAATGATTTGCTATAACATTCCTATCGGTCTCTCCACATATCCATCTGCTAATTGCAATTTTAGTTGAGTTTTCCTAAGAGTAGGCTTTTCCCATTTTTCCCACATACTCTTGGTTGCAATGAAAATTACTGCCCCAGTGTCTAATATCACAATCGTCTTTACTCCTTTGTACTCAAATGGTAAGGTGGTGTTTCCTTCGTTGCCTTCGCAATAATCACCCACCTGATTCACTAGTACCGGTTTTGCTTGTGGTTTCTTAGGTAAGGTGTCATCCATGTTTTTGTCTACGAGTTGGTTATGTGAAGGGATTTTCAACCCCATCTTTTCCAGGTGTTTTCCCATTTGGCCCATAGATGCTGTCTAATTTCTAGCAACTCTGAGAGATAAAGTGTGCATTGTATAGGAGAAGACATCAATTCGTGCAAGCTCTTGGTATCTATCATTTTTTATGTGAATTTCCACTAAGAATGTACCATTTTATCCTCCGCTTTTGTTTTGATTTCTCCTATGAAAGATGGCAAAGTCTCTAGAGAGCGTGGTTTTCTCTCTTTAGATGCTACAGACTTGGAATCCCCATATAAAGATCTTAATATATCCCCAGATAAAAAAAAGATCTCTAGAGAGCGTGGTTTGCTCTCTTCAGATGCTACAGACTTGAAATCCCCATATAAAGATCTTAATATATCCCCAGATAAAAACATTATGTGATCCATGTTTATCTTAGGGATAGGTGCTGACTGTAAAGTAGCACTACCATCTTTTTGGTTTCCTTTTGATTCCCATAAGGATTGTGGCCACGGTTCTTCTACCTCTAGAATTAGCATCACTACTTGTGAGCTCACCCCATCTATGGTATTGGCTATTTCCTTTGTATCTAAAGGTGTCTCAATTTTTGGCTCTTTGTGGTCTTTGTTTACAATACCATGTCTCTCCATTTCTTGGATTTTTTGGTGGATTAGCACCTCCATTTTTGGAGCATCTGGAACATGTGGTTCCATAACATCTTGGGCCGTCCATATGAGCTCCTTGGACATTTTCAACCTCTCTTTGTCATACCCTGGATGAGGATACGTTAGCCATCTATGCTCTTGGGTTTGATTGGGGTTCATCTTAGCTTCATAGGCCTTCAAAATTGCATCCAAAGGATTAAAGGCTTTGTCCACCACCAAGACCGAGAAAAGGTTTGATCTTCAGAGAAGAGGAACTACGAGTCGCATTATCTGTATCTTAACTCACCTCTCCATAGGCCTAACAATTGTCAATTAGATATAGAGCTTCTTTAGTGACTTGCTCAAACATCGTGTATCCTTTCAAATGTAGGTCCTTTTTGAGAGTTTCATTCCTCAAGCCCTCTATGAAGAGAAATCATAATCTTTCATCTTGTGATAACTCTCTCACAGGACATTTTTCTAAGTACTGGCAAAGCAAAGCTTCTTTCACTATTTTGTTCTTTCTCTATTTGAAAGCATAGATATGTGACACCATGTTGTGCTTGATTCCCCTCTTCGATAACTCCTCTACAAATTCTTGTAAGAGTTGTGCTATGTTAGGAAAATTATATCTGTTTAGTGGTTGGAGCCACAAAAAATCTATTCTTTCCAATGTCAACCCATATCCCTCATATTGAGTATGTAAATCTACAATCTATTCAGCTCTCAAAACGTGTTTCAAGACTGTGACGTGAGCATAGGGATCCCCTGACCCATCGTACTTTGTTTTGACACATTGGGCCACTTGATATGGCCTTAATGGTTGTGGTTCAATTGTTAATCTAATCAGCTCATGGTCTCTTGTGAAGTCAGATCTTGCCCTCACTTCTTATCTTGGAGAAAATCTCGGTGGAATCCTCTCTGATGTGTACTTTGGTATCGTATTTGGTTGGAAGTAAGTAGAGATTAGAGTACCCTTGTATGTGTATTGTTCTAGGTCAATTGGATCAACAAGTATGTACTCACGTCCATACTTATCTACCATCAAAACTTGCACTCCGTGGGCATTTGTATATGTGAATGCATATAGGTTCTTATGGACCGTGGTCAACTCTCTTGCATTGGGTTCTACACACTTGTAGAAGATATATTGGTCCCTATTTGTGAATCTATATAAGCCCTCATAAGTGTAATTCGTAAGAACTCGCATGGATTCATTGGTTCTAATGAATCTCACGTTCACTTTGTTGATCAGAGGATGCCTCTCCTTTATGTATTCACCCAATCCCCCCGTTGTCGGAATTGCAAAATTTCTTGTGTTTTTCATGTCTCTGAGTGGACTTGAAAACCCTAGTGGTGGATGATTTATCATGGTTAAGGCTCACTCAAGTCTCTCAAGATAGTCCTTGACAAGCCCACTTTGGCTTAGTGTAACTGATCCCTTTTTGCCCTTGATCAAATCTCTCAAAAGTTAGGTCTTTGTGGCTTTTTGGTCTCTAGAAACTAGTTTTGGGTACCCTAAAATTTTGGAATTAGAAAACCTGGGAAAATTCTGTCTAGATGTATCCTATTGCCCACAAAATTTCTTCCTGGATATACGTCACTCAATTGATAGTGAATTGCACTTGAAACCACACTCAAAATAGTTTCAAGACCAGAACACTGGAACTTTGGCTTGTATCTTGATCTCCCAAAGGTATTTTTAGCTCAAACTTGAGATTTGTGATGTCCTCAAGTATTCTACAAGATCATAAAGTCAAATACTCCCACACTATGCTGAGATACATGGATCACGATCCATGTTCCTCTGTCAAGATAAAAAATCACAAAATTTTCTCAAATTTTGACAGTATGTAGACAAGGTCATATGCAGGCTCTATACCAATTTTCATCAAATTTTGAGGTTGAGGTTTATGGATTGTGATCCATGTTCAACCACATCTGGACTTGATCACTGTACATTGCATAGTACTAGCTTGAATTCATAGTACCAAAAAGGATCCCTAGTACCAAATCCTGTACATTGCACAGTACTAGCTTGAATTCATAGTACCAAAAAGGATCCCTAGTACCAAATCTTGTACATTGCATAGTACTAGCTTGAATTCATAGTACCAAAAAGGATCCCTAGTACCAAATCCTGTACATTGCATAGTACCAGCCTGAATTCATAGTATCAAACAGTATCCCTAGTACCAAATTCTGTACATTGCATAGTACCAGCCTAAATTAATAGTATCAAAGAGGATCCCTAGTGCCAAAGTGGGTACATGTATGTACCCTGCATAGTACCAATTTGGAAACCTAGTACGAATTTGCGTACTTTTGTGTATACTGCAAAGCTACAAAATGGATCCATAGTTCCAAAATAACAACTTTCCAGATACAAAAAAGTACCTAATTGGGACTGTGCATCTTTACTTTGGAGCATTTCTACCAAACAATGGTACTATGCATCTGTTTGGTACTATTCAAAATCTAGAGAAGCTTCAAATTGGGTACTATTGAGGTAGGAATTGGTACCAAAATGATACCAGGTTTGACATGCTGGGAATTGGTCAAATTTTGGCATGCTGGAAATGGTACTATGGAGCTGGGTATTCGTACAATGATTGTTGGCTAACAAGTTGTGGTATTTTGTGTTAATCCAAGAGTAAAAAGGCGAGCAAGGATTACAATGTGGGCAACACATATTACCTGAGAATCATCTAGAAGATGTATGGGATGTTTGATGACACATTTTTCCTCAATCCTGTGCTTACATATATCCTTTTTGTTAGGAGAAACTCTTATCTCGGATTTCCAGAAAGCGGCCACCAAATCTCTAGTTTCGATTATGATACTTGTATGCAAAGGCAACTGTCTGTGACAAGCACTAAGTGGAAACACTTCATCCTCATCTTTCATTCCCAGTTGACTACTTGCTGCCGCTATATTACATTGATGAACAACCAAGGCAACAACAATTTTGGGCTGGTTCACAGTGGTTATGCTCTGATCACCATTGTTCAGTATTATCGTCAAAGAGGTTCTCTTCACAAAAAGCTCAGTTGAAGAGTGGGGCACTTTCAGTTGAGTCAATGTGTTGAGAACGCCGGAAAGAAGACTTAATTGCACATCCAAACTCCTCAACTTGGAAAATGGATGATGATGCATGAGCTGCTCTAGAATTTCTTGTTGTTCTACAGTTGTTAGTCCTTGGGTCTGCCGACGCCAACATCTAGCCATGGCTTTGCATATATTGCTCCTTGATCTGGTTGTAGCAATTTCATCTCTCTTAGCAGGGTCGCACTCCTTGTGTCGTTGCTCATGCTTCTTTTGTGCCCAATAGTCCCGCAAAAATACTTGGTTGCTGATAGGTTCATGAATGCTCGTGGTTTCCATCATAGCACCCTTTGTAGATGCAGGTAGCCCTAACTCGAGATAGGTGAAGGAATCACGCTCAGTATCCATCGTCATCTCTGAAGATATGGTACTCGCCTGAGCTGCCATGGTTGTATGGTGGAGAGAGAGAGAGAGAGAGAGAGAGAGAGAGAGAGAGAGAGAGAGAGAGAGAGAGAGAGAGAGAGAGAGAGAGAGAGAGAGAGAGAGAGAGAGAGGGTGGGCGGGAAGGGTGGGTGCTCCACAGAGAATGTGTGTGTGTGTGTGTGTGTGAGTGTGTGTGTGTGTGTGTGAGAGAGAGAGAGAGAGAGAGAGAGAGAGCGAGCCAGCCGAATCTCCTTCCCCACTTCCTGCACCCACGTCGTTTATCCTGTTTCGGGAAAAAAGTACTAATGATCCTTTTGGGTACTATGAATTTAGGCTGGTACCATGCAATGTAGAGAATTTGGTACTGGGGATCATGTTTGGTACTCTGAATTCAGGCTGGTACCATGCAATGTACATAATTTGGTATTAGGGATCCTGTTTGGTACTAGGTTTGGTACTATGAATTCAAACTGGTACCATGCAACGTACATAATTTGGTACTAGAGATCCTGCTTGGTACTATGAACTCGGGCTAGTACCATGCAATGTACGAAACTTGGTACTAGGGATCCTATTTGGTACTTTGAATTCAGGCTGGTACCATGCAATGTACAGAATTTGGTAGTAGGGACCCTGTTTTGTACTATGGATTCGGTTGGTATTATGCAATGTACATAATTTGGTACTATGGACCCTGCTTGGTCCTATGAATACAGGCTGGTTTTATGCAATAGAAATGTACCCACTTTGGTACTATGAATCCAGTTTGGTATTATCAATCCAGTTTGGTGGTTTTCTGCACTTAATTTGGTACTATAGCCTGAAATCTGGCAATACAGTGCCAAATTTGGTATTTTAGAATGAGTTGGTGGTTTACATTGTTAGTTTTGGTATTGTAAACTACTTTGGTGCTTTGCTATTTTATAGTAATATTCTGAGCTCTAATGTGGATCAAATTTTGTATATAGTTGGAGCTCTACAGAAGATTCAAAAGCACGTATCTTGCGGTGGAGTTGTCACTTAGGTCCTTTGAGACACTCAAGCCATTCTTTGCCCGAAAATTAAAGGAGCGCTATACTCGCTGCTGTATTTACCATATCTAGATGGTATACTTTAGGGATGCTTTCAATCAAATGCGCCAGAACAAGTTTGGGCATCACACAAAGAAACATCCATGTACATGCTCCATTTGTGGTACACAATGTGAAGTAGGTGAGTGTTCTACAAACCACGCAGTTTTTTAGCACATAAGTATCTTGCTGGATTTCATATTGTGCCCTCGCCCTAAGGAACATGAATATCATGCACAGAGATGCTTGCGGGGAGAGTGCCCTAGATGTGGTGTAAGGAAGTTGTCATTCTACCCAGACGAGATTGCAGCAGATAGCAGGGAGGTGATTGTTAAGATATTTAAGGATGTGGGTATTGGACAGGTTAATGCTGAAGGAAACAAGAAGAAGAGAAAAAAGTTAGTCGTGGAAAGGATGAAAAGTGCAACTTTCATTCATCTTTTTTCAGATCATCTGAAAAGCTTTGTCAAGCACAACTTTGTTTTTAGGTGGCAGGCCCAACAAATTTAAAGACTGCTTGCTAAAGTTTCCAAGAAATGTTGTGGTTTCTGTTGTTGATTTTGCAGAGAATTACAGCTTTAAAGTGCAGAATGAGATTCACTCCATGCATTGGTGGTCAACATAGGTCACAATACTGGTGCACATCTCTTATATCAGAAATTCAGTAGGAGCCATTGAGAAGACTCTGCATTTTTACATATCAGACGATAAGCTCCATGACACGCTCTTTGTTTAGCATTGTTTTCTCTTGCAGGACAGTTGGATGAAACAACAAGGACAATGTTTCTGCTATCATTGGGTTTGGTCAGATGGGGCCGCTTCACAGTTCAAGGCACGACGACCATACTATTTTGTAGCCAGGTATTATCAGTTGACAGGACTGCATATGATGCACAACTTCTTTGCTTCAGGACATGGAAAAGGAGAGCATGATGATGCAGGTGCTGTTATCAAGAGAACCTTGACGCATGAGGAGCTAAAGTCCGATGGATGGCCCATTAAGTGTGCGGCTGATGTGGTCAATTTTCTAAACGTGAGGTTTAACACAGCAAGGGAAGGTGGGGGTGCCAGCACAAGAAGGGTCTTCTGGTTGATTTCATCAAATGATGTGTTGCGTTCTCCACTATGGGACTGCAAAAAAATTGCAGGGTCTTGCTCATTCCACTGTGTTGACGGCTACTCAACACACAATCCATGTGATGTGCGTTTTCGGACGCTGTCTTGCTTTAGTGATCCTTGTGTGCATGGGCAATGGAGGAGATGCAATAATAAACATCACACTGAAGAATGGAAATATCTCTCCATTGAGCCATTGACAGAGTCTGTACAAGTAGGTAGTGATGAGGACGAGGATGATGAGGAGAACTATAATGATCTGCTTTCCTCCCAAGTGAGTGTGGATTTAACCATGCCTATGTATGAAGGAGACCCTAAACAAAGTGTTGAACACAAGAACTGCTTGCAAAAAAACGAGAGTCAACATGCAATTAACAAACTTACGCATTGGAAGTGTCAAGTGCAAGAAGCAACTCTGCTTCTTTTGCTCTCGACAACTCAAGGAATTGGCAATGAACACTGAAATGGTATTGAGCATTGTCCGAGTACTCTATCACACACAAAAAAATCATCATTTGTAAAACCAAAGCTTTACAACAAAAGAGTGAAAAAGGTGAAAGATCTCACTGTCTTTGATTCTCTTCCACCATGTTTTTAGCCATGGTTGCCATCCCATACCAGAAACTTTTTTCCTTTGAGCTCCTGCCATTCTCTACCAAGTTATCTCTCGAACTTAGCATTTCTTTCTCGCCAAGTGGTCCCCATTCCTCCAAATCTGCTGCGGTCACGAGAATGATATTTCTCCTCTAGAATCCCCAACGGACACAAGAAAATGCCCCATAGTTTCTAAATACCCAGCAGAATCAAATGAAGAGATGAGACATTCTACATCATCTCTAGCAAACCTAATAGCCTCATGCACCATGAGTCGACAAAGTGAACCAAAGGAGGCAATGTCTTCTTCTTTACATAAAACTGACTTAGAACATCTTTCATCAAGCCAAGTGAAATTTGCTTGCCTAGGTGTTTGGAATGCTTATTATCCTCATCCCCTTGAGGATCACTATCTTCTTCATTGTCATGAAGATCTTCAATATGAACATTGGTCTCTGCATAGAGATAACAAGTGACAAACATTCAATTTTTCCAGAGTCTCCTTTGTACGGAGACAACTTTTAAAAAAAAAAAACCGCACACCCTATATAGGGCTCTCACATGAGATTTAAGGACCTTTTCTCCAACATAAACAAAAACAATACTTAATATTTTCTCTAGCAACTATCAATGGTATGTATATAAAAAATGGTTCACCCTTTCTTACTCTCCCACATGGTTATTAATTACCAAACTTTCCAAACGAAAAAAAACATCCATCAAATTTAACCATCTACCATTGCAAAATTTATAATATAAACTACGTATTGACATAAAATTATAGCATACACTCATAATTTACCTGTGATCTCTACGTCATCTTCGATGTTGTTAGAGTCTTCATCAACTTG